>NC_056738.1:388397577-388620077 GCF_019279795.1 Protopterus annectens | reverse complement strand
GGGCCACTGGCACAAGAATTTGCAGAGTTATCGTCAAATTAGCACACGCCTACATAATATTCACTTGTTCATGTCATAGGTTTACCTTCAAACCATTATCTTGTCCATAATTTCTACTGACTTCAAGTGCTTGTGAATTTGAAATTTGAAGCTCTTAAATTTTCTTACTTACACAGTCTGCTCTATTTTCTCTCTCTTCATGCAAGTGTGATTGATTTGTCAATATTAATAACCCATTTAACTATTCACCCTTTCTAGCAGGTCTTTTACCTCCATAACTTTAACTATACTGTCACAGCCTCCGTGTGTTTATGGAGGCCCTGTGGCAGCCACTATACTATAATACACCCCATAGGATATATATTCTACAGTCTATACTCTAGTCCATACAATATATTTTCTGTTTCTCTCCCATTCATTATCTGCAGACTAGCCGTTATTCCCCTAAAGTTCCCAGCAGCTAATTTCTGGGACACTGTTAACTAGCCTGTTACAGAGGTAGTGTTCCACATTTAAATGCGGATCTTATCCCAAAATAAAGCTACTTATAGTTCCTGCAGCTAGGAACATGGTCTCAAATGAAGCAACCACTACAGTCTAAGCTAGGACGTCTTTCTTGAAGGTGATGAAAAAGTTGTATACCTACCATAATGCTAGATTGTCACCATACCCTTTCCTACATCCTTCAGGTTTTATACAGTGAACCAGGATAAATATTCATAAACTACTAGTGTGCTCTCTGATGTTTTCGTTTCTTGTGCTGCCTTAGCTCTAGCTGACAGAGATCTGAAGACTCTTTTGTTGCAAAACATTAGACATAAAGAGGAGAAACCAGGCATCAAACTTCTTCCGGACTACGTTTTTCTAACCTTACTCCAGAAGGTGATGAAGCTGGAACTCCAGTCTCATATAGTCCGATCATCTGACTAATAGTGAGCATTTAGGCAGTGCAACACTGACTCTACCCAGCATTCTGCTGGTGTGAACTCATGGGTACCTGCCATTACCAAATCTTACCAATAAAGTTATGTTTAAAGTTAGAAATATAATAGCAAAAATAGTCTAGTTATCATACATATACATAAAAATGTCCACACACACACACACACACACACACACACACACACACACACACACACACAACCTGTATCCTGTAATATCAATAGCCAGCTGTACAACAAAAACAGCTACTGTGCTTTATTTTAAGCAGCTTGACTTCCTGATGTTCAGTTTCAATCTTTTCTGTGCAACTGCATGTGCTTTTCCACGTTGTTAGGAAAATTATGGCTCTCTCCCTCTCTTTCTATATCAGCTTTGAAAGTACTCAAACTATACACAGAGGCAATCATTTTCTAATAAGGTAATACTGACATGATCACCTTTACCACAGTAGAAAACTTTTTTTTTTTTTTTAATTAACCGTCATCTTGAGTTACAAATTTGTTTTTAGAAAGGTTCATTTCTTTAAAGGCAGTTTTCATGTAACTTCACTAAATGTCCATATCAGCATTATGCTGTTGCAACAACAGTTCTTTCCGTTTTTCAGTGTCTGGATTCCTGAAGTCCAGAAAGTACAGTTTTGTACCTACCATAAATGTAGATGTTCGAAGATCCACATTGCTGCAGTCCTTACACTTGGGTAGTCCGCTGTCCTCGGTCGGCCCGAATATCAAAGTATTAGGCTGGCGTCGGTCAAAGCATAAGACTGACATCAGGTCGTCAGGGTACAAATGCGCATGACCGACGTCATATCCTCAGTCTTTTCTTGCCCCAGATGTCAGAAGACCCTAAAAAGAAAGGTCACAACCAAAAGACAGCAAACAACAACCAACCACCCTAGTACTAATCATATGTACAATATATACAATATCCACAAAATGTACAACCCCAACCCACACAACCGTCTCTAACTACAGAGGGAAGGAGGGAGGGTAAATTGGACTGCAGCAATGTGGATCTTGAACATCTACATTTATGGTAGGTACAAAACTGTACTATGTTCTTCATCTCACATTGCTGCAGTCCTTACACTTGGGTAGAATCCCAAAGCAGAGGTAAGGGAGGATGGCAAAACTATAAAGCAGTAGGAGCAGCCAAAATGCCCTGTAAAATTGCAGTGGCAAAACCAGCCCTAGATTTAGAGTAAAGTGGAAGGTGGTAATGCTTAGAAAAGTATGCACTGAACTCCAAGTAGCTGCCTCCAAAATATCTTTAGTTGCCACCCCTTAAAAAGCTCTAGAAGTGGCAGTAGCCCTAGTGGAATGAGGCCTAATTCCAGCTGGAATCTCCTTACCATGATGGGAATAACAGAAAGCAATACAAAACCCAATCCACTTAGAAATAGTTTGTTTTGACACAGGCTTGCCCTGAGAACCCAAAGCAAATGAAACAAATAACTGCTGAGACTGCCTGAACCCTTTAGTTCTGCTCAAATAATATCACAACTGCCTGTGTATATCCAAAGTGTGCAAAATCTTTTCCCCTTTATTTTGGGGGTTTGCATAAAAAGTAGGCAAATGAATAGTTTGGTTTAAAGCCACACTAGAAACCACTTTAGGCATAAAAGAAGGATTAGTGCGTAAGATACCCTATCCTTATGGAAAATTAAGAAAGGCTCAACCGCCATAAGGGCCTGTAATTCAGAAACCCTTCTTGCAGAGGTAATGGCCAACAAAAAAGCAGTCTTCCATGACAAGTATTTCAACTCAGCAGTAGCTGCAGGCTCAAAAGGTTGTAGAGTGAGTTTCTCCAACACAAAATTGAGATCCCAAGCAGGAGTAGGAGCTCTCCGTGGGGTCTTATATTCTTTGCCCTCTAAGGAATTGCTTAAACAAAGGATGAGAAAACAATGGTGGGTCACAGTCATAGTGAGCAGAAATTGCTGCAGCATGAACCTTAATAGAAGAGAAGGACAAACCTTTGTCCAGTAACTCAGTAAGATATTGAAGAGCCACACTTAAATTAGGCTTAGAAACATCAAATTCCTTTGCTGTACTCCAAAATAAAAATCTCTTCCATTTATCTGCGTACACTTTCCTTGTACTAGGCCTTCTGGCCTCCAAAATAACATTCAAAACTTGCTCTGGAAGCTGAGACCCTCCAGGGTTTAAAACAGGATATGCCAGGCTGTTAGGTGAAGAGAGTGAAGTTTGACATTGAGTAAATGACTGTTCTCCTAAGACAGAAGGTGTGGAATCGAAGGTAAAGGCCATGGAGGCTCCCGTACCAGACTTCTCAGTAATGGGTACCAGTGCTGTCGAGGCCAATCTGGAGCTATTAAAATCATCTTTGGCTTGTCCTGTCTGACCTTCAGGAGTACCTTTGGGAGGAGAGGCAGAGGTGGAAAGGCATACACATGAAGATTGCTCCAATTGAAGGAAAGAGCATCCACTTTCCAAGCTGTGGGATGAAACCTTTTTGTGCAAAACTTTGGCAGCTGGTAGTTTTGTGGAGAAGCGAACAGATCTATGTCTGGAGTTCCCCATAACACTGTCAATTTCTGAAATACATGAGGATCCAATTTCCACTCGTGGGGATCCATAATTTGTCTGCTCAACACATCTGCTAAGGAGTTCTGTGCTCCCGGCAGAAACCTTGCCTGAAGATTCAGCTGTAAACTGAGAGCAGTCTCCCACAGAATCATTGCTTGTCTGCATAGAGGATAAGAATGTGTTCCCCCTTGCTTGTTGATGTACCACATGACAGTTGTGTTGTCTGTTAGAACCAACACCTGCCCTGGAAGAAGTAAATCCTTGAAAGCTATTAATGCAAATTGGACTGCTAACATCTCCTTCAAGTTGATATGTAGATGTTGAAGTCTGGCAGGCCACGTGTCTTGTACCCACTTTCCGTTTAGATGAGCTCCCCAAGCTTTGTCTGAGGCATCTGTCGTTAGAAGCTGACTTCGCCTCTGGCGGGTCACAGAGAGTCCCTTGTTTAGGTGACATTCCTGAGCCCACCACAAAAATTCCTTTTGAATGCAAGGTATTATCTGAATGACAGTGTCCATATCTTGGCAGTGCTGTGTCCATACATTTTTGAGATACCATTGTAGCTTCCTCATATGCAGTTTGTAATTGGGAAGCACCAGAATACAAGATGCCATGAACCCCAAGGCTTGAAGGACTGTCCTTGCAGTCAGCCTGGACTGATGAGACAATTGATGGAAGTAAAGAGAAAAATTCTGTTGTTTGTCCGGGGTCAAAAAGGCCATCTGGGATGCTGTATTCAGTCTCACACCCAGAAACACATGTCCTGAGAGGGTACTAGACTGGACTTTATTTCGTTCACAGAATACCCCAGGCATCTTAGCACTGCTATCACATATTGTAAATGATGAAGAAGTTCGTCCTTTCCTTGGGCCAGAATCAGGCAATCGTCCAAATAAGGATAGATCTGTATTCCTCTTAGCCTGAAGAAAGCTATCACTGGAGCCAGAACCTTCGTGAACACTCTGGGCGCAGTAGATAAGCCAAAGGACAATGCAGAGAACTGATAATGAGAAGTCCCAGCCCGAAAACGCAGATACTTCCTGCAACTTAGCCTGATAGGAACATGAAGGTAAGCCTCCTTGAGATCCAGAGTCACCATCCAGTGATCTTTGCCCAGCAGAGGTAAAAGCTGTTATAGCGTCAACATTTTGAACTTGGGAATGTCCAGATAAGTGTTGAGGATAGATAAATCCAAAATTGGTCTCCACGTGTTCCCCTTCTTTGGTACCAGGAACAGGCGAGAATAAAATCCTAGGCCCACTTCTGGCAGAGGGACCGGTTGTATGGCCCCTATTTGGAGCAGCAGAGAAATTTGTTTGTGAGCCTCTAGTCTTTGCTGAGGAGGAACGACCGGCATGCCTTTGAAAGGAGGCAAGGTATGGAAATAAAACCTGTAACCTTGGTGTATGATATCCAATACCTATCTGTCTTGGGTAATCAAACTCCAGTTTTCCTTGAAGAGTGCCAACCTTCCTCCCAAAGGTGCTGCCAGGCAAGAAGGATCTGGCAGCTGAAAAGGTAGGTCATTGGGCCTGTTTCTGAAGGACTGGCCCCTGCCTCACCTGAAGATTGTGCAGGAGAACTCCCTGTTCTAGGTCTGAAGGAGCTCTGACCTCTGCTCCTACCACGTCTGGATCTACCCCTAGACTGTGAATCATAAGAAGGTCGTCCACCCCTTAGCAGGCCAATTCCTACTAAACTTGGAGGCTGGACTTGCAAAAAATCTTTAACAGCCTGCATAGACTTAGCCTTATCTTCCATTTTCTTTAAGACTGACTCCACAGGTGAACCAAACAACACATCAGACTGTAAAGGAGCATCCAAAATCCTTGTCTTAACATGGTCAGATAAATTCTGATCCCTCAGCCAGGCGTGCCTGCGAAGAACTGACCCAGTGGCAGCCACCCTAGACGAGGCTTGTACAGCATCAAAACCACATTGTAAAGAATGCTTACCCACCTGTTCAGAGACATGTACCAAATCTTGTAATTCTTTACACTCAATGCCTTCCGCCAGAGCATCCACCTTAGACTTCAATTGAGAAAGAAGATAGTTTGATATTTCAACATGTGAAACTGGCAATTCAAAGCCCTCATAGCTAAGGTGGAAGAAGTATAGACTTTCTTTCCCCATCTATCCAAAGCTCTGGCCTCTTTATCTGGAGGAACCGGATTTTTTACAACAGAGGCCTTGACACCCTTAGGTCCCTGACTAACAGTTTCTGGGTCCGCCCTAGGACTCTTATAAAGATATTTATGAGCCTCAGGTACCCTGTAATACCTATCCGGTTTAACAGGAGCAGGAGGCAAAGAATCAGGATTAAGTGAAGCCTCTGCAAACACATCTTCCACAACATCCAGAACAGGTGGTATAGCCAAAGGCCTATGTTGGGGTAAAAGCAAAAATTCCCTAAGCCTTTTCCTGGAATCAGAGAAGTCCTGACCTTCCCACTTAAAATGTTCCCTCATGGAATGAAGAGTCTCTGAAAAGAAAAATCCTCTGGAGGAGAAGCAGAAGGAGTCGAATCATCTGCATCAGAATCTGAATAAGGAGAGTACTCCTGCAAGTCTTCAGCCAAAGACTCTGAAATATCTGAAGCCTGCTCAAAACTCCCCAACTCTGGTTCCACCCTAGGCCTCTTATCAGGAGGGGGCAAAGAACCTCTAATCAAAGTAATTAAATCTTCTGCCATTTTAAGCATGTGCTTCTTGGGCACAGATCCTGAAGAACTAGGAGTGACACCAACAGAAGCTAAACCTGGCCTGCCTCTGGGAGAAGCCTTGGAAACAGAAGGAGAGGGCCTAACCACCCTAGGAATGGAGGGGAGTACAGTAACTTGAGAAGCCCCTTCAGCCTGACCTGCCTCCTGAGAGGCCACATCCTGCAAAATCAAAGTCTCTCCCTGGGACTCCAGAGAAGCCTCCGGTGGAACCACCGGTTCCACTGACGCCTCTAAAGAACCGGCGTCCGGTACGGACGACTCTTCCTGCCTGGGTTTAGCTGCTTTGTCTTTGCGCTTCTTCGAAGAAGCGGCCGGAGCATCCGGCGGCATCTTATAATTGCACCGCTTCGAAGACCAACCTGGCACAATCTAACCTTCGCAATAGTGCGCATTGAACCTAGCACAAAGCGACACCCAACAACGTCGTGCTCAGGCCCCAAACAAGGAATACACAAAGTATGGTAATCTCTATGCGTATCTGTTTCCCACAAGAAATACAGTTATTCACTTTTTCTGACATCCGGTAAACCACTGAGGCAAGAAAAAACTAAAATATTCCCCAACGGGGTACTTAGCCAACTTTGACTCGGTCTGAAACTCCGACTTCGAAAAATTTCAGAACGCCGAACGGCACTTGCAACGCTGCTTCTGCATCGGACCATGCAGCAAAAAAGACTGAGGATATGACGTCGGTCATGCGCATTTGTACCCTGACGACCTGATGTCAGTCTTATGCGCCTTGACCGACGTCAGCCTAATACTTTGATATTCGGGCCGACCGAGGACAGCGGACTACCCAAGTGTAAGGACTGCAGCAATGTGAGATGAAGAACATCCCTATATGCTGACAGGTTCAGATCTAGACTGAGCCTTCCTATTCAGTGACCACTTGTTCCCGAATGACTACCCACTTTCAGTGACCACTTGTTCCCGAATGACTACCCACTTTCACATCAGAGATCCAGTTTTTCCTCACAGTTTCACAACACTGGGTCCAAAACCGTTTTTCCTCCAGTCTGTTTCTGTACTGGCTGCATGTCACCTCTCCCTTGGAGAATGTCTTGCCTTTTTAACATACAGCTTAAGCCACACTGGTTATCTTACTGGTTTTCAACCATCTCCTCTACAAAATTTACTTAACCATGCTCCACAGCATATTCTGCGTAATAAAATTTGAAATCCTCAAGCTGGCTCCGTTTAACAAAAAGACTGAGTCCTGACTGCAATCCAGCACTGAAGATGTTGGGGGAGTATGGTGGAAAGGTGTGGTGTTCTGTTGGCTCACCCATTTCAGAAGGAAAGGATGGATTTCTGTTTGTGATCTGTCACTCCCCCTGTGATGAGGACATATTGTAAATGCAAGGCAAAGTGACATTAAATATGGCATTAGTGAATAGGATTAAAGCGGACTGATTATACTTGCAATAGTGCATGTGACAGCAGCAACTGTACACAGTCTGGGCATTAAATCCATCATACACTCTACACAACAGCACATAAGACACTGCAAGAAGTTTCAGGTCTGCACTCTTCACAAACCTGCATATAGCTGTAATGGTTCAAACTCCAGGGCTTGGTAGTACCAGGGATAATAATTTAAGAATAATTGGAACAAAGCAGTAGATGGTTGGCTGCAGAGCCTCTTTACAACATTAAAGTCCTATCAATCTTCCAAGCTATGGTCTAGACCTTTTTTCATTTCATCAAAAAAATCATAACTTCTGCAATTTAGTGAGCTGATGAGCTCAACTAGCAAATGGAAGTATATATCCACTATCAGCAAAATCTATGAATTTGAAAATGCCACTAAAGTACTGTGGGATTTGAATCCCCTCCCCCCAACTCCACCCAGTTGTACAATAATTAGCCTTTCATACACATCAGTGAAAAGCAGCAACACTAACCAGTGATATGTTCCTGTGCAGCAGAACCACTGCCGCCCATTTTCCCAGCAGCTCTCTGGCAAAGACATATTGAGTTGTCATTTAATTACTAAAAAGCACTCCAACCACCATGCCAACGAAAGCAAAAAAAGGTTGAAGTAAAATAATGCAAGGCCATGGAAATCCCCGCAGGCAGTCTATCCTGCGCAGACATCATTAGTCTAAAGTCCTAACAAGGGACACAGCATAAGCATGCTGGGGAGAACAAAAGGAAAGGGAACTGGCAGTCAGAAATGCAGAAAAAAAAACTTACAGTAGTCTGAGCTGCAGCCAGTGCAACATCTGCCATGTACATAACTGCATTATTTCTTGGAAGAAAAAAAAAATGCTTAGCCAAACTTGCTTTGCTTGGCAGAGCTATCAATAATCTATACATTGTGAACACTGACCTACCTTCTGCTTATGCTTTTCAAAAGTTGCTTCCAAGGAGTCCATTTGAAACTGCCTTTGCTGTCTTTCTTTCTTCAGTTTATCCAGTTGGGCTTCAAGCTCCTGAATTTTCTGTAGGGCTTGACTGGGAAGCCCCATCTTCCATTCTTCCCTCGTCCAGCTCATTGTATAATCTTAACCTCCTAGGTCACCACAAAGCAGTAAAAACACAAAAAATGTCATCAGAAAACATCTCCTTTTAAGTCTTAAAATGCAGTGTCAGAGAGGCCCCCTTTTTATTCCTAAACAGAGTAATTTTATAATCAGAAAAAGAATACAATTAAAATAAAATAGGTTATGATGTTATGCCATGATGTGACAAAATACAAGAACTCCACTCATTAAAGCAGTTTTAAAATTTTTAAACAATTTTTGGTATGCAGGGAAAAATGACTTGCTTGAAAGAGTACAAATTTTAACAGCTGGCATGTTTGCTGTTACTCAGTGAATACAAAGAGCATTTCAAGGGCTGTTATATAGCTATGCAAATTCTTAGAGTATGTTACACAAAAACTAAGCCAACACTAACTTGACCTCCTTTAAGATCTTTCTGAAAGATTCACTCAGTGGCATTGCATGTGTACCCTGCCTACCTTATGTAACACAAGCATGTTAAACAAGTACAGCACAGGTTAACCACATTCTGACATTCCCATTAGAAGAAAAACTGTAATTTTTAAGAAGCATGTAGAAACTGCCATTCCAACTTACAACCTTTGTACTGTAGATATATTTTTATCTGATAACCATCTGTAAATGTTCTATTCATGATTATACTATGGGAACTTATCTATTAAAGTATACAAACGTTGCATTACCTATATAAAATGGTATATGTGGCTTCTTACTGAAATATCAGCACTCATAATGCAAAAAACACAGAAAATGCAAGAGAATGACAAATATTCTCCTTTACACTTCTTTTTTGCAGGGACAAGCCCCCTCATCCCCCCCCCCCCCCCAAAAAAAAAATTACTAACTTGGAGATCAACATACCTCAAAGAAAAGGGGAATATGCCAAGAAACAGTTATTTTGGACTTCATATACCAAGGTTTTTTTTTAAGCCGTTCATTCAGTCTCAGCATTACAAGACCAACCAAAGTGGGTCCCAACGGTTACCATATCTACTTGATGTCGTTGCTTTTCAGTCATTACATAATATACTACCACTGCAGAAGCTTTTCACCACACCATTCCACTGAAAACAGGCTCTGCACAACTGGACTTTACTTGTCAAGTTTGTTTGTGTGCGTCTTTCGGCTTTTCCCGGTTAGGGGTCGCCACAGTGAAACTCCGGTCCGCTAATGATTGGCAGTAGAGTTTTACGTGTTGGCTTGCCGGGCCTAACGCACAGCCTTCAACGAAGGAACGTCCATTCACGCATGTCACCACACAGAAGACTCTCTGAGAATCGAACGGGCAACGTCTAACCGTGAAGCGACAACGCTACCGCAGCACCACCACCGCAGTATACTTTACTTGTCAAGTAATTCATTAAATAAATATAGATAGATATTCAAACATAAAATTACACTATGAACACAAGCAGAGTCACAGTGTAAATAATTATGGGTCATAGGGTAAGATAATAAGTTCAAGGTCTTTTGGTCTTGAAGGAGCCCTTAGCTGCAGATCCCACCCACATTGTAACTTCTAGGTGCCTGTGTAGTCATCCAATTCCTTCTTGAAGGTATGAACTTGGGTATAACAGAGACAGGGAAGTTTAGTCCTTAGGTGTAATAATCCAAGATATAAGCAAGCTTAAACTTCTGTAACTAACCAGTTATCCCATATTTTAGATGAATTATTCATCCCAATGACATTAAAACAAACTACCAAAGAAAATTCCCCTTAAAACAACTACCAGTTTATTTATCTTAAGTAAATCACTCAAAGAAAATTATGAGAGTATAGCACATTAAACATCAGAAAACAAACCAGTGAAAATATTCCATCTACCCTGTACTAACTTAAATATTGCTTTCAAGCTCTGGTATAACACTGGACATTCCAAGAGACAGAGAGAGCTTAAATGAGATTTTACCCATACAAGCAGATATACTGTTTGCCTAGAAAGATATCCAGTGATCACTAAAACCCAACAGATGCCCCAAATCGCCTCCCCCCCCAGGTCGCTACCAAGTGTGCAACATGAACATAACTTTGTAAACTCAAAGTATATTCATATCTATTCAGGTTAAGCATTTGTAAGACGTGTAATTCCATAATCAACTAGCAATTCCAAGTGTATATATGGTTTAATATTGAACTTCAGGTTACCTTAGGTGAACAAAAAAACAAATTGTGTGTCTGTCTGTCTCTGTCTGTATAGGATTCTCACTCATCCTGGTTATCACATGGTTATCATTCTTACAAAATTAAAACCCAGGCAATCTCCATTAAATAAATACTGTAGAAAAGCATCAATCCTGAGAAAGCTTATGCTATCAGGCTATGGGCAACAGAAACTAAAGGTGCACACTAAATGAGTCATCTTAGAACATATAAAAAGGCACCCCAATAACCCCGTATGATTACTGAAAAAACAGGCAGAAAAGGCTTGCATAAAATCATCCTAAGTCAAACCTTCTAAATCCAAGGTTCATAATTAACAGCTTATAAATCTTCATAAACATTCTCATTTACAACATAAATATTTACTAGCATACAATTACCAGGAAAGTCCAACTGGGTAAGAGCTTATTTTTAGCAGAGACTCTGGGAGAAAAGCTCCAAAATATCAAACATTTTAAGAAAAAGAAGTTATGTACTTACCATAACGTTCCATGTGAGTTGTTCATCTCGCCTTCATTCTTTACTGATGGGTTCGGAGCCAATCCCTCGGCTCCAAGTTGGCACCTACTACAAAGCTCAAGGATTTCAAGTAGCTCGAGGCCAAGTCCCTATCCCATGATGCATCTTGAGTTACCTCAGATCTTGTTTGCGGAGTACACCATATGTCATTCTATAAAGTATAGAAGGGATGAGTGACCAGGAAGGACCTAACATCTCGGTCTTCTGAGAGCCCAGGAGGGGGTAGGAGGCAGGGACGCAAGAATGAAGGCGAAATGAACAACTCACATGGAACGTTATGGTAAATACATAACTTCTTTATGTGAAGTTGTTCTATCTCGCTGTTCATTCTTTACTAGAAGCTCCATCTACCTCGAGTGGCTCATGGGAGTATATTTCTCAGGATCGTGGATCCAAAGGAGACCCTCTCAACTTTGTAACGAGTGATAAAGGTATGAGGTTTTGACGAAGTGGCTGCTGCGGAAATGTTATCAATAGGACGTCTGGCAGAAAAAGCAGAGGATGTTGAAACTGCTCTGGTTGAGTGAACTTTAATTTTATGCTGTAACGGCATATTGGCAGCTGAATAAGCAAAGGTGATACAATCAGATAGCCACTGGCATACCTTTCCTGGAATCTGAAAATGAAACAAAAAGCTGGTCTGATTTCCTGAAGGCATTTGTTCTATCCAAATAAAATCTGAGCTGTCTGAGAACATCAAGTTTGTGCAGCATGTACTCAAAATTGTTGGAGTGGTTGGGGAAGAAAACTGGCAAATAAATAATTTGGTTGAGATCAGTTTCAGTGCAAACTTTGGGCAAACAACGCTTGAAGCTCTGACACTCTGCGGGCAGAAGTAATAGCCAATAAAAAGATGGTTTTCCAAGACAAAAATTTGAGGTCACATGAAGAAGCTGGTTGAAATGGAGGAAAAATTATGCACGAAAGCATAAAATTTAGATTCCATGGAGAACAGGGAGATTTCACAGGAGGTCTAATATGAAAGGTCCCTTTGAGAAAGGCTTTGGATAATTTGTGTGACATAATATTCAACCCTTCAAATCCAAAAGGAAAGTTAGAGATGGCAGCAAGTTGAACACAGCTTGTTGCTGCTGCGGCTCCTTTAGTGAAGATCATGGTCAAGAATTCTAGTAGAGAGGCCATAGGGGCTTGGTAAGGACTAATATTGTTTTTAGAGGCCCATATAGAATTTTTTTTTCCATTTGCTAAGATACAGCATCCTCGTAAAGATTTTGAGAGAGGATAAGAGAATTTGCTTAGTCTCATTGGACAGGGTATGGAACCTGGCTATGATGGGAGCAGACAAGCTGTCAGTTTCAGAGACTGCAGAGAGGGATGAAGTTCCCTCGACAAGAGCGTCAGAAGGTCCGGAACTGGGTCCAGAATCCAGGGGTCCTCCAAAAGATGAAGTGGAAGGAAGGGGAACCAAATCTGGCAAGGCCAATGAGGAGCTATTAGAATGATAGTCCTTCCCAGGGCTTCAGCTTTCTGTAATACCTTGGGTATCAACAGGATTGGTGGGAATGCATAGAGGAGACCTGGGGGCCAATCATGAAAGAGTACGTCCCTTGGGGCTTCTCCCAGAGGGAGAATCAGGGCAAAGTAGTTTCTGCATTTGGTGTTCATGTGACTGGCAAAAAGGTTGCAGCAAGGCTGGCCCCACCTGTGGAATATCCTGTCCGTTATATATGTCTTGAGGGACCACTCGTGGGGCAACAAAATTGCTCTGCTCAGCTTGTCTGCTATCACGTTGGATTTCCCCAGGATGTGCACTGCTAACAGAAAGAGCTGGGTGGATATAGCCCACTGCCATACTCTTAGGGCCTCACGACAAAGGGGGTAGGATCTGGTTCCTCCTTGTTTGTTCAAGTACCAGACCACTGACATGTCCATCTGAATCGCAATCGTACCCAGAGAAAGGGAGTCCTGGAAGTATTGCAACTCCAAAAGTACTGCTCTCATGTCTAGACACTGATATCCAGATATGTCTAATGATTGGTCCACGTGCCTTGGGCTGTCCTTTCCTGAAAATGCCCCCTCACCCTATCAGGGAAGCATCTGTGGTCACTGTGGCCGCTGGTGGGGGTAAGAGAAATGGACGTCCTATCGTAACATGAAGTGAGGTCAACCACCACTGACTATCCTTTTTGCAGGAATTTTGTGATCATTATCATATGAGATATGGGGAGCTCTTGCTAAGACCATTGAGTGAACAGCCATTGCAGTATCCGCATATGCATACGACCCAGTGGTATGGCCAGAATTGCTGCTGCCATCATTTTTAACAATTTCAGAAATTCCGATGCTGGTGCCTTGTTTTTGGATATTAGAATGCGGACATGCTGATGGAGAAGTAAGACTCTTTCTACTGGAAGTCTTAGCATGGTGGTGGTGGTGTCCAGTTCTGCTCCGGTAAAGACAATATGCTGCGATGGCGACAAGGCAGAATTTTCTGAGTTTATTGTAATGCCCAGCTGGTTGCAGAGTAACAGAGTGGATTCCCTGGCCTGAACAAGTTGATGCCTGGTGGTGGTGGTGAGGAGCCAATCGTCTAGGTACAGAAACACCTGGAATCCTAAACGTCTCAGGTGAGCTGTGACCACTGCCATGCATTTTGGTGAACACTCTGGGGGCTGTAGTGAGACCAATGGGCAGGGCTCGAAACTGGTGATGATTGGCTCCCAGCCGGAAGCACAGATGATCCCTAGATGGCCTGGCCATTTTTATATGTTGTAGTACGCATCCTGGAGATCTAACGAGCACATCCAATTGTATTTCCCTAAGAAGGGAAGTATTGACAGAAGCATGACCATCTGAAACTTCTCTTTTTTTTTTCAGATTTGTTTAGTCTGCTGAGGTCCAATATAGGTCTCCAGGCCCCTGTCATTTTTGGAACTAAAAAGAATCTTGAGTAAGTTCCGCTGTCTGGTCTGCTGGGACAGGTTGGAGGACTCTCTTAGCAATGCCTGGACCTCTACTGTTGCTTGTTCCCTGTAACTGAGTGGAATGTCCGGGATTTTTGTCGGTGGAGGGGTTGTGGAAAATGGAATGAAGTATTCTCTGGAAATGATACTTTGAACCCAGACTACTTTGAACCCAGACGCCTGGTTCAAAATAACAAATGACTACTGGGTATAAAGATAAGCGACCCCTGACTGCTTCCAGAGCAGGACAGTCGGGCCTCCTTTCAGGAGCGCTGGTAGGACTCCCAAAGAAGTGATCTCTGTCTCCCTGGTTTTGTGGACACCTTCTGCTATGAGGGCGGCGTCTTCCATTATTGCCCCCCCCCACTGCCCCTGGTGGGGGTTCACCACGTGTATCCTGAAAGGCTCCTTGGGCTTTTCGGAACATTTTCCCTCCTTTTTGACACTTGGGGGAGGGTCTGGTACGGGTGAAAAAACAGACTCCAATGGCAGTGTCTTTCCCTCCTGCTCACACCTGCTTAAACTTTCCTTAACTTTGGGCCCGAAAAGGGATAAGCCATCAAAGGGGGTATTCACAAAGGATGACTTGAAGGGCTCCGTGAAGGAACACAAGCGCATCCAGGAGCGTCTCCCAAGAGCAACTCCTGTACCTGCTGCCCTACTTGTTCCATCAGCTGCATATGAAATGAGGCACATGGACATGTTCACTATGGAGTTGAGGGTAGCAAGTTGGGAGGCAACTTTGTCTGTAGCTCCTACAGCTACTGTACCCTAAAGAGCATCTCCCAGCTCTTTAAGGAGATCTCTTTGTAGTCTTGTAAAATGGGTTGAATAGTTAAGTGAACGGAGTGCAAAAAAGTTGCTGAACTAAACATGCGCTTCCAGTATCAAACCATGATCCTGAAGTCTCTGTTAGGAGGATGGATAAACGAGGAAGTTTCAGACATTTCCTTTTTGGTGGCTGCCGCCACCACCATGGCATCAACTGGCACACCTTTGGTCGAGAAGGATTTATCTTGGAGGGGTAGATATGAACTTATTAGGCCTCCTAGGGACTGAAGACTCCCACACCCTTTGTGAGACCAGCTGCATAAGCTCATCGAAGGGCGGAAACACCCAATAGGTGGACGGCTGAGGCCCCAAAAGCCTTCAGGAGAACAGACTCATCCTCAGTATGGTTGGTGGACTGCCAGTCGCCCTTCTGCCTAAGGATTTCAAGTATCTCTGCAAATGAGATATCCTCAGAGGGGGACCGTAAGGACCCTTCTGATTCATCCAAGTCAGTATCAGATGTAAGAGAGACTCCTGAGTGGAGTCGAAATGTTTCCTCTTACACACACTCTTCCTAGGAATCGCATCAGTGGGAGCTTCTGGCGAGGTCTCGGAAGAGCATGGGCCACCCAATGGGGCTTCCTGAGGCTCTGGGTCTCTGTGCTTAGCTAGGATCTGTGAAGCAGAAGCAGACACAGGCACTTTAGGGGATGAAGAAGCCAGACCTGAAGTTAAGGAAGTCTTGGGAGACATAACTCTCCTCATGGCTTCGAAGGCACCCCTGTTCCGATGCGAAGGGACAAACGGATCTGAGGAAACTGTCGATACCCCCGACACTGGGACAGTGGGTTCCAAGCCCAAGGGAGGAGCAGAGGTCATCCGAGCCAAAGCCCCGAGGGGCAAAGTCAGAACCGACAAGTCAGTTAGACTATCCACCCTGGACCCGACCAGAGAGTGTTGGCTCCTAGAGTCCTCGATTGGCGCAGAGGACGTCAGAGTGAACGGAGCCGAAGACAATGGAGCAGGCATTGGCTCCTAAGGCTCCACAATCAGCAAGTCCGAATCCTCTGGCTCCGGAGGACCAGTATGGCTCGGAGGAGGAAAAGATATAGCTAGCATAAGGGTCTTCGGCTCCGAAGCCTCCTGGGTCAGAGCCGATAACAATTTTGCAAAGGCCGGTGCCTGTAGAAGCTTCTGCACCACCCAATCCACATGCAAATCAGAGAGGCTAATAGAAGACCGAGATGAACAGACCAATGGTACCGACTGAAGCAGTGGCTATTTAGGAATTTCGGATACCGGTTCCAAAACCGGGGACCGGCCCTGAAAAGAATAGACAGTCAGCTCCAAGACCTGTGAAGCCGATGTCACAGACTCTTGACTTTTTCGAACCCACAGAAGTATTGGAGGACTTACTAGATCCATCCTGGTCACTCAAAGCCTCCGGGAAAGAAAGTTTCAACAAACCCCTGTCAATGAGCTTCCTCTTTCTCTCTTGGAGGACCAGAGAGGAAAAGGAATGGCATATGGAACAGGTTTCTTTTAGGTGCAAGGCACCTAAGCAGTAGACACAACATGCTAGTCAGTAACAGACATCATCTGCCCACATTTAGGGCATTTTTTAAACCCTGACTTAGGGTGTTTGTCCTTGTCATCAGCCATAACAGAAATGGACACACCCAAAAACAGCAAATATAAATTAGCCTTCTAATAAAAAAAACAGGCTAACTATAATCATGCACACACACAAGCCTTTTAAACTAAGGCTAACTACAACCATTAATAAGCCTTCTAATAAACAACAGGCTAATTATATGCACACAAGCCCTCAAGTTAAGGCTAACAAACACACACACACACACACACACACACACACACACACACACACACACACACACACACACACACACACACACAAATTAACTAAGCAGGTTATCTTTAAGAGTTATAAAATACTAAGAACAAATGTGACAAAGGGTCGCTGAATAAACAATTTCTAAATCAGAAAATTTTAAATAGGGCCTATGAAGAAAAACGAGGCCAAATATAAGGCTATAAAAAAGCCCACAAGGGAAGGGAACACTACAGATAAAGCTTTAAGAGCTTATCTAACCTAAATATCTAACTATTCTAACAATAAAATTTCCAAACAGTTTTAGAAATATAAAAGTAATAAAGTTTTTACTGGTCCGAGCTAGCAAGAACCTCCAATCAGTTGCAGTGGCAAACTAGATCTGGGATAACTCAAGGTGCATCATGGGATCAGGACTTGGCCTTGAGCTACTTGAAATCCTCGAGCTTTGTAGTAGGCAACGACTCGGAGCCAAGGGATAGGCTCGAACCCATCAGTAAAGAATGAACGGCGAGATAGAACAAACTTTACATCAATAATTTTACAATCTTCAAAAATACAAAAAAATTGCACTAACTATACCAAATTAGACAAAATATGAAAACACTAGTTAAGAAAACATGCACGTTGTATGACAATTTAATATTAAGAGAAATTTTACCCAGTTTATAGAGAAATTAAAGGTAAATTAGTAGAATACAAACAGGAACTGCAATACGAAGTGAGATTGAATATATATGCAATACACTGAACGTGACTCGAACAGAACTGCACCAACATTTTGATGAAGTATTCCCTCCTGCCAAACACTCATAAGCTAAGCAAAGCACAAAGTCTATTTACCATCAAACCCATTTTGTTACAGCTTGAGCAGCCTTTTGGCACTGGAAACACAAACTTTCCACAACAGAAATGATCTGAAACAGAAAAATAATGCCCCAAGCACAAAAGGGTGAAAAGTGAATTTTGAGCACACTTTGCAGAAAGGCACCCCCACCCCGAAGTTATACATACACTAAAATCCATTTTGCACCACCTCAGACACATAAATTTCCCAACAAAACAAGTGAACTACTGCAGGTGCACACAGCCAAATAATATACAACTTCTGCACACATTCAAGTTAATATTGTAAATATACTAGTTGTACCCTTTATTTGTTTCCAAGTACATCTAGTTCTTACAGCATACACCATTATCAAAATTCCCAAGAAATTTATAAAGTAGCTTTTTTCATAAATATGTTGTTTTACACGTGTTGCTAACAATGTGTAGTACATGTAAGCACTACCTTTTATTATGTGCCACTATTTTTTCAGGACTAAGTGTATTTTCTAGATCACTGAATTTGCAAAGCTTCCATATTGTAAATATAGAATTGGAATTCAACTTCATAACTAGACAGAGGATGTTAATAAATACGGCAGTCATCCCAAGTATTTGAGCATGACTAGGAGGAGTCTGCATAAAGTTGGGATGTTCTCACAGTAACCACATTTACATACTTATCATAATACTAGATATACTTGGAGAAATCAGTGCCACGCATGCTCATTTCATAGGATGTTACTAGGCTAATGGCCCTACTACCCTTTCAAGCCTAACCAAGTAATAGCCTTATTTCCACAAGGAGTTCCTATCGCTCCTGTCCAAGAGGGACACAGGTGGGACCCCGGGGTGAATTTACAGTTCCCCATCCAATCGTCCAGACTGCATTTGAAGAGGGCCAGTGAGGTGCTCTGTTTGACATGAAGTGGGAGTCTGTTCCAAAGGTGTGGTAACCTCTTGGAGACATATCTGTCCCTCAAGCAGGTTCTATTAATGTCACATACCAGGTTAAGGTCTTTAGAGAGAGTAACCAGTGTACCATTTGACTTACAGATATGAAACATTTCCAATAAAAGCAGGGTCAGAGATTGCCTTGTATGCAAGGCAGAGATTACCTCTGAGTAGTCTGTATGAAACAGAATAAAGTGATTTCAGATTATCCACATAGGACAGATGCTAAAGACCTAGAATTTTCATTGCGAGGAACCTTTGTGGTCTCTCCAACTGCTGCAGGTGCTTGGAAAGGTACATACAAAAAGGGGCATTGTACTCTATTAGCCTGATGAGGGAAAGTACAGGGAGGTTATAACTTCTTTTTTTTCTGGAGGCAAAGCCCTTACTTATGAGATAAGCAATATAGAATACCCTTCTTACCATTATGTAGACATGGTGGTCAAAACTGAGGTTGTCGACCTGTGTGTCCAGGTGTCTCACTACTGAGTACTTAAGGTGTTGCTATTGATATGGTAGTTAGCAGGAACATACCAAAAGGGATGATGATACATTTTTTTGCATTGAGTTTAAGGCCATGACTTTGGCACCGTTCATTTGTTTGTGCAAGACCCTCTTGCAAGATGCTGACATCATTTGGAGATTCTATGACCACTCCCAGTTTGTAGTAATCAGCAAACCGTCAGCCACAGACCTTTGGTTTTTGCTTGTACTTTGGAGAAATAGATTCCAAACAGTAGAGGTCCCAGGACTCACCCCTGTGCAACATCACTTGTTACAGGTCTGCTGTTGGAGGTGGATTCCCCTATTTTGACTATATGGGTTCTATTACTGAGCCAGTTCGCGACCCTTCTAACAAAACAAGGGTTAAATCCTAGCCAGATGAGATTGTCAATGATGCCTATGTGGGAGATAGTGTCAAATGCCTTGGTTAAGTCTAGGTAGGCTGTATGCACAATTTTCCCCTCATCCACGACCTTGGTGACTGTCTCAAAGAAGTCCACCAGGTTTAACAGGCATCATCTCCCTTTGACAAATCCAAACGGAGTAGGGTCAAGTGTTTGGAGATTACCTTTACCTTTGTTGATAAGGCCCATGATGATTCACTCCATGGCCTTGCAGATAAGGCCAGTCAGGTTAATAGGTCTATAGTTTCCAAGGTCAGCGGAAGCACCACCTTTGTGCAAGGGAATAACAATGGCCATTTTCCATTCAGTTGGTACAAAGCCGGTGCATAGACTAGGACTGAAAAAGAGTAGCAAATGGTGCTGCTTTCTCTTGCTGGAGTCCATGCAGGATGAAGCCTGGGATGTTATCAGGTCCCACAGATGTTGTGTTCCTGGCCTTAGAGAGGGTGTTAATGACCTGCTCTTTAGAGCTACAAAGGTAGGGGACAGGTGGTAGAGATGTCATGGGGTACATGTGGGGGGGTAAGGGAGTGAAGTCTTTCACAGAACCTGTTGGCCAACAGGTTAGCTATCACCACAGGCTCAGTATATACAGTATCATTAACTTTTAGTTATGTACTTACCATAACTTTAGATGTTTGGGATCCATCTTGCCTACATTCTGTACTGATGGGCTCGGAGCCGATCCCTCGGCTCCGACTCGGCACGCTATGCTATAGAGCGAGGCCTCTTATTGGCTGAGCTATTTCTTATCCCAGGATGCACCACCACGAATCCCCCAGATCTGGTTTGTCCGCATTCATGCACACATGCACCACTTGTTTATATAACACTGTTAGATGTTTCAAGATGAAACAACAGGATTCGGACCTTCTGATATCCTCTGATCTCCAAGGAAGGGGAAAGGAGGGTGGGTTATTGGGAATGTAGGCGAGATGGATCCCAAACATCTAAAGTTATGGTAAGTACATAACTAAAAGATGTTATGTGATCCTATCTCGCCTACATTCTGTACTGATGGGACAGCGTCCCTAGCACCTAAATCCTGGGTGGCTCATTGGAAAACACTCCTGAGCACTGTGGAACCAAATGAAGCTCGTCCTCTAGATGCCACATCCAATTTGTAGTGGGAAATAAAAGTGTGCGGGGAAGACCATGTAGCCGCAGCACAAATGTCACTAATGGCAAGCTTAGAATGAAATGCTATCGAAGTAGCCATAGCCCTTGTAGAATGAGCTTTGACAGAGGTGGTAAGCTCTTTGTTAGAATAAGAATAAGCTTGAGTAATACAGTCCCTGATCCATTTGGCAATAGTGACCTTTGTGACAGCTTTGCCCAATTTATTGTCTGCAAAGGATACAAACAACTGATCTGTTTTCCTTGTTTGTTTGGTCCTGTCTAAATAAAAACGCAACTGCCTGTGGACATCTAATGTGTGGAATATGAATTCCGCTTTGTTAGAATATTTCGGAAAAAGGACTGGAAGTTCTAAGGATTGTTGTAGGCAGAAACTGGAACAAACTTTAGGGACAAAGGAAGGATTTGGCCCGAGAGATGCTCTGTCTTTGTGAAAAACCAAGTACAGGGGTTTTACAGACAAAGCTTGAAGCTCTGAAACTCTTCTGGCAGAAGTAATCGCCACCAGAAAAGCAGTCTTCCACGATAGAAATTTTAGATCACATGTAGCTGCCGGTTCGAAGGGGGAGGAAGTTAAGGCGCGTAACACTACATCGAGATCCCATGGAGGAGCAGGATGAGAAATCAGAGTTCTTAAAAGCGCAGCACCTTTCAAGAAGGTCTTACACAATCTGTTGCTCATTAAAGGTGGGTTTATAGATTCGTGAAAATTGGAAATCGCTGCCAATTGAACCTTGATGGTAGAGACTGAAGAGCCTTGATTGAAAAGAGAAGTTAAAAATTTTAGTACTTCTGCCACGGGAATAGTGATGGGATCCAGGCCCCGGAGTTGAGCCCAAATAGCAAATCTTTTCCATTTGCTAGAATACAGTTTCTTTGTAGCAGACTTATGGGCCGAAGATAATGTGTACAACCTCTGGATCCAATGTATGACTCCTGACTATAGTCGGAAGAGGAGGAGCCAAGCCGTCAATTTTAAGGTGTGCAGGGACTGGTGGAATAGTCCCGACTGATGAACCAGAAGGTCTGGGATCTGATCCAGGAACCATGGACCTTCCAGAGCATATTTCCGAAGATAGGGAAACCATACTTGACGAGGCCAGTAAGGAGCAACTAAGATCATTTTGCTCCCCAAGAGAGATGCCTTTTGGATCACCCTGGGAAGGAGAGGAACTGTGGGGAAGGCATAAAGCAAGCCGGTGGGCCAAGGACGGGCTAGTGCGTCCTTGGGGCTCTTCCCCAGAGCCGGGGTTAGGGAGAAGAATTTTTTGCACTTCGCATTTAGTGGAGTCGCGAACAGGTCGCAATAGGGAACTCCCCATCTGCTGAAAATCTGACTTGCAACTGTCATGTTCAGAGACCATTCGTGAGGAGAGAGGATGGTTCTGCTCATCTGTTGGCTATCACATTGGACTTGCCTGGGATATGAGTAGCCACTAGAAAGCGTTTGGTCGAGACTGCCCGGGATATGAGTAGCCACTAGAAAGCGTTTGGTCGAGACTGCCCATTCCCAGACTCTCATGGCCTCTCTGCAAAGAGGATAGGATCTGGTCCCTCCCTGTTTGTTCAGGTACCAGACAACTGACATGTTGTCCGAGTGAACGGCAATTACGCCCTGAGGGAGGTAATCATGAAGGGCTTGAAGGGACAGAAGCACCGCCCTCATTTCTAAGATGTTGATATGAAGTAGGGTCTCTTCTGGGTGCCATTTGCCTTGGACTGACCTGCCCAGGGAATGCCCCCCTACCCCATCTGGGAGGCGTCCGTGGTCAAAGTGGCCGCAGGAGGAGGTGGAACAAAGGGTCGTCCCTGATCCAGACTGGAGGGCACTAGCCACCAGCGAAGGTCCCGTTTGCATGTTTCCGTGATCCATATGAGGTGACTGAGAGGGAGTTCCTGAAAGGACCACTGAGCTGAAAGAAGCCACTGGAGAATTCTCATGTGCAACCTTGCCAAGGGGACTAGAAGAACCGTGGCAGACATGGATCCCAATAGCTGCAGGACCATTCTGGCTGGGGCTTTGGACATGGGAAGTAAGGCTCGAACTTGAGTCTGTATGGTTTGTATTCTGTCTGTAGGTAGATAGACCCGCATTTGGTTTGAGTCTATCTCTACCCCTATGAATCTTATTCGTTGAGATGGCAACAACACAGACTTTGGCCAATTGAAGGTGATTCCAAGGGAATTGCCCAGAGATATAGTGGTTTGTAGGCTCCGCAGTAATAGATGCTTGGAGGTGGCAGTTAGGAGCCAGTCGTCTAGATACGGAAACACCTGGAATCCTAGACTTCTCAGGTGAGCAGTCACGACTGCCAAACACTTGGTGAACACCCTGGGGGCTGTGGTGAGAAAAAAGTGCAGCGCGCGGAACTGAAAATGACTGCCTCCTAGGCTGAAGCGCAGATGTCTCCTGGACGCTTGATGTACCATGATATGGTAATAAGCGTCCTTGAGATCTATGGAGCACATCCAAACACCTTTCTCCAGCAATGGGAGAATGGTTTGTAGGGTGACCATTCGGAACTTGGACTTTCTGACTGAACGGTTTAGAATGCTGAGGTCCAAAATGGGCCTCAAGTCCCCGGTCTTTTTTGGCACCAAAAAGAATCTTGAGTAAGTCCCTAATCCGATCTGGTCTACGGGGACCGGTTGGATGACTCCTTTTTGCAGCAGCTTTGAAACTTCTGAGGCTGCAGTATCCCATTGACTGGGTGGCGGGTCCAGGATTTTTTTTGGACTGAGGTGGGGAGTGAGAGAAAGGGATGGTGTAACCTCCGGCGATAATTCGAAGCACCCATCGGTCCTGAGTGATACCTTCCCAGGCTTTTAGGTGCTTCGAAAAACGACCCCCGACTGGCTCCGGAGCTGCACAGTCGGGCAATCCCTCAGGGACTGTGAAAGGCTGAAGAGCCACGAAAGGACTCGTGGTCTTCAGTGTTGCGAGGGCCTCTGCCGCCTCTGGGATGGCGTCTTCCGGAAGAATTTCCCCCTCCTCTGCCTCTGGAAGGGGGATCCTCCTGCTGAGAGGGGTAAGGCTTCTGAGATCTACGGAACCACATTTTCCCTCCTCTTTTAGTCTTGGGATAAGGCCAAAAGGGAGTGGAAAATCGTGCCCCTACGGCAGTCAGAGTCTTACCCTCCTGTTCGCAGCGAGTCAGTGTGTCCTTTACCTTAGGTCCAAACAGGGAGGACCCATCAAAGGGGGCGTCGGCAAAGGAAGACTTAAAGGCCTCCGCGAAATGACACAGGCGGAGCCAGGCTCGTCTCCGTAGAGCAATGCCTGTACCCGCCGCTCTACTCGCCCCTTCAGCCGCATAAGAAATGAGCCTCATGGGCGAGTTTGAAATGGACGACAGTGTAGCCAGCTGAGAGCCAACCGTCTGGGCCAGCTCCTCAGGCAGGTTACCCAAGAGGGTATCGGAAAGTTCTTTAATCAGATCCCTCTGAAATCTAGTAAAGTGCGTAAGGTAGTTCAAGGACCTTAATATAAAGGCTGCTGAACTTAGGGTGCGCTTTCCGTATCGATCCATGCTCCTAGACTCCTTATTAGGAGGATGGATGGACGTCGAAGCCTCTGCTACATCTTGCTGGGTAGCAGATGCCACCACCAAAGCATCTACAGCCACACCTTTAGTTAGAAACTCTTTTTCAGGGGGTGCCGAGAGGAACTTATTCGGACGAGCAGGCACCGGTTCCACAGAGTCTGGGTGTTCCCACGCCCTTCGACAGATCAAATCCAAGAGCTCGTCGAAGGGCGGAGACACCCAGGAGGCGGAGGGCTGAGCCCCGAAGGCCTTAAGGAACACCGACTCATCAGCAGAAGGGGGTTTGGACTGCCAGCCGCCTCGTTGTTTAAGGGCTTCCAGGATGTCTGCAAAGGAGACATCATCCGAGGACGACTTAGGGGACCCCTCTGCATCATCGAGGTCAGTGTCTGATGCAAGAGACTCATCAGGGAAGTCAATGTGCTTCCTCTTGCACGATCTTTTCCTGGGGGTTTCTTCCGAAGAAGCTTCAGAAGGACCTCCAGGAGGGGGGGAAACCCCAGTAGGGGTAACCTCAGGCCCCAGGGCTCCGCTGTCTAAGGATGGGGGGACTGCCAAAGACCCAGTCTCTGTATGCAGGGAAGGAGCTGGGGAGACCATGGAGGTAGCCAAGGATGATTTGGCTAACGCACTCCTCATAGCCCTGAAGGCGGGACCACCAGAATCCTGGGAGGGTCCCACCTCCGTGGCCACGACAGTAGACGGCACTCCCGCAGCCGACGCACCGAGAGGGAGACTTGGGACCGAAAACATCAATCCCGAAGCATCCCCCCCGGGGCCGACGGAAGAAGTCCGCATACCAAACTCAGACCCAAGAGCCGGAGTTGGAGTAAGGGTCGGGCCCGACCCTAAAACCTCCACCGGTTCCACCAGCACCGGCTCCAACGGTGCCGAGGCTATTGGAGGAGGAACCATAGTAGGGAGGTGGACCATCGGCTCCGAAGCCGAATGGGCTGGAGCCGAAACTAGCTTTTGGAACACCGGAGACTGGAAGAGTCTTAGGAGCACCCTGTCGATGTCCGAATCAGACATTTTGGATGATACCGATCGGGTCCGAACCGATTTCTCCATCGGCTCCAAAGGACTAGGGGACCGGCTCCGAATGGATTCTATAATTATCGGCTCAGAGGGAGATCTCAAGGTAATTTCCCTTGGTGCCGAGGACTTCGGCCCGAAGGGAAGAGTCTGAGCGGCAACCCTCATCGGCTCCAATATCAGTGGAGCCGATGAAGGTGACTGCCTCGATGCCCCAGTCCTCGGCTCCAAACCAGAGGGTCGAGACTGGAGGCATCGAGGCAGACCTTTCCGCCCTCGGCTCCGAAGTCCGTGGAGCCGATGGAGAAGTCTGCCTAGGTTTTTTGGCAGTCTGTTCCGACTGACTGGTCGGAGCCGACGCTTTCTTCTTTTTTGAAGGAGAGGAAGATAAAGCCCCTCGAAGGATGGCTTAATTAACCCCTTAAGGATTAATTTGTTTTTCCTCTCCTGGAGGACCCTTGATGAGAAGGCGTGACACACGCTACATGATTCTTGTAGGTGCTTGGCGCCTAAGCAACAGACGCACGAGGAGTGGTCGTCCGTTATGGACATCTTATAACCACACCTCGTGCACTTTTTAAACCCGGAGTGTCTATGCTCTTTGGACATGACTAATTTAGATAACACACCTGTCTAAAGAGAAACACACCAAAACTTAACAGTTTAAGAACAAAAAATATAAAGTTTTTTTTTTTTTTTTTGTTATAACCACAATACAGTTGTACAAAAAAAACCACACAGAAGAGAGAGTCAAGACCCTCTAACTTAAACGGGTACTTGACCCACAAATAAAACGCTAGGATAGCAAACAGTAACAGGGGAAGGCCCTCTAACTAAACGGAAACCTTCCCTTGACAAAAAACACAAATTCCTCAACAGAACTGTTCAATACACACTCGTATCACAACAATAGCTGTTAAAACAGCTTTTGGGTTCAAAGCAAGCAAATTCCCGACAGGAAAAGCCTAAATAAATTAGTACTTAGCCCAGCCAAGTTGAGACCACGTCTAAGCTTGTAAGCGGCAAACGAGATCTGGGGGATTAGTGGTGGTGCATCCTGGGATAAGAAATAGCTCAGCCAATAAGAGGCCTCGCTCTATAGCATAGCGTGCCGAGTCAGAGCCGAGGGATCGGCTCCGAGCCCATCAGTACAGAATGTAGGCGAGATAGGATCACATAACATCTACCAGTTCGGCACGTAACTAAAGAACGCCTTATGGTTGTCTTTAGTTGAGGAAGCTAATCTGGTTTCCTAGTCTGCATTGGAGGACTTCACAAGAAGTCTTATTCACTTGTTTAAGTTGGAGCGTTTCCATTTTAGGGCTCACTCCCTCTTACTCTTAGACAGCAATTTCTTATTATTATTGTAAAGCCCATTAATGGCATTTGTTCACCAGGCAAGTTTGCTTTTCCTTGAGAAGGTACGCCAAGTCGATGCAGTTATACAGGTGTTTGTATAAAGCATTGGTGTAGAACTCATTATAGTTGCTAGTTCCATCTGAGAGGGGAGGTGCAGAGAAGTTATTTATACCATCCCATTAAGAGGTTATAATCTGATTTAGAGTATTGTTTATTTATTTTTTTAGTTTAGCTGCTGCTGGGGGGGGGGGGTCAGTTCAAATGAGACTGGTTTGTGGTCAGATCTCACCAGGGAAGACCTCACAGGGTGGTGCTACAGTGGTCCCCCATATTGGTAAGCACCAGATCCAAGATGTTGGCACCCCCTGTGGGGGTATCAACCAGATGGTCCAGAGCACTGGAGTTAATGTAGTTGTGGTACCTTTGGACAAGGTGAGTTTGAGCACGATTAATTTACCCATTCTATGGATGGGTAGTTAAAGTCACCCAAAACCATGGTGTTCGGATGTATCTAGATAGACTCAAGTAGATCCAAATAGGCAGACTGGGTGTCCTGATTCATGGAGGAGGTCCTGTAGCTGGCAATGACTTGAATAGGTGTCCTGCCAACAGTTAATTGCACCCGAAGTGTCTCCTGAGAATCATGCAGTTTGACCAACCTGGAGGGGTCTTTATCTTTAATGAAATTTGATACACAGCCTCCTTTAGTCTTCATGCCTACAGTCTGTGGTCTGAACAGGTGGAAGGAGGTGTAACCCAGTATGGCTGGGGTGCTCTCCACAGCCTTGAACCAGGTCTCAGTGACTGCACAAATGTCAGTCTTCCAAGGTGAGGACTGCTTCCCGTGAGTGCAGTTTTATGTTAAGACTCCTAGTGTTTAGCAGCATAACTTTGAGGTTGTTTTTAGATGGAGTTTTTACATCTGGTATTTTGTCCTTGAGACACTGCTAAAAAAGTAACTATGGGGCTGGCAACAGCCTTGGCCAGTAGTCAAAATCCCAGAGGTGACAGATGAAGACCATCTCTGGCAAAGCATCAAGGTCTGTCGATCATGTCATCCCAGGCTGACAGATACTGGATCCCCTTAGAATGACACAAGAAACTAAACCAATTATTTTGTCAGATAAAACAACTCTCAGGCTCTACCTGCACCTTGCCCTATCTAAAGGCACACCTTAGGTCTCTTTACAGCTTGGTGAAATTGTAGAATGGAATATGTAGCTAACAGAATTTTTCTTATCCACCCAAATAGAGGATGGAGTGAGGATTGCGTGACGAGAATTAGTTTTGCCAAGCTAGTCTAGCATTACTGCAAATACAAATTTCTTATCTGACTACAAAGAATTCAGTCTTTAACCTTTAGGACAGAATCCCTTGCTAATCCTCCTGTGAGTGTAGCATAAAAAACAAACAGTTAGTTATGTACTCACCATAACGATCGATGTATGTGGTCCATCTCGCCTACATTCATTACTGATGGGTTCGGAGCCAATAATCGGCTCTGACTCGGCAGACTATTTTCTAGCACAAAGTCTCTAATTGGCTGGGCTAACCCGTACCCCAGGATGCACCTCTCCCAAACCCCCAGATCTTGTTTGCATACATCCGAGTCGCTCCACATACACCAACCTCAGTAAGAGGAGCATCATCCACCAGGAAAAGGGAATAAACAGATTCTGAAGGGTCTCAGAGTAATTATCCTCCAAATCCTAGGCAGGGGGCAGGTGGGAGGGTACGCAAGAATGTAGGCGAGATGGACCACAAACATCGATCGTTATGGTGAGTACATAACTAACTGATGTTATGTGGTCCTATCTCGCCTATATTCATTACTGATGGGACAGCGTCCCTAGCACCTCTAACCCGGGAGGCTCATAGGAAAATACTCCCGAGAACCGTGGAACCAAAGGAAGCCCGGCCTCTAGATGCCACGTCCAGCTTGTAATGAGAGATAAAGGTGTGATGAGAAGCCCAGGTGGCCGCTGCACAAATGTCGTCCAAGGAAAGCCTGGCATGATACGCTATTGAGTAGAGACCGCCCTAGTGGAATGAGCCTTGACTGGAAAGGGTAAGTTTCTGCCTGCTAATGAGTAAATAAAGGTAATGCAATCCTTAATCCACTTGGAAATTGTGCACTTGGAAACAGAACTATCCGTTCTATTCTCCAAAAAGGAGACCAACAATTGATCTGATTTTCTGACGTGTTTTGTCCTGTGTAAATAGAATCTTAGTTGTCTATGCACATCCAATTGGTGAAATTTGAACTCCGCCTTGTTGGAGAAGTTGGGAAAAAACACAGGTAACTCAATGGATTGGTGGAGGTTAAATGTAGACAACACCTTAGGAAGAAAGGACGGATTAAGTTTCAAGGATACCCTGTTCTTATGGAATATTAAATACGGGGGCCTAATGGACAATGCTTGAAGTTCTGAAACTCTTCTAGCCGAAGTGATGGCCACTAAGAAAGCAGTCTTCCAGGATAAGAATTTCAGTTCGCAAGTGGCAGCCGGCTCAAAGGGCGTAGAAGTGATGGCTTGCAATACCAGATTTAAATCCCATGGCATGACAGGTTCTGACACAAGACGACGCAGTAACTGGGCACTGGTTCCACGGAATCAGGGTACTCCCACACCCTTCGACAAATCAGGTCTAAGAGTTCATCGAAGGGTGGAGACACCCAGGAGGCGGAAGGTTGAGCTCCAAAGGCCTTGAGGAATACACTCCTCCTCCTCAGGAGGGGGGCTTGGAAGGCCAGTCGCCCCTCTGCCTCAACATCTCCAGGATGTCTGAGAAGGAGACGTCATTGGAGGCCGACTTAGGGGACTCCTCTGCATCACTGAAGTTGGTATCCGAGGTGATGGACTCGTCTTGGGAGTCTACGTGCTTCCTCTTGCACAGCTTCTTCTTGGGAGGCTCCTCAGGCACAGACTCTGAGGGACCCTCAGAAAGCTGGGGACCACTCATGGGGGTGTCCTCAGGCCTTCGAGCTCCGCTGTCCACTGATAGGGGGGCATCAGAGGCTCTAGTCTGGGTGTATGGGGACGGAGTGACCGATCCAAGTGATGTCACTGACTACCTAGCCAGTGAGCTCCTCATGGCCTCAAAGGTGGGCCCCCCTGAATCAGAGGACTGACCCGTCTCCGAGACCACAACCAGAGTCAGGATCCCCCTAGCCAAAGTGCCGAGAGGTGGACTCGGAGCCGACAGAAGTCTTGATGTATCCCCCTTGGGCCCGACAGAGAAAACCCGAGTGCCGAAACCAGATGACGGAACTGAAATGGTTGGAGCCGATGACTGCTCCGATAAACCCGCCGGGGTACCGGAGCCGGCGTAAGGACATCACTCGACACCAAACACTCCGGCTCCGATGACACAATGCTCGGAGGAGGAATTATCGGTATCAAAAAGGGAATAGGCTCCGGAGCCGACTGGGTGTTATCCAAAAACAATTTGGATAACACTGGCGACTGAAGGAGCCTCTGAACCACCCTATCCACGTCCAAATCAGATAACCTAGATGATTTGGAGGAAACTGAAGGAGATGAGGATCTCCTACCTATAGATTCCTGTGTAACACTGGGTGACCGGCTCCGAATCGGCTCCAATATGATCGGAGCCGAGGTCGACTCCAGTACCACCGATACCTCCTGTGGCCCCGAAGACAATGGAGCCGAGGAAGTAATATCCAAACTTGAGCTCTTGTCCTGCGGCTCCGAAGCCAACGGAGCCGAGGAGGTTTTAATTGTTTTCAAAATCTTCTCTGGTGGCTCCGAAGAACTAGATGGAGCCGGAGATAGTTTCTTAGTTTTGGTGGATTTGGATTTGCCAGTAGAAGAAGCAGATTCTATATCCTCTTCAAAGGAGGACTTGACCAGGCCCTTCAAAATCAGTTTATTTTTTTCTTTCCTGCAGCACCCTGGAACTGAAGGAATGGCAGACACTGCAGGATTCTTGTAAGTGAATCGCGCCAAGGCAATAAACACGGATGGCATGCCCATCTGCGACATACATTTTATAGGCACACAGAGCATTTTTTAAACCCGGAGGGTTTATGTTCCTTTTGCTCTTTAGACATGTCCATAGGCACACACAGCATTTTTTAAACCCGGAGGGTTTATGTTCCTTTTGCTCTTTAGACATGTCCAACAAAAACAAATAGGAAGGTGGAATACACAACGGGAACTCAAACATTCCTAGGGGAGACGAGAGAAAAAACACAGAGAACAAGACGAAGGAGAGGACTAGGTCCCTCTAAATTAAACGGGCCTAGCCCGCCAAACACAAGGAAACTACACACACTCTCCACAAAAACTCTAACAAGCTCAAAACACACACAAAACCCAAAATAGCTTTTGTTTGACAGAAAAGGTATAAAACTTTAGAAAGTTTAGTCAAAAAAGGTACTTAGCCACAGCCAAGCTCGAGACCACGTCATAACTCAACGAGCGGCAAACGAGATCTGGGAGTTTGGGAGAGGTGCATCCTGGGATAGAGGTTAGCCCAGCCAATTAGAGACTTTGTGCTAGAAAATAGTCGGCCGAGTCGGAGCCGTCAGTAATGAATGTAGGTGAGATAGGACCACATAACATCAAACATTCTTTTGACCACTGTGGCTCCAGAGAGAATTCATACCTATTCCAAGACCACTGGGTCTCATGACCATTCACGCCATGCCAGACCCTCCCTTCATGCCACACCACCTCTCTCTAGAAATAGCATACTATTCAATGTCAGAGTAAGGTAAATGGACAGGTAGCCACAAATTATGTTATGTTTACAAAGAAGATGGCAAGTCACACTGCTCAACATGCAGAAGAGGTTTATTCAAGATGTTTGGAAGATGCCGGATTATAAACCTGTCCGCTCCATCATCTTTTAGTGAAGATTTAAATCCCTGTTTCTAGTATTGGTGAAGATGTTGGACATGCGGGGGTCCAGAACAACCAGGTATCTAATAGTGCTGTAAGTGAGACACAGCTACCCTCAAGTATATAAGAAACTGAATAAAGGGATCGGGTTTCCAGTCTTTATTGGTAATTGCAGGATTTTAGGCCAGTGATATTTTTGGTTAAGAACCTTTGAGGTCTTTCTAATTGTTTGATACGTTTAGTGAAATGCATCCCAAGGGGGTGCTGTACTTGACAACTGCTCTGATCATTGCAGAGTCTAAGGAGTATAAGGGAGTAATTACCTCTTTATACCTCAATGATATTCTTTTAGCAAATCGGCTGTGTAAAAAGATTTCTTGACAGCCACTGTCACACAACTGTCAAAAGGTTGGGAGCCATTGTTCCATGTTCCTTGGTCCTTGACTACATATTCATTTTGTAATGGTGTGTAGTCTACATATTATGACAAGGGGGAGGGCTTGTCTACCAAAACTGAGGATACTATGCCTTTTTAGCATTTAGTCTGAACTCAGTTTTAGTACACCAAGATTTTACTAAGGAAGTTCATTCTGAAGGGTGTCAGAGGGTGACTCAATAACCCCCAGTCGGCAGTCATCTGCAAACTTTGTTAGCCAGAGGTCTTGGCTCTCTACTTGGAGATCTGTGATGTAAATAAAGAGATCCCAGCACTGAGCCTTGAAGGACAGCACTGGCCACTTTCATACTTTCTGATGAGGCACTTGCAACTCACACTGTGTTATTTACATCTTTCAGTCAATTTGCTGTCCACCTTCCCACATTTAGCTTCTTTATGATGCCAGCATGGAGAATGATGTCAAAGGCCTTGACCAAATCAAGACTCAAAGTGTAACGCATGGCCATGATCTAGAACCACTGTAAGCCTTTTAAAGAAGTTTACAAGACTCACTAAACAGGATCGTCCCTTCCCAAAGCTAAAATGTTAGCGATCAAGTCTAAAGACTAAGGCACTGTACGACCTACACTAAGGCACTGTACGAGCACATCCACTCATGCATGAATCGTGCCATCTCAAATAGAACCAAGATGCTCTCCTCCAAAAAAAATAAAGCCAATCTGGTGGTCCCCTGCCATAAACAAACTTTACAGCAAAAGGAAGAAACTGCTGCAGAAAAGAGGAAAATCCCAGGATGCAAAAAACTCCCTTACCAGCCTCAGTAAGAAGCTGCGATCCCTCATAAAATCCTCCAAAGCTAGTTATGAAAATAAAATGTCAAAAGATTCCAAAGACAACCACAAGGCATTCTATAACTATGTCAAGAATCTAAATGGCAGTGCTCAGATCTGCTGTGAGCTACAACAGAATGGCATTAAATATACTGATTCCAAGGATACTGCCAATATCCTGGCAGTTCAATTCAGTACCAACTTCACTCCCCTCTCACCCCCTAAATGGCCCATCTCAATACCGGAAGATTGTCAAATTCCAGTAACTGCCACACAGGTAAAAAACACACTCTCCAAAGCTAAGAATACAGCATCCATGGGACCAGATGACATCCCGGGCTGTGTACTACATGAACTACAAAGTGAACTGGCACCTCACCTAAGTGTCATGTTTAAGCATAGCCTCACCGCAGGCTTCATGTCCTCTGAGTGGCGCACAGCTATAGTTATCCCACTCCACAAGGGGGGATCCACCTTGGATCCCAGGAACTACCGTCCTATCAGTCTGACAAGCCTAATCTACAAGGCCATGGAACGTATTAGCCTGGAACCTATAAACAAGGACATTGGGAACCTTCAAACACTGGACCCCACCCAGTTTGGGTTTGTGAAGGGCCGGGCCGATCTGGTCTCCTGAACCCAATTGACTTCTTCGAATCAGTCTCCAGAGCTGTGGAGGAGGGTAAGGCGGTCCACACAGCCTATCTGGACATCGCCAAGGCCTTTGACACCATACCCCACTCTGGAATCATAGATAAACTTACTAAGCTGGGCATTAATCCCTACGTCGCTCGATGGGTTGCCAACTGGCTTACTGACAGAACCCACACTGTAAAAGTAGCCGACTCCAAATCCAGCTCCAGACAAGTGACAAGTGGAGTGCCTCAGGGTTCAGTCCTGGGACCAGTCTTGTGTGGCATCTACGTCTCTGAAGTACAGGCCAATACTAAGGGACTCTGGCTAACAGTTCGCAGATGACTGCAAACTAGGAGCCATTATTGAATCTCCAAATGATGCGGATACTCTACAAAAGGGCCTTACAGAAACAGATGCTTGGTCCCAGAGCCATGGGCTCAAGCTCAATGCCAGCATTATCCCCTTTGGGAAAAAACATGTACCCGTGAATTATAGGTGGCTGTACACTAAACACCGAAAGTATGATAAGAGACTTGGGGACACAGGTGGACAGTGGTCTCACCTTCGATAACCACATCACCACAACAGTCAGGAAATCTTATGTGGCACACCACATCACGAAGGGCTTTTCATCCAGTAAAAAGGAGGTCATTGTCCCACTGTACTAATCTCGCATTAAACCCATTATAGAATAAAACGCCCCATTTGGTATGCACCTCTCAAGACACCTGCAACAACTGGAAAGGCCGCAGAAATACCTCACTAAAAGAATCACAGGCCTAAAGCAGATGCCCTATGCTGACAGACTTAAAAAACTTCAGCTATACTCTTGTCGCATATCGTCTACTCAGAGGCGATCTCTGCTCAACATACAAGGCCATGTCAAACCCAGAGCTGCTGGACACACTACACTTAAAAGACATCCCAATCCCTCAGAGCCACACACTCCAGGGATCTAAACCTTGTCATCACAATAAACAAAACATGCTGGAGAGATAGGTTCCTGACCCAGAGACTCCCCAGACTCTGGAATTGACTGCCCATACATGTCAAGCAGAGCACCTCTTTGGCCCTCTTCAAAAGGAACCTTGTCGATTGGATGGGAGAAAGGAAATTCACCCCGAGGATCACATCAGTCGCCCTGTTAGACAGGGGTCCAGAAGTAAATAGCGTGGGAAGAAATAGCCAGGGAATTGTTATTGTTAGGCTTGTATAAACCCTAGGGCCAGATAGCCAAGTACCAACCTATGAATCTAAAAGATTCTTGATATCACAGTTTACGGCGTCAGTTATAACATGTTCCACAGCTTTGGAGATGAGGTTTGTATGGTTGACACACCCAGTCAGTCAGTTGTAAGGCCACCTGTACAGAGGGAAAAGTACAGTTTTGTACCTACCATAAATGTAGATGTTCGAAGATCCACATTGCTGCAGTCATAACCTGTGGGTAGTCCGCTGTCCTCGGTCGGCCCGAATACCAAAGTATTAGGCTGGCGTCGGTCATGGGCACTCAGATCTGACGTCAGTGCGTCCCGGTATTAAAGCGCATGACCGACGTCATATCCTCAGTCTTTTCTTGCCCCAGATGTCAGAAGGCCCAAAAAGAAAGGCCACAGCCTAAAATAGAAAAAACCTCCAAAACCCAAGTACAAACAATATCTACAACCTAAACCAACAAACACTCCAAACTACAGAGGGAAGGAGGGAGGGTTGGACTGCAGCAATGTGGATCTTCGAACATCTACATTTATGGTAGGTACAAAACTGTACTATGTTCTTCATCTCACATTGCTGCAGTCATAACCTGTGGGTAGAATCCCAAAGCAAAAGTAAAGGGAGGTTGGCCAAATCATAGCATTGGGGCTGCTAATAAGCCCTGCAAGACTGCAGTGGCAAACCCAGCCCTAGATTTGGAATAAAGAGGAAGATGGTAATGTTTAGAAAAAGTGTGCACTGAACTCCAAGTAGCTGCTTCCAAAATATCTTTGGTAGCTACCCCCTCAAAAAAGCAGTAGAAGTGGCAGTAGCCCTAGTGGAATGAGGTCTGATTCCAGCCGGAATCTCCTTACCATGATGAGAATAACAAAAGGCAATACAATGACCAATCCACTTAGAAATAGTTTGTTTAGAAACAGGTTTCCCTTGAGAGCTCAAAGCAAAAGAAACAAATAACTGTTGAGACTGTCTGAAACTTTTAGTCCTGCTCAAATAATAACGCAACTGCCTGTGAATATCCAAAGTGTGCAAAATTTTCTCCCCTTTATTTTGGGGATCAGCATAAAAAGTAGGCAAATGAATAGATTGGTTCAGGGCCACATTTGAAACCACTTTAGGCATAAAAGTAGGGTTAGTACGCAGAGATACCCTATCCTTATGAAAAATCAGGAAGGGTTCAACTGCCATTAGAGTCTGTAATTCAGATACCCTTCTAGCAGACGTAATGGCCAACAAAAAAGCAGTCTTCCAAGACAAAAACTTTAACTCAGACGTAGCTGCAGGTTCAAAAGGAGGCAAAGTAAGTTTTTCCAACACAAAATTGAGATCCCAGGAAGGAGTAGGAGCTCTACGTGGGGGTCTTATGTTCTTTGCCCTCTAAGGAATTGTTTAAACAAAGGATGAGAGAATAATGGTGGGTCACAGTCATAGTGAGCAGAAATGGCTGCAGCATGAACTTTTACAGAGGAGAAAGACAAACCTTTGTCTAATAATTCTGTAAGATATTGAAGAGAAACACTCAAATTAGGCCTGGAAACATCAAAACTCCTTGCTGTGCTCCAAATAAAAATCTCCTCCATTTATCAGCATAAACTTTCCTTGTACTAGGTCTTCTGGCCTAGAAAATAACATTCAAAACTTGTTGAGGAAGCTTCACCCTCCAGGTTCTAGAACAGAATATGCCAGGCTGTTAGATGCAGGGACTGAATCCTGACATTGAGGAAATGATTGCCCGCCTGGGACAAAAGGTGTGGAATTGAAGGCAAAGGCCAAGGAGGCTCCCGTACTAAACTCCTCAGCAGAGGGTACCAGTGCTGTCGAGGCCAATCCGGAGCTATTAGAATCATGGAGGGCTTGTCTTGTCTGACCTTCAAGAGCACCTTGGGAAGGAGAGGCAGAGGAGGAAAGGCATAGACGTGAAGATTGCTCCAACTGAATGATAGAGCATCCACTTTCCAAGCTGTGGGATGAAACATCTTTATGCAAAACTTTGGCAACTGGAAATTTAGTGGAGAAGCGAACAGATCTATGTCTGGAGTCCCCCATATCACTGTCAACTGTCGAAATACATGAGGATCCAACTTCCACTCGTGGGGATCCACCATCTGTCTGCTCAAAACATCTGCTAAGGAGTTCTGTGCTCCTGGCAGAAACCTTGCCTGAAGAGTGAGGTGCATACTGAGAGCAGTCTCCCACAGAATCATAGCTCGTCTGCAAAGAGGGTACGAATGGGTTCCCCCTTGCTTGTTGATGTACCACATGACAGTTGTGTTGTCTGTTTGAATCAACACTTGTCCCGGGTGAAGTAAATCCTTGAAAGCCATCAATGCAAATTGGACTGCTAACATCTCCTTCAAGTTGATATGTAAATGTCTGGCAGGCCACGTGTCTTGAACCCACTTTCCATTGAGGTGTGCTCCCCAAGCCTTGTCCGAGGCATCTGTCGTTAAGATCTGACTCGCCTCTGGTCGGGTCACAGAGAGTCCCTTGTTTAGGTGACATTCCTGAGCCCACCACAAAAATTCCTTTTGAATGCAAGGTATTATTTGAATGACAGTGTCCAGATCGTGGCAGTGTTGTGTCCATACATTTTTGAGATACCATTGTAGCTTCCTCATATGCAGTTTGGCATTGGGAAGCACCAGAATACAAGATGCCATGAACCCCAAGGCTTGAAGGACTGTCCTTGCAGTCAGCCTGGACCGTAGAGACAATTGCTGGAAGTAAAGTGTAAGGTTTCTCTGCTTGTCCGGGGTCAAAAAAGCCATCTGGGAAGCAGTATTCAGTCACACACCCAGAAAGCACATTTCCTGAGAGGGTACTAGACTGGACTTTGTTTCGTTCACAGAATACCCTAGGCACCTTAACACTGCCATAACATACTGTAGATGGTGAAGAAGCTTGTTTTCGTCTTGAGCAAGAATCAGGCAATCGTCCAAATAAGGATAAATTTGTATTCCTCTTAACCTTAAGAAGGCTATCACCGGGGCCAGAACCTTTGTGAACACCCTGGGCGCAGTAGATAAGCCAAAGGGCAATGCAGAGAACTGATAATGGAAATTCCCAGCCCGAAAACGCAGGAATCTCCTGCAACTGGGTCTGATAGGAACATGAAGATAAGCCTCTTTGAGATCCAGAGTTACCATCCAGTGGTCTTTGTCCAACAGAGGCAGAAGTTGTTGCAACGTCAACATTTTGAATTTTGGAATGTCCAGGTATGTGTTGAGGATAGATAAATCCAAAATTGGTCTCCAAGTGTTTCCTTTCTTTGGTACAAGAAACAGGCGAGAATAAAATCCTAGGCCCACTTCTGACATAGGGACCTGCTGTATAGCCCCCATTTGAAGAAGTAAAGAAATCTGTTTGTGAGCCTCTACTCTTTGCTGAGGAGGAACGTCTGGCATGCCTTTGAAAGGAGGCAATGTGTGGAAATAAAACTTGTAGCCTCGGTTTATAATGTCCAGTACCCATTTGTCCTGGGTGACTAAAAGCCAGTTTTGCTTGAAAAGTGCTAACTTTCCTCCCAAAGGAGCTGCCAGACAGGAGGGATCTGGCAGCTGAAGATGCAGGTCATTGGGCCCGTTTACGAAAGGACTGGTCCCTGCCCTCACTTGTAGATGGTGCAGGGGAACTCCACGTTCTAGGCCTGAAAGAACCCTGAGCTCTGCCCCTACCACGCCTAGATCTGCCCCTAGACTGTAAATCAGAAGAAGGGTAAGCCCATCCCTTAGTAGGCCAATTTCTGCTAAACTTAGGGGGCTGCACCTGCAAAAAATCTTTAACAGTCTGCATAGACTTAGCCTTGTCTTCCATTTTCTTTAAGACAGACTCCACAGGAGGACCAAACAAAACTTCAGACTGTAAAGGAGCATCCAAAATTCTAGCTTTAACATGCTCTGACAAACTCTGATTCTTAAGCCAGGCGTGCCTGCGAATAACTGATCCAGTGGCAGCCACCCTAGAAGAAGCCTGTAAAGCATCGAAACCACACTGCAAGGAATGCTAACCCACCTGATCAGAGGCATGAACCAACTCCTGTAATTCCTTACACTCTATGCCCTCTGCCAAAGCATCTACCTTAGATTTTAATTGAGTAAGGAGAAAATTCTGGTACTTTAACATATGAAACTGGCAATTCAAAGCCCTCATTGCTAGAGTGGAAGAGGTGTACACTTTTTTACCCCACCTATCCAAAGCTCTAGATTATTTATCCATAGGAACTGGATTCTTTACAACAGAAGCACTGACACCCTTAGGTCCCTGACTAATAGTTTCTGGGTCAGCCCTTGGGCTCTTATACAGATATTTATGAGCCTCAGGCACCCTGTAATACCTATCAGGTTTAACTGGCGCAGGAGGCAAAGAGTCTGGATTAAGGGAAGCCTCAGAGAAAACATCCTGAACAACATCCAAAACAGGAGGTATAGCTAAGGGCCGATGTTGAGGCAAAAACAAAAATTCCCTAAGCCTCTTTCGGGAAGCCGAGAAATCCTGACCTTCCCATTTAAAATGCTCCCTCATAGAATGCAAGGTTTCTGAGAAGGAAAAATCCTCTGGAGGAGAAGCAGAAGGACTGGAATCCTCTGCATCCGAATCACAATAAGGAGGAAAATCCTGAGTGTCTTCAGTCAAGACTCTGAGTAATCTGAAGCCTGTTCCAAACTTTCCACTTCTGGCTCCACCCTAGGCCTCTTATCTGGAGGGGGCATAGAACCCCTGATTAAGGAAATTAAATCTTCTGCCATTTTAAGCATGTGTTTCTTAGGCACAGAGCCTGCAGAACTAGGACTGACACCTGAGGAGGGCAAACCAGGCCTGCCCTTAGAAGGTACCTTAGAGACTGAAGGAGAAGGCCTAACCACCTTAGGCAAAGAAGGGAGTACAGCAACCTGAGAGGCCCCTTCAGCCTGACCTGACTCCTGTGAGGCCACATCTTGCAAAATTAATGTCTCCCCCTGAGACTCAGCTGAAACCTCGGCTGGATCTACAGATTCCAGCGTAGTTTCTAAAGAACCGGCGTCCGGAACGGACGACTCATCCTGCTTGGACCTTAACGACTTATCCTTGCGCTTCTTAGCAGAAGCGGGCGTCGGAGGATCTGACGGCATATTGTAATTACACCGCTTCCCAAAGACAAGCCTAGCGCAATCTAACCTACGTTTAATGGTGCGCTTATTAAACCTAGCACAAAAGCGACACCCGACTACGTCGTGCTCAGGCCCCAAACAAGGAATACAGAGAGAGTGGTAATCCCTATGCGGTATTTGTTTCCCACAAGAAATACAATTATTCACTTTTTCTGACATCCAGAATTAACTGAGGCAAGAAAAAACAAAAATATTCCCCAACGGGGTACTTAGCCCAACTTGGTTTCGGTCTGAAACTCGAAATACGAAAATTTCAGAACGCCGAACGGCACTTGCAAATGCTGCTTCTGCTTCGGACCATACGGCAAAAAAGACTGAGGATATGACGTCGGTCATGCGCTTTAATACCGGGACGCACTGACGTCAGATCTGAGCGCCCATGACCGACGCCAGCCTAATACTTTGGTATTCGGGCCGACCGAGGACAGCGGACTACCCACAGGTTATGACTGCAGCAATGTGAGATGAAGAACATCCACACCATTGCAGTGTGCCCCCCATCACAGACAAAAAAAAAGGTTGTTAAACAGGTAAAACGTTTCAAGGATTGTGTCTACAACGGCATGATTAACACTATCATTTAATCAATCAATCAGGTATATATTCAGGTCCCTCAGAGGCCTGAAACCTTGCCCAGCATTGCATGCACAGAAAAAAAAATCTTAAGTATGGGCAAAGATGCATCTGCACAGAAGTCGTCCAAGGACTCCTTATATGAAAAGGTCAAAGTACACAGTCATTACAGACTGGACTGTAGGCAATCTTGGCAGTCCTTCCCATACTTCTAGTAGATAAAAATACAATTTAAACAGCAGTGAATCAAATGGAACTTACTTTTACCTCCGCCTCAGTCCAGAGTCTAAACAAACAAAGCTGCTGCCCTAAATCTGCAAATATAGTACCACTGATGCCTGTAGACATCCATACGATGCAGAATCAAATCTCTCTGGCTAGTAAAACCCCTCTAAATCAGACAGACAACACAATGAAAGTACAGGGAGTCAAAATCTTGACCATATAACAGGTTGCTTTTCAAGACATCCTATACAAACTGAATATACAGAGTTGATACTCTGCACTTGCAATCATTATCCTGTTGAAAGCTGCATCTACGAACAGATGTCAGTTCAAATGAACAAAAAGGTAATTCTTCTAGACAGAAGAAAATGCAACTTCCATGGGGAAGCAGGCAGGAAGACATACAAGTACCCCCCCACACCCCCAAGACCTTGCAGAATGGTGACAGAAAAGATCCATAGCAGGCATAAATAGAAAACCATCTAACCAAACAAAAATGTTAACAAAATGCCATAACTAGAATACTTCATCATTACATTAAGTGCTTTCATCATTTTATTAGACTTCTTCATAGTTAAAAACAATTATGATGTCCCAAACCTTATCGTTACATCTACAGACAGCTGTATGGCACAACATACATATGGAAAAAGTACAGGTCTCAGTTAATAAACCACAGTAATCTTGTTTCAGTAGGGGCTATAAAGTGTAAACACCTTCAAGGAGCTGGATGACCAACAAGTTCTCATTAACAGCACTTGTTGGTGGGATACATTTGTGTCCCAAAGAATCCCCCATCTGTCGAATAGACTCCCTCTCCATGTCAGAGCACTTCTCTAGCCCTCTAAGAGGAACCTGGACAACTGGATGGGAAACAGAAAATACACCCCTAGAATCCCACCTGTCTCCATGCTGGACAGGGAAACAGGTGCTGACTGTGTGAACATGGGCAAAATTATTGGCTAGGCTTATAAGGGCCTGTGGGCCAACGAACAGATAAAAGCAAGAATGGCAGCAGAAGGACTTTACACTAGTCTGATAACTATGCAGAAAGATTTTTTTTTTCATTTCTCCAAGACTTTTGGGTTTCGAATACCATGACGGGAATGGATCCCATTCCAAAGTCAAAGTATGATTAAAGTTCATGAAATTGGTATCGCTTCAGTCTTTTGTTAGCCAAAACTGCTCTTCACAGCACCCGCAATGTACCCAGAATTGACTCCTACTGCAATTTATACAGAGTTGCATGCATCAGTAACATATAAATAATTTACAGTCGTATTTAGAGAAGACCCATTGCTCCTATTATTGGAACTGTCTGGGTTTCCTTCCTCACACTGCCATAATTTCTGGCTGCAAATCCTGATATTTTATGACTCTCTCTGTACGCAAGACACTTTGTAAATCACTGTGTGCAGCAATTTCATTGATCAATGCTACTTTTGTCTTTGCCTGGACTACTACATTTGGCTTTCCCCAGATTTGTTTTTGAACTTTTTGTAATGAGTGATCACATGTGATATAAACCATCATTTTCTAGAATTCTCTGTGGCTCACTATTCCAAAGCTTTTCATCTACTTTAATAATGTTTGCACAATCTCTAGTGCAACAGTCTTGTCACATTATTATGCCTTTCAGTATACAGGCCTTCTCTGTCATTGGTGTAGCACACCCAGCAACAAGATGCAAAACTGTTTCAATTCGGTTTTGCAATACCTGTATGTGTCCGTTTCTCCCACATGTTCAATGGACGTTGTAAACCAACATGTGCATAGTCCACCATCCTGGACAGCCAATATTAACCTTTCTTCTTTTGGTTTAAAAATTCACTTCTCCTTAACCATTCCTATGTTAGTTCCTAATCAACAAGAGGTTGTTCCAGTTTTCCATACTTGCAAATATATTTGTGCATTTTCTACATTTCTCGCCTTCTGATCTGATCCTTCACTTTATATTGTTTTGGGGGGTTTTTTGGGCAAATTCGGTTGCTGCCTGACTTTTATCTACTTCTGGTTTGATTTCCATTCCTGCTCAACACCAATATGCTTCTGCTAAACTAAGCAGGGAAGTCATCTTAGACTCGTTTTCCTCAGGTTTTAAAACTCTCTGGATCTTGTGAGGTCAGCAAATATGCATGCAGTCCTATACATGCAAATCAATTTCAAGGAGGCTCATACCTCTTGCAGAACGAGGAACATATAATCTTGGTATACATTGATTTGATATGCATTAAGCATTTTTCTTGTTTTCCTGTCCAGCTGAGCCAATACCTTTTGTGGCCAGTCAATCACCCAAAATTGTAAGTTAGAACAGGAAGAGCAAATTGGTTTATAGCTTGCATTTGTTCCTAGATGTCAGAGTAGTTTTCAATATTAGTAAGGTTCATCTTAGAAGGCTAAAAAAAAAAATACTTGCACTTGTTCATGTTCTACTGTTGAGCAAGACAGTGCGTTAAATATTTGGGAATTGATGAAGGCTCAAGTTTTCTATCACTTTCCTGTCCCAGACTGATTTTCTTGATGCTGCAGCTTTCCTGCTTTAAAGGTTTCTTTTGCAAATTTGCCAAGTCTAAAATGATATTCTTATATCATCTAAAAAAGTTCTGACCACTTGCAGTTGTGCTTTCAGCAACTCCCCTGAGGAGTTATACAGTTTTAAATCATCAACAAAAATATAAGTCTTTATAGTTTGTTGTTTTCTGGGAGCCAAATTTTAGGCATAACCTAATCTATTAAGTAGACAGCTTAATGGGTTTAATATCGCCCTTTGAATTTTTATCCCTGCAATAATTTCTTCTTTATCATGGCTTAAATGCAAAGTGGATTACCACAATTTCATCATCACTGTAATGTACGGGTGCATGTTATACATTTGTAAGCACTGTTATCCAGAGTGTGGAATGCTGGCAAATGCTTTTTTGTAGTCCATCCATGCCGCATTTAGATTCTTCCCTTTTTTATAATTCTCCATTATGACTAACAAATGATCCTTTGCTCTATGATCCTTTGTTCTATTGCCATGACCGAGTTTTCTTCTAAAAAGACTATAAACTCTGTTGGGATTAATTCCAGTATACAGTTTATATATTGCTGGAAGGCATGCTATTGGTCAGTAGTTTTTAGGACAGCTTACAGGTTTCACTATTAAAGGAGTATAGTTTCTCCTGCTAGTAACCAGGATGGCAACTGTTTGGGATGTGCATATACATAGTTATTACTCCTGGCCAAATCTTCATGTAAAGATGTTAATACTTTTGCCCAGAAGGTCGGTACTGCATCTGAGCCTGGAGTTTTCCCATTAGCTTTTCTCAGTTTTGTTTCAGTTTCTCTAGCCTTTACTTTGTCCCATTTCATATCACGTACATTTAAACTTCCTATTCTTTCTTTTACTTCCGCTATCCATTCAGCATCTTTATTATGTTCCACAGGATCTTCATAAATATTTCTCCAAAATGTGTCTATTTCTTTTGCCTTGTTTCCTCTACATTTATCGGCATATCTTCTACCCTTTTCTGCCTGTGCTGATATCTTTAGTTTATTACTTGCAATAGTGTATGATAGTTCCTGGACTGTTCTGACAGACGTCATAAAAGTAAGAAGCATCATCTTTCCAAGTATTTTTGCTGATCTGTTCCTTCTTCTGTACCCTAACAGTGAAGCGTCTTGTCTTAATTGCTTTATAGTTTTCTCTATTCAATACTGCCATGATGACATTTGCTTTCTCCCCTTCCTTTCCCTTACTAACTGTGCTTTTCTGGTAAAACTTATCAACTTAGCTGCAGAGTAATATCCTATTTATTTCTGTTGTACTGCATGAATTTCTATGAACTGGCTTGATTAAAAGTAACATTTTTGGGTCTTGATCTACCGTAGTCTATTTCTTTCATTGATCTTGCTTGGTCCATCTCCATTAAATCAAGCAATTCTTCCCTTAGATCATTTTCTTCTAAATTAACAGCACGGTCTTTGTTCAGTTTCCTGTGTAAAATTTTACAGAAAGTTCCAGAAAACTTTCCTGTGCTATATTCTCTTTAGCTTCACTCTGCATCACCCATTGCTTTTTCATACTGGAACTCACTGGCCTATCTCTCCAACATCCTGTGTCAGAGTTGCCAGTTTCTTGTTCCTTCCGTTGCTGTGCAACTCCAACTGAAATGTTGTACTGGTTTTCAGTTGAAGGCTCCAAAGTACCTTCATATGGCAACTGATCAGATGCTTCTCGCACTACTGGTTTCTCCTTAATTCAGAGATTCATTACTGTATCATGCTGTGATGTAAACAGACTTAGATTTTCTTCACTAAATCCTTCACTTCACAGGTAAATCCATAACTGAAAATTTCTATTTCTTTAACTTCTAATCCTCTTTTCTATCTCCCTTAGTTTTAATTTTTTGTATTGTAAAATTTTCCATATCTGAATGACTTCTCTTAAAAAAAAAAAAAAAAAAAAAAGCAGCACCAAAGATATTTGTTTTTTTTGGAATGATTAGTTTTGCTTTCTCCTTTGAATAAATATTGCTTTCTCCTTTGAATAAATATTGCACCATATCAGATCTTTCCCACATCCATGCGTGTTTTTTATACCTTTCAAAAATCTCTTGATTTTGTTCTTTAGATTTTTCGCACTTCCTGGTCCATTTGGAAAATGGAGCAACTGAAGGTTTCTTGGTCAAGAAGTCTGTTGTATTAATGAACACAAAGTATTTCCATTAGAATGCTCTGATGTAGCAAAAGATGCAATTTCTGTACACATTGATCAAATTATAACAAACATTGTCTTTTATCGATAAGAAAATGACAAATTACTTGTATAGATTATAAACCAATTAAAATGTCTCAATGGCTATAGTATAACAGTACAACGGGATGTCAAAAAGACCACCACCTGCTTGTATTGTAACTTATGGCAAGCTCTCTACCTATTTGAATTAAAAGAAGCGTCCAACAGAATTCCAAAAAGGAAGACAGCATTTATGATTGCATTCAGTAACAAATATGGTAGCATTCAGTAACAAATATGGTAGCATTTTATGTTGTTACACCGTTTCCACTGCCCTTCATTCTAGATTATCCAAAGCAGGGCATTGCATCACCCTTACAGCATTTCTTGCAGCCTTTGGTAATAGGTCTAGCAATTAAAAAAAAAAAAAAAAAAAAGTATAGTATAAAGTCTCCAGTTCATTCTTTCTCAGTGTCTAAATGACAAAGAATTCCAGCTGATGTACTGTTACACCTTTTAATGTACAGGTTTTAAAACATACAGGAAAATTAGAAAATAGTATGTGGAAAATATATATTACAAAAATGTCTTAGGACTTGCATGCAAAACATTTTAGGTTGCAAAGTCATATTAAAATGTTAAGACTATAGCCAGAGATAATAATTTAAATACAATATATGTATGAAAAAGTGTATTCTTCCAGGTAGGGATATAGCTTTCCCTGTTGAGGACAAATATACAATGCCCATTTATAAAGGTTGCTTAATTCAGAATAAAAGCAGCCACAGTGGATCAAGTATTCAAATTCTAGATAAAAGCACCAAAACATTTAAAAAGGCACTACAGACCTAGAGAAGTCCTTTCTGCAAAATAAGAGCCTGAGCCCTGGTGACTTCAGTACAAGGATATTTGCCTCTGGCAACTCCCTTTACAGAAGAACAGTCTGTCCAAAGATCCCTGGAACTTTATTAGTATCCAGCCCTAGGTCCAACTGACCGTCAAGGTAGGTACTTGACTAAGGTGCTGCTGTTGTAAAGTAACAGCACTAAAGTAGTCGAGAATTCATTAGCACTGAAGGAAGGAACTGCTCTTCCCCATGTAGGAGAGCAATTTTGAATATATGCTCCCTCCAACTGGAAGGATAAAAATCTTTCATGTACTAAGCCCAAAGGTGTTGAGAAAAATCATTTTAAAATAATCTGCAGCTGAAATAAGCTTAAGCAGTTTGGAAGACAGAAAAAATATTTTCAGAGTCCTGAAGAGAACTAAGTGGAGTCAAAACATGTAGTGGAACAGAGTTGTCTCCTTGTGAGAGCAACCACTGAAGAAAATACAAAACATACAGCTTTCTGCATGTAAGCATTCGCATACAAGCATGAAAGCTTGCTTGTCGTTTTGTCCTGAATTAACTAATTATAGGTATGAATTTGCACTAGTAGTAAAATTACACAACATTTTAGTTATTTATCCTGAATGGATTCAAAAAATGCAAAAGAAAAAGGGTATCAAATATATGCCACCATATGGCAGAGCACAGATAGTTACTTGGGCTACTGTCAGACACAACACTCAGCAGTAGTACAGTATCAATCTTTACATCCCTTGGGGGCTTGAGGCTATCAATTTTCTTCATGCTGAACAGAAAGGAAGATTGATTTTTTGTGGGGGAGGGTAGGATCTTTTTTTTGTCATGATCGCATGTATGAATATACAATATGTGGTTAAGAACATCAAGTATAAAATGTAGTTTTACATTTGCATATACTCTGGCTAATTATGCTATTTTGTTTAGAAAGCATAGTCTCATTGTAACAACATTTTTCTGATAATGTTCTCATAACTGATTGTGGAAAAGTAGCAACACTTCTTACAGAAACTTGCAACTATGAGCTTACATAAAAAAATCTCTTGTTGCTTAAACATATATTTATGATACGTACTCCTGTCCGTATTTTGAAAATTTCTCTGTAGACTAGTTTCATCATGCCTCCTGATCTGATGCACTACTTCCCTACATGATCCTAACTGATGGATACAGCTCCTAAAGAATTGGTACCCACACTGGTTTGTGGGGTGGGGGCCTGATTTGTTCTCAACAAAATGCTCCATCCTGTTGTTGAAAATACTTACATTTATCAAACTAGATCATGCCCAATTTCATATTCTCTAACATTTTTCATAATGTAGAGCTTTTAATTAGGTTTTAAATATAACAGTTTAAACAATTTACTTCAGGTTAATGGGGTATGTGTACTGGTCAGACTGACCCTTTTAAGCCATGACACAGACTCTACATGCCTGCAGAAGTAGAAACCTTAATATACTGCATTCAACTTCACTAAATCATATGATACAGAAAATGAACATAAAAAAACTGTCAAAGTAGAAAATAAATAAAAATAAATACAGTAACATTTACATTTCCAAGAAAAAAAAACGACATAGTAACCAAATATGAAAATGCCAGACTGGAAAAGCAACAGAAGGAAGCCATTGATAGTTGTAGACTGGTATGACAAAGTAAAAGCTAAGACATTGGTGCAAATGAGACTAAAGTTATATAGCTGAAAAGGAAGTCAATGTGAAAAAAACATGTGCACATATACTTTTTAGGTCTTAAGAGGACTTTTGAAAGGGCTCCCCAAGTAGCTGTAACTACAACAAAAATTGTTCCAAGTTGTTTTGCATAGTGATGACCACACTTGAGAGCAAAGTGCACTTAAAAGGAGGCAGTATTCCAATGTAGGGAGAAGTTTTAAGTTCATTTACTATATAATGTTGACCACATTTGCCAAAAACAGGTTTTTCCATGGAACTGGTACAACAGTTTTATAACTGTCTAGAAAACATAACTTTCAGCTTGACTACATCTTAGAATACCACTCAAAAAGGAAGCATAATCGGAAGGGTTCCATGAGATTTAATTCTAGGTCCTCTGTAATTTTCATTGTATGTTAATAATCTATCTTGGGATCTGCCACAGATTAACTGCAAGTGACATTGTGCTGACCAAGTCCATCAAAAGGTGATCCATTCTGACCAGTGAACTTCAGATGGATTTTGAAGCTATAATTAACTCACTTTACAAAAATAAGCTGTCCATCAGCAATGCACAGAAAAAAAAAATGCCATTTGACACCTCTAGAAAACTATGGAACATACTTAAACTACAACTTTATAGACCCCCTGAGCACCCCTCTTGCCATCACTATTATTCCACCGTCATACACACATTCAGGTCAACAATTTATTCCGTCTCTAAAAAATAACTTTTTGACCACCAATACTAGGTGAGCTATTGCTATAAAATATACTCCTCCCCTATTGGAATACTGACTCTCTTTAAATTTACTTCACTCTCAAGCATGAGAATTACTGTGCTACTCAACTGGAACAATAGCTAGAGCTACTTTGGGAATCCCATCTTTAGAATGAAAGTCTTTGCCTGGGTGACTTCAGGAACAAGCGCATTTACCTCAGCCATCTCCCTTTGGAAAGAAGGCTTTTCTTTTGTGGGGATCCAAAGAACTTCACACACCCATCTACAAAACATTAAAATGATGGCTACTGTCCACCACTTCTCAACAGGCTGCAACTTGGAAACCAATCTTATACACTTAGGAATAATGGCATTCAGTTATACAGGTCCTCATTCATACAATGCTTGTGAAACAGCCTTCCCAAGAATAGTTCCAGCTTGTCTGTTCCAATCATCCAGATAATATTAAGATAATATTAAGAATATAAATCAGCAACTGACAAACATTCGAGAGACTTTCTGCTCAAAGAATGTAAAGGTACACTAGTACTTGCATACCAATGTGATTATCTATATAAATAAAATCTACATATAAACATCCTGTACTAGGATTTATAAATCAATATAGATTTTTATGCTGACTGTAGAACACAAAACTTGGTTTATTTCAGCTTCTGCACTGTATGTCATGCCTTTTATATAGGCAAAACCAATAGGTGTCTAAAGGAACGTATCCTTGAACACCTCAGAGACATAAAAAAATAAGACACAAGTGCTTTAGCAAAACATGTGGAAGAAGACGATAGGAAGCATATTTTTAATTTCATGGTTTTAGAAATAATAAACAAAAGTAAGAGGAGAGGTGATATAAGGAATAAGGTAGAGGAAGCAGAACAAAGATGGATTTTATTACTTCAGGCAGATAGGTCTCCTGGATTGAACAACGCCGTTTCCTTGAAACCTTTTTTAAAATCTAGACCACTAAAACACTGAATAATATGGATTATTACATAAATGTGATTGTTATATGCATATTTTATTTTATGCAGAACACAAGGCAAATTGATATACTGATGTATGTAACTTTAGTCTATGTCATAGTTCTATATGTGTTTTCATTGGTTGAAACATATTTTAAATATCATTGTTTTAACTGTTTTTATGAGTCTGAAGAAGCGATCAGTTGATTCAGATCACAAAAGCGCTTACTTTTGTTTAATAAAGGGCAGCTGGAGTGAAACTGCAAGTGAATTGCTTCCTACTTTGACTACTACATCTCATTCACAACTTTTGGTTTTATAAAGGGCACTACTGTGAAGCTGCAAGTGATTTATTTCCTAGCGTGGAGAATTCCATTTTTATATCTTCAGCTGTGGTCTAACCATTGTTTTTTTCATTTGTTCGCTTGAGGTGTATACCAGGAGTTTACTCAGCTTTTGTATTCTTTCACTTGTTAACTGTAAGAAACCTGCATAAAAAAAGACTAGGGCATTCTTCTGTAAGTGGTGGCAAATAGCACTCATCTCTTCCTGCGTTAAACACTGTGCCTAATCACAAAACTACTTAGCCCAGAAGAGAATGGGATAGTAGTAAGCAGAGAACTAGTAAAAAATTAGGAAACAAGTTAAGAAACACCATCTCTAATGCATATTTTTAATAACCTATAATAATCCCCAAATAAAAAGATTAAAATAGGGTATAAACAGCATAACTTACCTAATACATTAGCAAATAAAAGTCACCCCACTCTTATCAGATATTTAAACAAAGGGATGCAAGGTATAGGGCTAGAGACGAGAGAATGTAAGAAAGTATGGCAAAATGAAAGGATGTTCTAAAAGAAGTGTAAAGAAGGCTATTTGATTAATTACAAGCTATGCTTAGCTGACAAATATCCTATAGAGCTAGAAGATTAAAAAATTATCATATCCAGAACTAATGCTGTTATGTTTCGAATAACTGTAAAGAACAAACGCACAGAGTTTTTATTCTGATTGACATAGCTAGATGGTAAAAAGAACGGATAGGTTGTCTTGCCATGTTCAGGTAATACCATTAACACGATAATTTATACAAAATAAAACTGGAGTGTAGTCAGCCAAACACAACTTAAGTATATTATAAAAGAGAAGATGAATATAGGCATATGGTTATTGTGACAGAATTCCTAGCACAATGTAAAGTATTTAGTAGTAGGACAACAGGGGGTAATCAGATTTCTACTAAAATATGGTCATAAAAACATTGTACATAGAAAGATTTGTTAAGAGTATAAACCATTACTTTATATGTTCCCCACACAGCAAAATAGATTAAGAGACAAGTTGGGCACAAGCATAAAATAGTTACATTCGTATATTAAACACAAAGTAGATTTTAAGAAATCTCTATTAGTCTACTGTTAAAAATGCAACTAGGTTCAGTTTAACAAGTCCAGGGTAGTAAACCACTATTGTTTGCATTATAGTTTTCATCCATAAATACTATAAATCTTAAGAGTATGACAGCCTAATACACATCAATATAAATAATAGACAGCAAATATCTGCAACAGCACGGCTCACACCAAGGAAGCACACTGAATCTTGTAGTTTTGATGAAACAGTGATTCTGGCTGTAGGAAGTGGCACTGACAAAAAGAGAGTAAAAATATCTAAAGTTTTTGTCCCGATTTCACTTTATTTTCTAAGACAATAGCTTGGTCACCAACATCAACTACCATTTCTTCACTGAAGCGAAATCAGTAAAATGACTCTCTCATTAACAGAACTCCCACGGAGCCACATTTCACATGTAAAGTCAGATAATATGAATTTTAAACATAAATGGGGTTGGTCAGCTTGGAATTGAGCTGTATCAATGTTTTGGCAATAGTATTAAAGTAAAATTTGAGGAAGGTGCAAATTTGGATGGTTAATGAAGATTGGCCAAGAACAGATCATATTATAAACCATCGAGTAACGTTTTTATAACATGAAAGTTTAAAGTATGTTGACGAGTTTGAAATAAATTTAAATCTCACAATTGAGGTCGCTATTATCCCAGTTCAATGCAGAGCTTGTTGATGTATGTCACAATGGCTGTGAACAGTAACCAGTTTTAAGATATTAACTTCTGTTTAGGTCTCTTTTTTTTTTAAAACAGTAAGAGCCTGGGAGATCGATATGTTACTTGGAGATGTAGCAATGTGTGGATGACTATTCTTCCACCCAGAATTTTTGTTTCTCCTGCTCGAAAAAGCTTATGCCTTTAAAGTTTTGGACCCATTCTAGGGCATATATGAAGAAAACAGTCTGCTCTTGAAATGCCAGCTCTTCAGTCTAGTAAGCAAAGATTAAAGCACGACCCCATGCATGAAGGCAGACATGAAACAAAGTCAACATTTGGATACATCAACTTCCGGTAATTCGTTAAAGGCACTCACAAAGGTTTTTTCACATTGAAGCTGAGAATTTAGTACCTTGATGTTGAAAAAGTAGTGTATTAGGATATTTAATCTGAAATTTAATTTTCTTTTGAATCAGGTAGGCACACAAAGGGTCCAGTGTTTGACTTTCCTGCTTGATTTGTAGAGGCAGAGGTTGGGTGAAGAATATTTTGCTACCATTCCAGGTGACAAATTTTTAGGAGTCATCAGGATTTTGGAGACATCTTGGTAATTAAGAAGTTTAATGTAGACCTGTCTAGGTTTATCAGCGCTCAAGGGAGGTTGGATTGCTCAGTGAGCTCTTGATTCAGATGTACTTTCCAGCAAGAGACAGAGGATTAGTTGAATAGTTTCTAAAAGTTTTGGTTGTTCACTTCTCTCTGGAATACCTCAGAGGACATTGTTACGCTTGGATCTTGCTTCCAGTTCAATCATTTTTGTTGCATCTCATGTAGGTATTTTAAATTGGATTCCGTTTCCTTCTGAAGTTGGTCCAGTTTTATCTCATTTTCCAAGACTTTAGCCTCCGTTTTCTCAACTCTGCTTGCAATTTGATTGATAGAATTTCCAAATGATTGCAATTGATCAGAAAATGCTTGTATGCCAAGCTGTAGTGGTTGAAGGGCTAGTTTTAGTTATTCAAAGTTTGTAAGTTGTCTGATTTTATTTGTACCTGTCGGATTAATAGAATCTTGCAGTTTTCCAGTTCTGGGTCTTTTAGATAAAATGTCTTTTTCCAGAGATGCTACTGTTGAGAAATTAGATTTTGTTGAGTGTCCATGTTGTCAGTCTCGTTTGAAATCTTTGGCCCTTCTTGTTTCCTTATTAGATTCTGGTGACAAGGGTCTCATAGTTGTAGCTAAGCAGAATAATTTGGATCAGATCAAAACTCATCTTTCTCTCTTTAGATGCTAAAGACGACTTTTTGTTGATTTATTGCATCTAGAATGTTGATTTTGTTAGTAGATTGATTATAAGTGTGTAGATGAGTTCTATACCTAAACTGCTTAGGATATTTTGAATTTATCACAGCTAGGGGATTGCAGTCTTCATAGATCGGTGGCCATCTTAATCCCCTGCCCATACCTTTTTTTCTAAAAATCTGAACACTAGTGGGCAGCAATTTGTGGTCTCAATAGAAGCAAATTTGGTATTCATCCCATGGTTACTCCCCACTGTGTCAGGTGAAGCTATTAACTCAATACAGAAAGCAAACTGTGCTTTCGCCTGACATTTCCACATTCTCCAAATATCTACCAAAATGTCCCACCTTCATGAACTGCTGTAGGAAACCAGGCCTTACTTGGCGAGACAACAGTGCACTCTGCCATGACCTGTATAATTCAGATAGGAGAATATTTTCAATCCTTAGCCAAAATAATGTCATATGCATTCAAATACTATAATCCTTGCAAAATAAGATTTAAATTATATGCACTGTTACAAATCACTTTCTCTTTCTACTTTCTCTTTGTATAAAATTCTTGTCTCCACTGCACTGTGGATTATACATTTTCCTTAGATCAAGGCTAAAAGGGGTTTTGCAAGTCTACCTAGCCATTTAGCAATTAAATTAAACAAATGAAAACGCAAAATGTGGGGTAAAAACTCGGCAATGGAAAGTGTAAACAAGCACAGCAGGCTAAGTAATCAGTGGACCATTTTACTTTACTGACCAAACTGTATCCACATTTTTTCTCTTTCCACATAAAAGGGTCTAGCAACCTAGGCACCTGTCAGTTTCTCTATGCAAAAGAAATGACAAACCGATACTGGACACAATTTGTCATCAAGTGACTAAGGGTTTGGAAAAACGGTAGGAATTTTATTTTGGGATAACAGATGTCACAACTGCCCAAGGGGAAAAAGGACAAAGGGAGAAAAAAATACTAATGAGTATTCATTCAAAAGTGACAAGGCTAGGAAAAAATAAATAACCAGAAATTATTAACCACAAACACATTTACAAGACTTCTATTTTGAAAGGCTACAAAGAACCCAATAAGTCTGCAAGAAATACAGTATGTAATTGAAAAGTAAGGCGGGGGGGGGGGGGACAATTTCCACTGCACGTTGTTATGGACCTTAACCCTCCAAGGAGTTCTTAAAAATTTGGTCTTAACTTCCACTGGTACAAAAGGAGACTTTTGACAAAAATCATGTTATATTCTCACAGATGAAAAAAGTTTTCATATTTGCATTTTTCAGCTCTCTTTATTTGATTACTGGTGTAGAGCACTTATCCACATGAACATACTTCAGGTTCAGCTCCAAATGCTCAGCATACAGAATAATTAAAAAGGTGACTGTATACAAATACATTTATAGAAATGCAACCCATGCAAACACGTGAAGACACCCAAGTCATTTTGTTTAGATGCCCATTTATCAGAAACAAAAATTCAGGATAAATCCTAAAGGATAAGTTTAAGACAGGAGATTATGGAACCACTGAATTATATAATATGGCCAGCCACAAAACATTTGCATTGGTCATGTTTTATAAAAGATGCGGTTATCTGTGATCCAAATTTAATTCTTTTACATATGGTGGCAGCATACCTCTCAACTATTGCCAATTTTCAATGAGGTTCCCAATTGTGGCTCAACATTATGTTTGGTCTCCCCTAATCCTTCTTAAACTGGAAAATTTGGGAGAAAAGCTGGTAGATTAACTCTATAGACTTTTCACTTTAGAAGATTCTCTTATTCTGTCAGTGTGTCAAGGTAACCATACTAATATTTAAAAAGCATCACCTGATTTGGGGCATTTGTCCTCTGATCCTGGAGAGGAACGAGTGACAGCTATGGGTAGCAGTGATTAGGGCTTACAGCAGAGAAGCTGCGACTACTGCAACAGAGATTTTGGGCATTTGCTGTACTGAACCTGTATGTGTCTGCCTGTACAATGGTATGTCCCTCTATATCACTGTTGCAGTATCCATTACAAAAGGGATGCCCTGCCCTGGTCAGCTCGTCTCTAGACCAGTATAAGCTTAAGAGAGAGATCTTGTTTGCCCTGCACGTCATTTATATGTTCCCCTTACAGAATGTAGGACATAAAAGGGGCATACAGACCCAACTACCTAGAATTTCTTTAGCCGTCAGGTCGAACAGTTTTTGCCAGTTGGCTTGAACGCTTTGTTGCTGAACTGAATATTTAGCAACACCAGGCAAGTGTCCCACTGGGGTTATTTTTATTTTATGCCACTATCTAGAGTTCATATCATTCAACCTGTCCACCCTTCCCAAGTGGGAAGGTTTTTTTTTTTTTTTTTATTTCGGGATGTTCGGGTTCCTGAGGGCACTTGGAGACCTATTTTGGATCTCAAATGGCTCAACACCTTTCTTGAGATCTCTCCTTTTCAGATTCTTACTCTTCAAACTCAGTTTCTTCTTTTATTACCCCAGGCTTTTCTGGCATCCTTTGATCTGAAAGATGCTTACCTTCACATCCCTATTCAACCTCTCAACAAGTTTTGTGTTCCTCCGTGTCCTCCTGTCACTTTCAGTCCTCTGCTTTGCCTTTTGGCCTCTCTACTGTCCCAACGGTATTCACAAAATGCCTAGCTCCTGCGATTGCCCTCTGCAAGCTCCAAGGCATTCAGATTTTTCCTTATCTAGATGACCTGTTGCTTCCGGCACCTTCTCCCAGTCAATTGTTGTTGGGTCTGCAGTTCACCATCTCTCTTCTTCAAAGCCTGGGGTTTACCATTGGACTTCCAAAAGTCCGTCCTGACTACCTCTCAGGATCATGTGTTTCTCGGCTGCAGGATTCAGATGGTGCCAATTTTGGCCTCTCTTCCTCCTCCAAAAGGTATAGTCATTGACAGCCTTCTTTCAGCCTCTTCTTCCTCCAACTTCAGGCCCTGGGATTCATGGCCTCTTCTATTCCGATGCTTCTTCTTGCAAGACTGCATATGTGGAAGATTCAATGGTACCTCAAGTCGGTTTGGCTGCAGCATAGTCACCCTCTGAATTTCAGTGCACCTTTCCTTCTGCAGTACCTTCTCAGGAGCTGTTCACTGATGCCTTGGACATGGGGTGGATGGTGGATGGTGGATGGGGCATTAGGGCCTTTGGCCTCCTCATCAGAAGTCAGACCATATCAACATCAAACAGAGGAGTTCTCCAATTCTGTCCATTCAGGCTTTTCACCCCCATGTTCTCTCCGGGCCCCATGAAGGTGTACATACAACATCATTGCAGTGTTTTGTCTATGCCAACAAGTAGGGGGGAGCACAAAATCTTACTTCCTCTGCAGAACAACTCTTCGGGCTTGGGAAGTGGATCGGATCTCAGTTATCAGTTAACTCTTCAGGCAGTATACATGCCTTCAGAGCACAATCTTGTGGCAGACACTGAGCAGGTCCAAAACACAGGCTCATGAATGGATGCTTCAGAGAGATGCATTTCTGAACATTGTCCATTGACGGAGTAATCCTCAGGTAGATCTTTTTGCCTCCCCTCTGAACAGGCAGCGCCCTCTTCTGTTCTAGAGTGCCATGCCATCTGGCCTGGAAGACGGATTCCCTTTCCTTGCATTTCCTCCTCTTCTTCCCAACAGTCCTGCATAAGAAAGACTCAGCTGGACTCCCCAAAAATCTGGTTAGTTAGCGACTCCCGTTTGGCTGAAACGGAACTGATTCTCCTCCTTAATGAATTTAGCCCTGAGTAAATCACCACAAGTTAACTCACTAACTGGATATCCTCACACAGGACAAGAGGTCTCTCATCCATCCAGACCTCTCCACTCTGCAAGTCACATTGTAGGTGATAAGGTTTTACAAGAGGCAAGGAAACCCTCAAACCAGGACACTTTCTCAGTGGGGGTCCCTCTGGTCCTCTCATTCATGCGAGTTGAATCGTCTGGCTTAGCCTATTCTTCTGTGAAGGCCCATCTGTCAGCCATTTCTACATGCCTGCCCTTGAATCCTCCTCCGACTTCTTTAAGAAATTGACCTCAAAATAAGGAGTCCTACATATTAGGCATCCAAGAAAGCCTACTCCTCTTCCTTGGGACCTTGATTTTGTTTTGGAAAAATTAACTCGGGCTCCTTTTTAGCCTGCAGATTCCATTTCTTTGCAACATTGTACCCAGAAGACTGTTCTGTTGCTGGCTCTTACTTCTACTAGGAGGGTTTCCAAGCTCCAGGCTCTTATGGCCATTCCTCCTTTTTTGGAATTTCACAGGGAACAGGGTGCCCCTTTGTACTAATCCTTTTATGCCCAAGGTGGTCGAAGAGTTGTCCTTGAAATCTCGTGCACAACTCCCTTCCTTTTTCCCTTCTCATTCTGCTAGTGAGAAGGTCCTGCATTCCTTGGATTTGCAGACAGCTCAGCTACTATTTGGATAAAACTAGGACTATTTGTAAGTCTGATCAGCTCTTTGTTTCCTTTCATCCCAGGTCTTTGACTGTTTCTAAGCAAACCATCTCCTCACGGATGACTAAAACCATTTCCTTTTGTTATTCTTTTAATGGCAAAATTGCAGTCTGATTCTGTTAGGACTCATTCCACTAGGGCTGTTGCCTCTTCTGGCACATTCTTCAAGGGGCTGGACGCCAATTCCATCCTTAAAGCTGCTACTTGGGTCTTCAGTGCATCCCTTTACTAACCATTATAAGCTGGATATGGTTTCTAGAGCCAGAGCAGGTTTTTCTGAAAACATTTTGTGTGGGTTTTTTTGTGGGCTCATCTCAGCCTTCCACATCCCATTCTGTTTCTTCAGCTTTATTTACTCTTAAAACACTGCAACAGTGATACCGAAAGACAGTACAATTGTGTAAAATTAGCGTAACAGTGGATGACCTTCTCTTCACTGTTGCAGTATTCACTCCCACCCTCCGACCCTTCTTGTTTATTCTGTATTTTTTTCCTTCTGGGTGTGCATGGACTCCTTTGCCCTATGATGACTGTTCTCTTCTTGGGCATTTCAGTTCTAGGTAGTTGCATTCATATGTCCCTTTATGTCCTATGTTCCATGTGGGGAACATGATGTACGGCGCAAACGAGATCTCTTTTTAAGCTTACTTATACTGGCCAAGCAAAAGGCTGCCCAGGGCAGGACATACCTTCTGTAACAAATACTCCAACAACTGTTATGGCAAGATTTTACACAACTGTACTTTTCTTTTGTTAATTCTGCAATGAGAGGCAAGTGGTCTAAAGGTATAACCCATAGAACTATACAGGAAGTGTAAATGGCAAACCATTCAATACTAATCTTTTGTGTGGAAGCATTCGTTAAATTCTAGGTTTTATAATTCACAATAAATACAGTAAACATTTTTGTGAACAGCTTTATGTACCTTTGTAACAACTCAATCTGCACACAACTGTCAGCAGCAATTTGTTCATCCAGTCTTTCTTTCACATGAGACTAGGCAGCTCTGTTTGTGCTTCTGGGCTGACAGCACAAAAAGTTATGGCAATATAAAACAGTACATCAAAGTATTTAATATCTGTTTAGCTGTACTACACAAAAGGTCAAGTATCAATGCAGCTGTGTTGCCTATCATGTAAACTTTAAGATGAAATCTTTCGATACAGGATTTAGTATGGTTTTCTAATTATTAATATAAACGTGAACAAGTAACTGTTAAAATGCCTGGAGTCATTAAGATGATCCTACAGACATTTGGAGGCAACACTAAATTAGTACAAGATGGGAAATGAGTGAGAAGGGAGAGAATAAAGAAAAGGCAAACATCTGGAACAGTTTTTGCGGTTTTGTATTTTTTTATTCACAGGAAGAAGGTGCACACACCCACCCACATCTGTCTATCTAACACACATGATACTGTGGGCCCAGTTAAGTCACTATATGTCAAATGAAAGGAGGCAAAGTTTCATGCAACATGGAAAGTGGCTTGAAATGTCAGGGCCAATTAAGGTATTCTTTGACTCTCAGAGTGACTAACTACACTGGTGTCTCAGAAAGACTACAGTTTCCAAAGCAACTCCTAAAGTATGTAAACCTTTTCCATGTAGCTGTAAATTTTGTTCAATACAATTGGACAATGCAACTACCATTCATCTCACCCAGCCAAGATATTAACAGTTACTTTTTCTAAGGTATCCCATACGTTTCCATTCCACTACTTAACTGAAATTAAGCAGCATCAGCACAAGTGCAGCAATAAAATAAAATTGAAGGAAACCACAGATCTAGAAGTCAGTTTGGGCTTTTACAACACAGGCTTGGCTTGGTAATATATTACTCTATGTAGTGTTGGTTTGTAACAGAGTTAATTTTATTTGGTTTTGTGTTAGAAATGTACTTTTACAATAAAATATTTGTTGCACTAGACATTACAAAAGTGACCTACAACTTCCAGATTATAATCAGCTGACTTTGGCAGGAGGGATTAGGCCAGTTGCACAGACGTTTGGATATATGGATTTGGATATAAATTTGGATACAAGTTTGGAGCATTTCACCCAAGCCTCCGCTGAAAACAGGATCTGTGGAACCTAATCGGACTTTCCCGGTCAACAAATGTTAAATAAAATAAAAAAAATTAAATAAATAAAAATATAAATCGAAAGGTCTGTTGCAGTTAAGAAGGATCAATGTACACATTTAGACTCTGGTGCTAATGCAAACAAATGAACCACTGGTCTACCTCAACCCTTAACAGAACATGCTGGGCGACCCAAGGGCCCCATCACACTACTTTCACATGATTTTTGTGCATGGTAAGACCCCCCCCCCATCTACAGTAGTGTACGCATCACAATTGTAGAAGGTGCAAAACAGTTAAGAACCACTTTTAGAAAAAGGACAGCAAAACTAATGCAAGACTCTCTCCAAAATCCAAATAACCACTACGTGCTCTGTCCAATTCCAAAATCCAAATAATAGGGCTAAGACCTTAACAAGTACCGTCCTGGAAAAAGGAAGCATTGATGAGATGTACAACTTCACACAGACACACACCACCAAGTTCAGATAAACCATCTTTCAAAAGAAAGAGACCAAAACAAAAACAGTACCTGAAGATGAATTGTAATTAATTCAAGCACTTGGAGAAATTAAACATACATCAAGAAGCACTATTTCAAGGGACTTCAAAGACAGCTGTACACAGAGTAAAAGCTCAATTTCAGCTCTCCCAGTCTGAAAACAGAAAACTCAAAACAGCCAGTGAATTTGTCTTTTTGGGTAAATTTCAGTTATTGGCCAGTAAGTGCACTGCCTGGATGCCAGCAAGGAAGAAATATAGAGAACGTGAAAGAGAGACTCTACCACAAAAGGTGGAGAAAACACTGGCTGGGAAGAATCCTGCAGCCGTTAAGCAAAAAAGCAGTTCAAGCTCCAGCTTTGGTGTAAGACATTACTTCCAGTAATCTAGAGGAAAAAATAAGTCAAATGCGCTCAGAGCAGAGTAAAACAAATGAAACACTAATGGAGTATATCAACTCAAATAACAAAAGGCTGGACAAAATTGAAGATGCTGTAAACAAATATTCAGATGAGTTGATAAACTGCAAAAATCAGAGGTTTAAATGAACAAAAGGCTGGCAGAGTATGAGACTGCTAAGAAGAGGAGCCATTTAAAAAAAAATGTAGAATTAGAGGACACGAGCACATAAGGAAGACTAGTGATTTTTCTGCTATACCAGAGATAACAAGAAACTGCATACAAAGATCAATCTGCCAAAACATTAGTGTAAGCATTTATAAAATTTTAAAAACGGCTGTTATATGCAACTTATCTTCTCCGCCCATTTGTTAAACAGAGAAGAATTTAAGGAATAAGCAGTGGAAATTTCTATCTTCCTAAATAATTTCATCACAAGATACCGCTAGGGATTGGGATAAATGAAAGTGGAGTTTAAAAATAGGACAGAATTGCGAGAGAATATAGTTAATAAGTAACGCAAATTATTTAGAAGGACTGATAAAGGTGCAATACTGAAAATGTCACAGAACAAGAGGCAGTGCAAATGCAGAGTGCTAAAGAGAAAATAAGGGACAACCTGGATAATATGCCAGGAATTTAGAAAAATGATCACTATTAAGCCATTTTTTTTTTTTGTTTTTTTGTTAACTCCAGAGCACAAAAGCTTTTAGCACAACTGATCAGGCAACAGAAAGTAGAAAGGGTTGTTGACAAACTTAGGGAGCCTATAACAAGGAAAATCACAAGAGATCTTGTAGCGGTATTAGAAATGTTTGAGATTTTATGAATCTGTAAAGCAGAGAAATGTGAAAAATCAAGAAAAAATATAACTCGAAAAGTTTATGAAAGATAAAAAAAAAAAAACATACATGCCAAGGTTAGAAGTACATGGTGTTTAACAATTAGGATAGGAGATAAAAATGGTGATATAACCAATCTACAGGAAAGTCTCCAGAATAGAGGATACTCCTGTCGAAGCGTGGAAGCTAGGAGGGATGAGAACAGCATTCCAGATGTTTAATCACTTAAATACTTTAAAATGAGGAGAAAAAAAAAAGATTCTAAACCATGATTATAAAGTCAATAAGTAACAAACCAGCAATATCCAGGTGCCTCCACAAAAAATAAAAATGTAGTGCTTAGTTCATTATTAATGCCCTTATATATATAGTAATGTCCAGAAATTTCACTTCAGGGTATGACCAATTCAAAGTAAATTTAAGATACTGTGTTGTGTTATTAATGAAATTAACAAATTCCATCAGCAATTATGCAGGCCCATTCCACAAAACGAACAGGTCATCTACAAACCTGCAAAAAAATATGATATGGCCCTTGAATTGCCCTTTCATTAACCATTCTATTTCCCATTCAGACATCACAGCATTTGCATAGCTGTTGGCGCAGGATGTTCCCATTGCCACTCAGTTGCATTGCCACTATATCTTATCTCTGAATAGAAAGACATTATGTTCTAATACCAGCTTCAACAATATCTGCATCAGTTCTAGTTTTGATTTTGTGAACTCTCTATCTTTATCCAATTGTCTAGAAATGCTATCAATGCCCAAGTTGTTAGGAATCACTGTAAAAAGTGACACGACGTCAAGTGTAACCAACAAGTACTGTGCAGGTAATTCCTCTTTTAACATTTTGTGAGAGATTTGTATGAATATGTTAACACAGTGTCTCTTTGTATATACTCAGATTTATTAAATAAACTTTGTACGTTTTTTTCTAGAAATATGGAAATGGACTCCGTGCACCTGTTCCTGCCAGCTACTATCGATCTCATGGGGGGTTTTGTTTAATTTTTATGAAGTTTTGGTGACCCCTGTATTATTGGAATTGTAGGGTTCAGTATAACAAAATATTTTTGAAGTTCATCATCTAGGAGACCCATCCTTCTTAACACATTTATATCTGTAACAACTTTCCCTATCATTCTCTTCACTTGTAAAGGTGTAACAATTTTATAAAAATTTTCATCATTCAGCACATTGTTCATTGTGCCATCATATTCCACTCTATCTATCTATCATGACAATCTGCCGTCCTTTGTCTGCTGGTCTTATGATGGATGGGTTAGCTTGTAAGCAAAGCATTATACTGAACCCTACAATTCCAATAATACAGGGGTTACCAAAACTTTATAAAAAAATTCAACAAAACCCACCAGGAGACCAATAGTAGCTGGCAGGAACTGGTGCACGGAGTCCATTTCCATATTTCTAAAAAACTTACAAAGTTTATTTAATAAATCTGAGTATATACTAAGAGACGCTGAACATTTTGTAAGAGATTTGTATGAATGTGTTAAAGAGGAATTACCTGCACAGTACTTGTTGGTTACACTTGAAGTCGTGTCCCTTTTTACACGGATTCCTAACAACTTGGGCATTGATAGCATTTCTAGACAACTGGATAAAGATGGAGAGTTCAACAATATCTTGATCAGTTCTGTTTTTGACTTTGTGAAGTTGGTATTAGAACATAATTTTCTATTTAGAGATAAGATATTTTGGCAATGCAACAGAGTGGCAATGGAAACATCATGCGCCAACAGCTATTCAAATGCTGTGATGTCCGAATGGGAAATGGAATGGTTAATGAAAGGGCCATATCATATTTTTTAACAGAACAAATGATGAAAAAGAAGAAATAACACGTCCAGCCTCACCACAGAAATGGAATAGCAAAAACAAGTCCAAATGTATTGTAAAACTTTAATAACAGACAAGCGCTTTCGTGTATGAGATGTACGCTTCTTCAGATCATAAAAACAAATGAAACTGAGCAAGTTTATATACGATAGCAGCATTTCATAATTAAATTAAATTAGGTTAAATTAGTCAGACAATCAAACAATATATATATATAAAACGCTCCCTAAATATCCCCAAAAAGAGAAAAAATATATATATATATATATATATATATATATATATATATATATATATATATATATGTGTGTGTGTGTGTGTGTGTGAAAAACCTGATATTATTCACAATATTATAAAATATATATATAATCAGAACTATATAAGAATGCTTTAAGCACTGCTGTCATGGCAAGAACCACATTACTCAATAAATAAATAAAATTATATTTAATAGGTTTGTAATGACCTGTTCCTTTTGTGGAATGGGCCTGTAGAATTGCTAATGGAATTTGTCAATTTCATTAATAACACAACACAATATCTTAAATTTACTGTGAATTGGTCATACATTGAAGTGAATTTTCTGGACATTACTATATACAAGGGCATTAATAATGAACCAAGCACTAAATTGTATAGAAAAGAATGCCATATGAATAGTCTTAAGTGGTGAGAGTATGCACCCAAAGTATATTTTCAGAAATGTAATACAAAACCAAGTCTAGAACATCCAGGTGTAATGCCAATGAAATATACTTTGAAAAACAACTAGAGGTAGTGGAAATGGAACTTACAGATTGAGGATATGATAAACAGCTCATACAAAGAAATGTAGACAAGTTAAGAAATACTAGAGCTAGACAATATTTTTCACAAAATATTGTGGATACTTCAGCTCATAACACAAATAAACAGTAAAAATCTAATAAATTGAGGATGTGTTTAAGTTACTCTAGGAACATTAGACTATACACAGACATCTTTAATAAGCATTGGAATATTCTAATGACAGGCAAGCATTTAGATGCACAACCCCAATTTACTTTTACAAATAAAAAATGCCTGAAAAGGAGATTATGTACTACAAGGGATCATAAGGTGGTACAGACTACTGAGGGGACAAGACCATGTAGAAACTGTCAATTTTGCAAGTTTATATCTGAAGAAGAAGAAGAATTTAAACATCCAGATAAAGGCAAAAATTTAAACTGGGGACTACTGCTACATGTGACAGTATACACGTGGTTTACCTAGCTATAAGCCAGATATGCCAGAAATACTATGTAGGTAAGACTGATATACATGTTCTCTAATCCTGAACTTTAACTGTCTATCACATGAAAAAAAAAAAAGTACACACAATGCATTAGCCAAACATGTTATAGCAACAAATGAAGACCATCTGTTCAAATTCAGTGCACTGGGGAGATGTAATGTTAATATCAGGAGAGGAGATATAAAGACTAGAACGGAAGGGCTAGAAGCTGAATGGATTGTGAGGCTAAGGGCAGATACAGGTCATGGACTTAATGACCACGTTCCTTTGAGACCCATCCTAAAAACTCTACCTTTACATAGATAGCTATGCTCAAATAGAACATATATATTTATATATGCTTTTTATATTTTTAAGTTTTTATTTATAGATCGGAATTTGTACATATAGAGAGGCTGGCTCCATTTGTGGAAAATCTTTTCCGCTACTTCCTGTTTTGGGGACCACTCAGCTATCATGTTGGATTTCCCCTGAATGTGCGTTATCAGAAGTGTTGGGAGGAGGTTGCCCAGTGCCATACTCTAAGGGCCTCCCGACAAAGGGAGCAAGATCTGGTTCCTCCTTGTTTATGTACCATACAACAGACATGTTTTCTATCTGTATTGCAATAGTTCCCAGTGGAAGAGAGTCCTGAAATGCTTACAACGCCAATAGCACCACTCTCATCTCAAGGACATTGATGTGCAAATGGGCCTCGTGATCCTGCCAAGTGCCTTGGACTGTCTTTCCCAGAAAATGCCCCCCCCCCCCACCCTGAGATGTGTCTGTGGTCACTGTGGCTACAGTTGGGAAGAATAAAGGGTCAAGCTAGTGTCACATGAGAGTGGAGTAAAGCCACCAATGAAGGTGCAACTTCCATTACCACTTCCTCCTCTGCCCCCGTGGGAAGAAGATTCCATTATCAATATTTTATGGGACATGGGCAGCTCTCGCATCGACCACTGACTGGACAGTAGCCACTAGAGAATTCTCATGTGCAGACTTGCTAATTGGATCACGGTTATTGCTGCTAATATGGTCCCCAAACTTTTAGAACCGTCCTTGCTTGCACTTTTCTTGAAAAGAAGATTTAAGACCCAGCGTTGTAGAACTTGTACCCTTTCTAGAGGAAGCTTGGCAATCATCTTTGTTGCATCTAATTCTGCTCCTATGAAAACGATACACAGACTGCAGTAAGGCAAATTTCTAGTAGTTTATTGTGATTTCTAGGTGAGAGCTGAGCTGCAAAGTGGTGTGTCTCACTTTTGTTACTAAAGGCTTGGTGGTGGCGGTTAGGAGCAAGTCATCCAAGTACGGAAACACTCATAATCCTAGGCGTCTCAAGTGAGCCGCGACTACAGCCATACACTTTGTGAACAATCTGGTGGCTGTAGTGAGGCCAAAAGGCAGAGCTCAAAACTGGTAGTGGCTGGCTTCCAGCCAAAAGTGCAGAGGTCTCCTAGATCGCCTGTCAATCTTTATGTGGTAGTATGCATCCTGGAGGTCTATCGAGCACATCCAATGTCCCAGAAAAGGAAGCACTGACTGCAGTGTTACCATCTGGAACTTGACTTTCTTATAGATTTGTTTGGGTTGCTGAGATCCAGAAATGGTCTCCAGTCCCCTGTTTTCTTTGAAACCAAATAGAATCTTGAGTAAGTTCCAGATCCTATTTGGTCTGCAGGGACTGTTTGGATGACTCTTGTCTAGCAACTATTGAATTTTTAGAGTTGCCTATACCCACTGACTGAGTGGAATGTCCAGGTTGTTTTTTTGTATTTGGGACAGGGAAGGAAAATGGTATGGAGTAACCTCTGGATATGATTCTTTGTACCCATTTGTGTTTTGTTATTGTTAGCCAGGCTTTTGGGTACAAAGATAAGTGACCCCAGACTGCCTCCAGAGACGATCAGGAAGGCCTTCCTTCAGGAGCACTGGGTCTTACCAAAGAAGGATTCCCTGTCACCCTGATTCTGTGGACCCACTCTGCCGTGTGGTTGGCAACTTCCATTACCACTTCCTCCTCTGCCCCTGTGGGAAGTGCTCTTACCAAAGAAGGATTCCCCGTCACCCTGATTCTGTGGACCCCCTCTGCCGTGTGGTTGGCAACTTCCATTACCACTTCCTCCTCTGCCCCTGTGGGAAGAATCACCATGTGTGTCCTGGAAAGCTCTCTGGGATTTTTGAAACCACATTTTCCCCACTTCCTTTTTGACCTTTGGGATAAGGTCTGCTAGGTAGGGAAAAAAAATGGACTCCTACGCCAGAGAGACTCTTTCCTTCTTGTTCACACCTAGTTAGTGCCTCCTTGACTTTGGGGCAGAACAGAAATGAGCCATCGAACGGGGCATTCACAAGGGAAGAATTAAAGGGCTTCACAAAGTCACACAAGCGCAGCCAAGAATGTCTCCTTAGGGAAATTACTGAACCCGTTGCTCTGCTTTCTCCATTCGCTGCATAGGAAATTAGTCTCATGGAGGAGTCTACCACTGAATTTAAGGTAGAGAGGTGACAGGAAACTTTCTCTCACACCCCTTCAGCTACTGAACCTTGGAGGGTATCCCCTAGCTCCTTCAGGAGATCTCTCTGTAGTCTAGTAAAGTGAGTCAGGTAATTCAGAGAGCAAACGTCGCTGAAGAAAAAATGCGCTTCGTATCTGTCCATCGTGCCAGACTCCTTGTTTGGTGGATAGACAGAGGAAAACATCTCAGAGTTACTTCTTAGTAGTTGCCACCACCATCACAGCATTTACTGCGACTCCCCTAGTTAAGATATTTTTGTCCGATGGTGAGGTGAATTTGTTTGGCCTCGAGTAACAGGTTCTACTACATCTGGAGAATCCTACTCCTTTTGAGAAGTCTATAAGTTTGTCGAAAGGCAGACACACCCAAGTGGAAGAAGAGTGAGATCCAAAGGCCGTCAAATACACAGGCTCCTCTGATGAAGGGTTGGTGAACTTCCAGCCACCTCTCTGTTGAAGTATTTCTAAGATGACTCCAAATGAGACATCAGGAGGTGACCGTGTGGACCCTTCGGCTTCGAGGTCTGTATCTGAAGTGACAAGCTCCTCTGGGGAGTCTAAATGCTTCCTATTGCATAACCTCCTCTCTGGAGAGGTTTCAGAAGAGTAAGGGACACCATATGGAGCATCCTGAGGCCTAGGATCTATGCACCCTGTGGATGCAAGTGTACAGAGGCAGACACCTGTGCCTTTAGGGGAGGAATGTCCAGAGATAAGAGTGGAGCTGTCTGTGGAGTCCGCACTCTCATCAACTCAAAAGCCCCTGAAGAACTGGAAGGAAAGCCTGGGACCAAGGGGGACGGCTTTGAGGCAGGAGCCAAACTCACCCAAGCCAATGCCCTGATAGGCAAGTTTGGATCCAACAACTGTCCAATCTGACACCCCCCCCCCCACAGTCTCGACTGGAGAGCATCAGCTCCTAGACTCCTCAAATTCCAATGGAGCGGAGGATGGAGCAATGTTCGGATCCGAAGATCCTGAAATAGGTCTCTGTTCCGATGGTTCCACCAATATCAGCCCCAGACATTCCGGCTCAGAGGTCGGATCGGAGGAGGAATCTATGCAGAATGGGAGGATTCAGTCGGATCCAATGCCCTCGGGGTTGGATCCAGTAACAACTTGGTGAGCGCTGGTGTCCTTAGCAGTCTCTGCACCATTCTACGTCATAGTCGGGGACAGGCTCCTGAAAGACAGAGTCGAGGGGGCAGGAGATTTGGAGGGCTAGAGCAAAGGTGACCTGAGAGTAGGCTCCAAGATGGACAAAGCCGAAGTAGTAGGCCCCTCAGATCCAGAGAGGAAACTTCAGAAATCTTTTTAGAAATCGCCAACAGAGCACTGAAAGAAGATCTCTTACCAGACTTGTCTGATTTACATGAAGGAGACTGGTCAGACTTAAGAAGAACCCGTACATTCATGTAATGCTTCAGAGAAGGGGGTTTTCAACAAACCTCTAAGGATCAACTTATTCCCTCTCCAAAAGAGCCCCCATGACTGAAAGACTAGCAGACTGAACAGGACTCCTGGAGATGGACCGCTTCTAAAAACAGTATACACAAATAGTATGCCTATCAGTACGGGACATTTGTTTGTCCGCATAACTCACATTTTTTAAACCCAGAGGGTTTTGAATCCTTGGAAGGCATTTTAACAAGAACAACAACAGCAGCAATAGCGAACATCAGAATATATTATATATCCTATATCTATATATATATATATATATATATATATATATATATATATATATATATCTATATATACACACACACACACACACATTTTTATACTTTTTAAATGACAAGCAATCGTTAAGAAAGAAGAAAGGATGGCACAGCCCTCTAACTTAAATGGACTATGGCCAGAGGGGAGAAAAAAAAGGGGGGGGGGGCGCCTCTACCTTAAACTGGCTAAAAGAAAGGCAGCTCTCCAAATTAAATAAACTGACCCTAAAAATTTAATCTAAACGTAAAGAAAGCCCTCTAACTAAAACGGGCCATTTAAAGTGAAGCCAGGATAGGGAGAAAAGACCTAATGGAAAAAATGATGGCTAACAACAGAAGTACGCGGAAACAAGTAACAGAATAAGTTATCTGCAGAAATATTCAATAAGAAAAAACAATTTTCCACAAAAAGGCAGAAAGAAAAAAATCTACTTAGCCACAGCCAGTAGGAAGAGCACCTGATCTTGTTTAGTGGCAAACAAGATCAGTGTAAGGAAGCAATTATGTCCGATTTTGAACTGGCTGGCTGTTTTTCTTTATTCTCCGTTAGGTTGTGCATCAGTGTGTGTAGTGGCTGGCAACACCAGCCCCCACAAACTGTAGTATTTAATTTAATTTGAGCTGCCAAACAAAAAGAAAAGAAAATGCTCAGCACTATGGCTTACAAAGTAAATTTCTGGTGATATCTATATAGTCAGTGACTTCCGCCAAACATTTTCTCAAGGTGCATGGTGCACACACCAGATGACGTTTGGAGTGGATGAGAGTACTTAAAAAGTTGATAAAGGTGCAACCTTATAGTTTGGACTGGAGCGACCAGATAACTTTTTTTTTTTTGGGGGGGGGGGGGGCATCAATACAGCTTATGAAAATAAAACCTCCAAAGTCAATCCTCAAAATATTGCACAGAATACAAGACCAAAGTATGCATAGTGTTTGCTTAAAAAAATACATTTACAAAATGTGTCAGGCTGAATCAGGAAAATTGCCAATTTCACTTACTTTCACGAAGTATCAACTAGTTATTAGCAGAATGCAAGTGATCAACATGTTGCACTGTAATCTCCACTATTTCTGTCAACTAGCATGACTTGTAGGGGATTAGACAACATTTTAGAGAGTTACTCCCACAATTTATTCATTCCCATCTGGATTTGCAGCCTTCAACAATCCCCTATTTTGTCTCAGATTTTGCTCTCTCTATCCCAAAATCTGTCTAGTCAAATAGTTTTACTGCTTGCTGTTGGCATTTTCATTTATTTCTCTCTAGATTTATATCCCTCAGCTGAGATATTACTGTGGCCATTATTTCTTTCAACTTCACAGTCAAGAATATGGGGACAAAAACTGTTTAGAGGTGGAAAGGCAGTCTGTGTGGAATTGCAAAATGTTAGGAGACTGCATGTCAGGGAGGATGATAATTATTAGTAGTGCAGTAAGGTAAAATAAAAAAAAAATAAAAAAAGTTACTGCGGTCATTATTTTGTTCACTTTGACAAGACAGGGGAGACAAAGCACATTCTGAGATGGTGAGGTTAAAGTAAACTGAATTTATTCTTTTTACTAGGTTCAGCCTAGTTGACTCAGTCTGCCTGCAATGCCATATCATCTGCATATAGCAACTTAGTTGATCCATCTCCTCCATGTTAGTGTAGGTCCATCACCATTATGAGCAGCAGTTGGCTCGGAGCTAGATGCTTATGCACACCACTTCCATTAGAACTGCCTCAGAGTCTAAACACTGTTCATACTTGTATTACTGGGTGCTTGTATAAAGCCTGAACCAATTCTACTAATGTAAATTGAAACTGTTAAAAATATTACAGGCATGGGGTAGCCAACTAATCTGCCCACTGATTCTACAAAGTAGAGGGTTATGAGATTTCAGCAAGATGTGCTAAAATTTCCTTGCAGAAGATACCAACTAAGCTTGATGAGCAGGCAGGAATTGGGTCTATATTAGAACATCGAAATTTCATTATTTCAAATGTTCTAACATAGACCCCTATTCAGCGAATGTTGACAACATCGAACATTCAGAACAGAACATTTTTTCCTAGGGAAAAAAATTTATGTTCCAAAACACATACACACAACACAAGCACACCAAACAAACAACAATCCACATACATACACCAAAAATCTTGCAGCTAACCCTACACTAAACTGTACAAACACCACTAACTATCCACTTACTTTAACCCAAACCCTAACCTTAAGGTCAGTCACTATCGCACACTCACTTCACCCGCTCCCTAACTCACCTAACCCGCCTTAACCCTCACATCCACACAATCGCACACATACCTCCCTCACGCCCTAACCCTAACTCACCTAACCCATGCCCAATTGCACGCTTACCTGAACCAGACCCGTACCTTTCCACCACAGCGCTGAAAATAGCGAAACGACAGAAACGGACAACCGCTTTCCCCAAGAAAAAATCTGGTTACCCGTTTCGCTATTTTCAGCATTCGCTGAATAGGGGTCGATGTCAGAACGTACAAAATAACGAAATTTCGACGTTCTAATATAGACCCCAGGAATTGACTCATTTTGGGCAATATATGCAGTGAATCAGAAAATCAGAATAAAAATGCTTGGTGACTTAAGGAGGACACCTCCTCTAACTATCCTTTTCGGGATAAGCTTTTATATGCTGTGAGAAGGGTCTGGAATGGTTATGGAAAGAGAATGTGAAGCCTACAAAATAAAACTAGGCTAAATGAAAATAGATCTAGGGGACTAGCATTCTGTAAAACCCTCAGTAGAAAAAGCGTTTTTAATTGCAAGCGTTAGCAACAGGTATTATGAACACTACTGGCCACTGCTATGTGCATTAGGGTTTTGGATTCAGGTCCCTGCTTTCCTCTAATAAGCTTCACAGCGGAGTTAATCAGGAGGAAAGGAGTGCAAGTTATTAGCAGGTAATGGGTTATCAAAAAGTCACATAAGCCATCAGTCAATGGGATCAATCAGAGGTAATTTACAGTGGAAAGTTGCACCCAAGTTTAGTGCCCAAAGTACAAGGGAAATAGGTTAGATGGAATACTAAGATACAGCATAGGTACTAAGATACAGCATAGGTTTAATAAATTACATTCTTTTTGTTGATTAAGTTAGTGGTTATCTTAAAATTGTAAGCCATTACATGGCTTAGGACCACAGGGCTAACACTAGTGAGTATGAAAACAGTCTGAATGGTCACCACACAAAGAAAGGTTGAATAGGGATAGGGAAGCGCATTTACTCTAATATTAATATTGGTATAGGGCAAGGGTTCTAATGGGAGTGGTATGCATGGGGTTATTCTACTGGACAACATGGTCTTGTCTGTACAACTGGTGTAGCACAGACAGTCCACCAGGACCAGAGAAGGAACACATGAAAGAAAAGAAATGTGCATGAAAAGTAAGCAGACACTGTGCACTGAGCAAACAGCAACTCTCAAACAGCTAATGCCCTGACCACCTGTGCAGCAACAGCAACAAATAAGTCCATTAGGAGCAGACTGCTTGCGCTCATCTTTTAAATCAGATGGCCATAAGTCTGTTTAGTTTGGAATATTAATTGTGTTTGTAGATGAGAGGAAATCTATTGGATAAACAAGTCAGGTGCAGCAGGCTTAAAACTAAGTTAACAGACTCACCAGTCACCATTTCAGACTATTTGTAGACTGTATGACAGAGTTATTAAATACTAAAGTTAACATATCAGCTATAGGTTACTGCTGCATTTCCTCTGAAAAAAAAAGAGAAGGAACAATAAACAAGACCGTGTGAGTGGAAAAAGGCAAATCACAGGCAATGAGAGTATCGGGGGGTAATTTGCTGGTGACTGGTCTGCGCAAATGAAAAATAAGACCACGAGGAACCAGAGGTACACCACAGCATACAAACATTTAAATTAAGCACTTTTCGTCCTACCAGTGAGTAAGACGAAAAGCGCTTAATTAAATTTTTGTATGCTGTGGAAGTCCTACCAGTGAGTAGGACGAAAAGCACTTAATCAAGTATGCTGTGGTGTACACCTCTGGTTCCATGTGGTCTTATTTTTCATTTGGTCTTACCATTTTCTCAAGTTTTTGGGTGACTGGTCTGCACTAAAGAGCAAGGAATTAGGAGCAATGAGCCATCACTGAGCTTTTTTGCCAAGGGTTTTGTTTCACCCACTGCCAGCCCTGTACTTGGGGCACTAGAAGCTTGATTCCTTCTCTATGATCCAAATAAAGCTTTGCTACGACCATTCCCTTTTTCCACCTCCCAAATGTAGTTAGTCATGGTAGTCTACCCAAACAGTCAAGGCTACAGCAGCAGTGATCAATATAATTAACACAGTACAGTTGTACAAGTTGAATTTACCATAAAGATAGATGTTTGAACGATCTCTGCTGCAGTAGCCACACCATCCCTACATCCCCTTGTTTTTGGTATTTTTTTCAAGTCAGGGTGGATACATTTTTTGCTGTTCCTAGCATAGTGCTTTCAGGGTTCAGCTTCCCCCTCTCTGCTAGGAGGAAAGCTCTGAATGGCTTTGCGCCCTGACTTGTTTTTAAGTCAGCTCAGCTCAAGCTGCTTGACAGTTTGGACACATGGAAGCTACCCTGAAGCTTTGGAAACTGGCTGGCTGTTAAATCTTTGGCAGGATATAACCCATGTAGCATATAGTCTATTGCAGCAGTGATCAATATGAGCACATACCTATATGTTTCTCTCCACGTCATACAACAAGACTGCTATGTTTCTTGCTTAGTATTAAAATGTGCTAGGTATCAGAGAAAAGGTCACTTAATTACAGCTGAACTGTAAAGGCCTTATGCAGCTTATCTAGCAGTTTAAGAATGTTCAACAAATATAGCAAGATAACCCCATGGAAGTAGATCATGCGCCAAACAACAAGGCAGGCACAGAAATCATGAATTCAGCAAGAAAAACTTGTCAGCAAGCCCAGGAAATTTGAAACAAGTTAAACACCCGATTGTATTGTTTGATTCAGAATGTTGGCCAAACTGATTTACTGAAGTGGTAGCTGACAGCATGCGGGCGGCCACAGTGGTGAAGCGGTTAGCGTTGCCACCTCACAGCAAGAGGTTCTCCGGTTCAATTCTTGGCTGGGGGTGCCTTCTGTGCGGAGTCTGCATGTCCACAGGTTCTCCAGTTCAATTCTCGGCTGGGGGTGCCTTCTGTGCGGAGTCTGCATGTCCTCCCTGTGGTCGCGTGTGTTTCCTCCGGGTGCTCCAGTTTCCTCCCACATCCCAAAAAGACATGCAGTAGGTGAATTGGATACTAACTGTGGAAGGTTGGGCGCCGGGCTGGCAACTTGACACCATAAAACTTCACTGCCAATCATGAGCGGACAGATGATCCGCTGTGGCGGAAGAAAGAAGCTGACAGCATGCAATTCTACCTGTAGCTTTCATTCAAATACTAATGAAACAGCTTACCCAAGGATGCATCTCTCTCGCATGGTGTGAGAAACTGAATCAACTTCTTTTCTGTTCAATTTCACATGTATATCTGACAACCTAGCATACCTGTACACCTTCTAGGCAGCGTAAAATTAAATTAATTTTTATCAAGACACAAATCACTTCAGTGCAGTAAAACTGACAATCAGATAATGATTTGTTTCTCCCACAACTATGTCTAAGATGGAACTGCTCCATTCTTAGTAAACAGATTCCACATTTACACAGCATAATGCCTAAATGCAGTTTAATGAAACAAAATGCATTTCTAAAAAAAAAAAAAAAAAAAATAAAAAAAGTAGCATAGGCAAGAACACTAACATTTTAAACAGCAACATGGTTTAAAGCCCAAGCACACCACTATCATGTGCAGCCACAGTTACAGACACTATAATTCTATGAAACTGCTCTCTATAATTATCTCACTGATATCATTCTGTTGTGTCCACACCTAGTAAGTGCTCAGCAAAGCCATTTATGTCTGTCTACGCTGTGGTTCCCCTTTGAAAGCTTAATGCTTTCCCTGCAAACACATTTTGCAAAGGAATCCTATTCTTAATCCAAAAATAAGCTATGAAGCCAACAAAGGTGGCTTTTTCATTATGTACTTTATTTCACAAGGACAACAGCTATCATCTTCCAAGTCATATTCACAAATGAAGCTAGTGTGATGTCAGCAAATGCCGCACTGCTATTTTCTGGCATCAACTATGGCCACAGTCTGCCCGCAGCACAGGCTGGTAAACAAAAGGAGCTTGTTGTGCTTTAGGAACCAACACCCTACACATCCTCAAACCAGTTACTAGCAAGAGGTTTCTTCTTTATGTCTGCACATAATATTGCTGAAATTGGCCAGCACATCAAGGCCCACATGCATCCTGAGAACAGCCATCTTATCTCCCTATGCTGTAAATAAAATAATTTCTACAGAAAGTTTCACAAAGTCATTAAGATAGGCTCTCAAGTTTTTTTTTTTTTTTTTTAAACCATTACTAGAACAGGTGGAACGTTTATAGTCCAAGACGTAACGGTGAGGGTTGAGTAATGGCATAAAATTGCTCATATAAATAGGGCCAAAAAAATGTAATCAAACATGCTACTTCTGTTCATTTTACAGTATGCTATGCTTACGTTATTTTCAGTTGTAATGCAAGTAGATTTCAACAGGACCTCAGACTCCATACCAGTCACAATGAACCCATATATTTTTCTTCAGAGGTTAAACAAGAAAAGAAGAGCATAGAAATGCATCATTAGGAGGAGGCAAGTTGTCTTTATTTATTTGCCATTTGTTTACTGGGGATGTCCGACTGGGCCAGAGGCCCGTTTTCAGCAGAGGCCATGAAGGCATTCTTGGTTAGATTCAAAAATACATATTTTTGCTTACAACAGAAAGTTACTCATTTTTCCATACAACAAATAAATAAAATAAATAATATCAAGCCTTGAAAGTGGATACACAAATAAAGACAATGCTTGCAAGATGTAATGATAAAAGAGGTAATACACTTCTACACGTGACCTTTAATTCTGACACATAAGCCAGGTACTTAAAAATTCTTTGCCTGATGCAATGAACGAGTTAACAAATACTGCGTAAATGATCTGTTTATCTGCTCTCTCTCCATCACTCTCTAATGCTGAGAGAGTCCTTTATGCAAATACCATCATACTCAGCAGTAAAATATCAACACAGAATGCCAAGCAGACAACTGTCAGCTGACTTCAAAGTCAAACTGCTAACAGAACATTTCTGACTTGAACATTCAAGCTACTTTATTCAGAAATCAAATCTAGCAACACACACACACACACACACACACACACACACACACACACACACACACACACACACACACACACACACACACACACACACACCACATCAATGCTACATTTAGATACTTGCAAAAGACAGATCATTATTCCCTGCCCCAAATATTTGGGGCTTCCCACCTCACGGCACCTACCTCCTTAACAGCCAAGGGAGATGCAGAACATTCCTGAAAAGACATGCGAGAGAAATACCTGTATAAATGTAAGCTCCACCCTCCTTAAACAGTAACTCTCCTCATATATTCCCGCACCTTATTTCTTTACTGGAATGAACTCATTGAGCAGTGTTTTACACGGTTTATAAACAGATTACCATGCACAGGCATGCCAGAGTTAAACAAAAGGCACACAATCCATTAAGATATATATTTATTATTATTACTATTTTTTTTACCTCGCCTCCACTGCTGACTTAACTATTCCAAATGGGAGTAGGAAGTTCTTTCTATATTCCTTGTGACAGGTAGGAGACTTCCTCCTATCCAGGATAGAGGCATCTCATGTGGAGACTAACATGCCTCTCAAGGGTGTGGGGTGGAGAAGGAGGGCTTTGTAAACATGTTAGGATGAGGATTTTATTATACATCAAGTAGTAATACCTAATGGAGGTGTAGAATATAATGACAATTGAGCACATCACAAGGCAGCAGATCCAGCCCCTGCTGCCGAATGCTTGGCATCATTCCTGTAGCCAAGACATCACCCATCAGCCTACACTGGACAATGCTTGGCCACAAGCAGAAACATTCCCCCTCAAGAACTGATGCAAGCCTCTCATTCCCAACACACCAAACCTCCAAAACCAGAGTGGCTAGCAAACTCAAATTGTCACAAATAGACCCAACATCATAGGGGTAGAAGGATGGAGCCCCATCAGTTGTATTTTTTTTAAAGTAATATAGTTACCCTGATTAACACACACACACAAAAACAGTGCACTGGTATCCTCAGACATATATAAACTGAATTATTAGCCATGCCCATTTCTGTGGAGTTGTATGCAAGTCAACAAGTAGTATAGATTACTTGGGATATAGTATACCTCCTATTTTACATTCTACCTCCTATTTAACATTATGCTTCAAGCTTACGCAATGCTAGCACGACAAACTAAGCATGATTTTGGTTCTTATTTCTGAATTTATACCTGCTTTGTATTACTGCCCTGTGCCCAAATTATGGCAGAAAGTGTCCAATTAACATCAGTCCAACTACCCATTTATCAACCCTTAGCAAATAAAATGAATACTGTAGCATACTGTTTTTAGACAAGTCAGAGATGATCGTAAACTAAATATACAAGAACTAAACAGTATTCTAAAACATAGTAACTGGAAACCACTACAAACCCTAAATCTAGACCAAACCGTTGACTGCTTTCAGCAATATTGTTGATAAGACTCGCATCATAGCTAACTAAGGAAACTACAGCCCTTCTAAAAATCAAGGGATAAGGCTTGGAGAATTTGGAAGAAATACAATACTAGCCTAGCCAAACAAAGTTACCTACAACTTATAAAATCAGGCCAAGAGACAAACTACAATCGATAGACAAAATTACTCTCTCAATATCCAAAACAAACATTCAAAAGATCCCCAAAAGTTTTGACATGCCATTAACTCTCTCCTAAAACCAGGCAAAACTACCACTCCCATTCCTAACTCCACGAATGACAACAAGGGCATTGCCTCCCAATTCAATCACCACTTCACAGAATCCATCTTAACACTATCCTCCCAACTATCCAAAAACAGCCCTAGATATAACCCAACCAAATGCCCTGACAATATCCGTTCCCACCTCAACAATTAAAAACACCTCCTAAAACTGAAAACTACCACCCTCGTCTCGGACAATCTACCAGCCAACTTCCTAAAAATAGCTGCTGAATCCTTATCCTACCCTATTTCTATTCTTGTCAAATCGCTCCATACAAGAAGCATATGTCCCACAGTTATGAAGGTATCATACATTATTCCACTACATAAAGGCAGAAACTCTTACAAATACTCAAATTATCACCCCATTGCCATTCTACCCCCTTATCTAAAATACTAGAGAAATGTATACATTCTCAGGTAACAATTCCTAAACTCACACCATCTCCTCTCCCCCACACAGCATGACTTCTAACACCATAGCACACCCACCGTTCTGCTCTTTCACCAATCTGATCAACCAACATAGAAATAATAACTTTGTATCTGCGATATTTCTAGACCTCTCCAAAGCATTTGACATGGTTTCACATTCCTTACTACTAGCCAACCTGACATCCCTATCCTTTGCCCCTTCTGCTATAACCTGGTTTAAAAGCTGTCAAATAGGCAAAAATCTGTTCAATGGCAAAGTGTACTATCCCCTTACTCCCAACTACCATAGGTGTATCACAAGGCTCCATATCAGGCCCACTTCTTTTTTCCATATTTATCAATAATCTCCATACCACCACACAGCATGCTTCACTTCTACAATAAGATGACGATTCAACTCTTATCTGTTCAGCTCCATCACTTACCACCCTACAACAACTCACCCCAGGAATCCTTTAGCTCTGTGGAAAGTTAGATCACTCAGATCAGACATCCTAAACCCTAATAAAACCAAATTACTATTCACCCCCAACAAAACCATTTCCACCCCTCTATCCTTCACCATTTCCTCCAAAAATGGCACTTCTCTCCCTCTGACCATGCCAAACTCAGGTGTTGAAATTGATAAAAATCTACACTTAGACGTCCACAATTCATAAACTGTCAAAAAAGTCCATTAAAAAATGGGAACATTACATAGGCACAGGAAATCCCTCTAGAAACAAGCATGGATTACCCTAGCCCAAACTCACCTCTTGTCTACCCTAATGTATGCTGCTCCAATTCTTACCCAGCTTAGAAAACTTGACCTTGCCAGACTCAAATCATGTTATAATAAAAATCGCCAAGTTTGCAAACTCCACCTTTAGAACCCATCAGCATTGTTCTCCCACTCCAAGCTAGAACCTGGCATAATTTCCTTCCTGCTCCAATTTCTGCCCCTACCTCTTCTCACTTTAAAAATTCACTTAGAACACACAAATAATAAGTGGCTATGCCCATGTATTACATAAGCCCTCAAATTATTCCACTTATATATTTGTTCACTTTGAGGAACAGTAAACAGAAGAAAGTTTGCCCCTGGTATGGCCTGACTTCACACAATTATATATAATTTTACAGCTACAGCACAGGCTAGACATGACATACTGGCAGTAAGTCTATAGAATGTATGCAAGCACATTTTGACCAAACCAGGAAAGAGTCTTGGAGAAAAAAAAAAAAAAAAAACGTAAAATGGTGTCTCAGCAAAGAAACAACCTTTGTGTTTGCAAGTAACGAAGCCAGTAAGTAGAATACTATATATCTTGCTCAATGACACAAGGGAAAACATAATTTTGACATCAAAAGTACTTGTAAGAAGACCTAAAATTTATCTGCGACTATGATTTACCTATAACATGCAGTTAGAGGCCATGCAAAGTAGCATAACTGGGAATTATACCAAAAAAGTGAACATGGTGTCTTTTCTAAAGTAAAATGGGTGTCATTAGGACTCGTATTGCATTCTGAAGTAGATTTTTTTTGGTGGGGGGTGTGGGAAAGGACTAAGGAGTGTCAAAAACATTTTTTTTTTTTTTTTTATGAATTTGTTAATCAGGTGAGTGGGCTAGTCCTTGGACCCTTTTCAGACATGACTCTGGTGCAAATGGCATACACAATATAGTCCTGCTCATGCTTTACTTTGTAAAAGCACACCGTTTTTATAACCAAAGCAGTACGCATTGAAAAGTGGTAAGCCTATGCATATGGGTTGTGGCTGAAAAAAGTAAAAGTCAAGGACAAAATTTCAGGATTAGGGATAGGGTGCATATTAGATGGCATCTGTTACTTACAAGCAGACATGACTTGCATTTGCATTCCAGAAAGTAATTCTACACATACTACTTATGCCTGAATGCTACTCTTAAGTAACCGTAACATGAGTTGCTACATTCAAATTACTTATGCATATAATTAAAAATATGGTAGGAGCACTTCTCTGATAACAGACATACTGCACAATGCAAAATTATACAGGTAATCAAACTTTGGAAAAAACAAGCACACCAATTTTTGTAACCAGAGTAGTGTGCATTGAAAATCAAAACAAGTATGAGCTTCTTATACAGCTTTTATCACAGACACATAATGTGTGAGGAAAAACAACCAATCATATTTCTAGCTACTGGTGCATCAAATCTGCTCCATGCATGAAGGAAAATAAACTAAACTAGAGCAGGCCACCTGGACCTCACATTCAGTTACAAAGTATACAAGAGCAATGGTTAATATTTGTCCCCGATTTGGGGTCTTTACCCCCATTATTTTTTTAGTTAGGTCCCCAATTCTTGAGCCAAGAGGAGGACAACTATGGGTGGTATCATATGAACATCATCATCTCTGAAGCAGCAACCTGAACTACAGTAAATGTGTTTATTTTTCTGTACTTTTGGCAATCACAGTTGACCGTCAGAATTAGCTGCCTGTTTGGGGATAGGGAGGCAGCAGAGCTTTCTAACTGTATCTCATTATCAGGAATGTTCTTCAGTTTGTGACTTCAGTATTAAAAAGCTTCTATGTTCTATGTTCCACCATGTTCTTCATTGAAAGGGTCTGTCACATATTCATTGTGTTTTTTTAAATAAATGGGCATGTTAAATAATACAGTATTATTTTCATGAGCTAACATGAATCAGTAAGTATGGAGAAACACAGTTGTTTAATTCATCATACAGTCAGCCTCTGGTTGAAGTCTTTAGTAAATGTTCCACATTGTCAGTGGTAAGATTACTTTCAATATTCTGGAGATGATGGATTAACATCCATTAGAGAGAGAGTTGGTAGAATAATGAAAATCACATTAAAGTGACCTTTGCCATTGCTTGGTATGGGCAAGGACAGGCTTAATATAGTATATTACAATAATTGGTTGTCCTCTCACTTTTATTGGCAGAGCAGTGGTAACAATGCACACTATCCACAGCACAGATATGTTCTGTATTGATATTTATTTCAATCAACATGGGAGAGAGTGGTGTTTTATGGCAACAAGTGGAAATACATTACTGGGATTGTCAGTCTTCTCCATAATGCATTTTATACCAAAAGCATGTTACTAGAAGTCCCTGATGTTTATTCTGAACTACCATTGGGTAACTGGCATATGGCTGTTTATGTACAGCTAGTAAATGCAGCATTTCAGAGTTTTGCTTTTACAGTCGGGCATTACATCTGGTTTCTACCTGGAGGCTATTCAACATCTAATGTCCAAAATACGTATACAGAGGCCTCTTGCATCAAAACCAATATTCCTATACACATGTATTTTTCAGTTATAATAGGTCATGACTACAATGCTATACTTTCAAGTGGTTAAAGTTTAATCAAATTTAGAGGTGACCTGTGCTTGAAGCTCTTGAGGTAAAATTGCTGTCTTAAGTGTGCTTTATAGAACCCAGCCACTGGGGATGCACAAGCCAGTGCATTTCTTTGTGCCGGTGGGAAGGGTTGCATCAAGAAGGGCATCCGGCATAAAATTATGCCAAATCATACATGTGGACAACAGTACAGAAATACATACCGGATTCATCGAGGCCCGGGTTAACAATGACCGCCACCAGTACTGTTGGCCAACAGGGTGCTAGCGGATACTGGGCTACTGTTGGCCGAAGGAGAAGAGGGGGAAGGCATGCCCGAAGGCAGGTAAAGGCTAGGACTGTGGTAGTGAGGTTCGGAACTTTGAATGTTGGCAGTATGACTGGTATAGAGAGAGAGCTAGCCGATATGATGGACAGAAGGAAGGTTGGTATATTGTGTGTGCAAGAGGCCAAATGGAAGGGGAGCAAGGCTTGGTGTATCGGAGGTGGGTTCAAATTGTTTTATCATGGTGTGGATGGGAGGAGAAATGGTAGAGTGTTTTGAAGGTGAAAAAAAGAGAGTGATGTTTATGAAGCTGGAAATTGATGGTGTAATGATGAATGTTGTTAGTGCATAAGCGATGGATGAGAAAGAAAAATTTTGGAGCGAGTTGGATGAAGTGGTGATGACTGTACCCAAGGGTGCAAGAGTGGTGATTGGAGCAGATTTCAATGGGCATGTTGGTGAAAGGAACAGAGGAGATGAGGAAGTGATGGGTAGGTACGGTGTTAAGCAAAGGAATGCAGAAGGTCAGATGGTAGTGGATTTTGCGAAAGGCTCTTCTCTAGGATTTCTATCTTTATGTTACAGCAAAATAATGCATGTTTTACATACTCTGGAAAGCATGCCCATACTTGAGATTCTTTTGTCTACTTTCCCTAGAGAGGACAAAGCTCTGCAAAACTAAATGAAATTGAGATTATTAAGGGAACTTGTCCGAAAAATAATATTTAGAAGTAATACACAGATACTGTCACTTGAACTTGGGTAGAATTCAGGTCAGAATAGCTTTTTTTTGTTTGTTTGTTTTAAATAAGAAACATCTTTGTTATGTACAACACAGGCCATGTTACATTAATATAAATGAAAATAAACTATAGCAACACAACCTCAGTTGCAAACATTATAAATTCCAAACTGTGCCGACAACTGTAGCTGCAAACATTATACATCAACAATGTCTGGATATGTTAAAAAGTAGTCAACTATTATATAGCTCATTCAAATCCTGCCTTTTTTTAAATCTCGTTCCTCCTCTACATGTATTGATCCCACATTTCCCATGGTTTCCTACATAATTTTCTAAAAATACCAGTGCCAGTTGTTTTATCTCTGTTACTATCTTTGCTACTTCTAGTTGGTTTAGACTTTGATTTCCATTTTCTTGCAATTGCTTTTTTGGCAACCATGATAATTAGACTCAAAAAAGCCTTACTATGTCTAGGCAATTCCAATTCTGTATCCTAGCTCAAAAAATAAAATTTCCCTAGTTACTCCAATTTGCTTACCCAGCATCTCCAACAGCAGTCTGCAAACTCATTACACTCCCAAAATATATGTTCCCAGTTACCTCTTTCTTACACATCACACCTCCACCACTTGTTGTCTAGCCAAGGAAAAATTCCTTGAAGTCTGCTTGGGGTATAAAAATACCTATGTAAACACTTCCAGGCAATATCCTACATTTCAGGCAGCCCAATTGCCCGACAGTTCATTTGCCCAACAATTAGAAAAAGGCAAATAAAAGGTATATGTCCTTTTCACCACAGTAGTGTGATCCTGGAGTTGGAATATATAGTTTGGGGGGGGGTGTATATATAATCCCCCACTGTTTCTTTGTGATTTGCTTATCTAATCTCTCTTCCCAATCCTTCCTAACCTCCTCCAATTGATTCTTATACTTATCATACAATATTTTATATGCTCTACTAATTATTCCTTTCTTAAAAACGGCAAGTTCTACTAAAAAAACAACTCTACAAGTGCTGGTGTTTTGTTTAGGATCCCCCCACACACACTTCTCTCTCTCTCTGTATATTGTGATATCAGTCCTTCAACTGGAAGGCAATTTCTAGCCTGCAGTCCAAATAAGTTCTTGGAGTCTTCCAATCCCATTACCTTTCCCTCTTTAGTTTCCCAATACCTTGGTTCATCTGCCAGTTTCTCCAATATATTCCCACCCCCTCTTGCCTATTGTCTATATCCCAAATTGCAGTCATCCCTATTGGCAAAATCCCCTTTCTCCTTTCCCATGTTGGCTTAGTTCTTAGAAGATGATCTACTACATTATGAATATAATATTCTGTATGATTATTGTTCTCCTTAAAAGGTCTGCATCCAAAATCCCAGTCGTCACCCCCCGTTACTTGAGCTTCCCCCATGTTTCATCATCATCTCTTTCCACTTTGAATTATAGTTTTCTGTTTGCGCCATGTATAGGAGCCTTAACAGTGTTGCTCTGAAATACCCCTTCAACTTGGGTAATCCCAATCTGCCCTGTTCTACTGGAAGAATAAGCTTATCCCACTCAACTCTTGCAGTCTTCCCTTCCCAGATAAAATCCTTTAGCTCTTTATTGCTATCCACAACTTCTACTCTGGTTGATAAAAATATGCCGGACTAGCGTACAACACTAAAGGGGCTAACAATTGCTTTCTCTGCATCAAGACCCACCAGCAACAGTGGTATTTTCCAACATTCTGTTTCCTTCTGGATCATCACTGTTCAGTTTATATTGTCAAATGTTTACCACCCCTCCACAAAATCATATTAGTCTATCTATTTTGGCATAACTTTTGCCATTATAGACATACTTTATAACCATGATTTAGTATTGAAATGGGCCTATATGAAGCTGACCTGATGGCTCTTTACCCTCTTTAGGTAGTACAGTTACTACCGCTTTCTTACAGGATGTTGGTATTTCTCCTCTTAAAATTCTGTTAAACAAAACCTTCCAGATCTTTGTTCCCCCCTCCCCTAGCTTCCAGACTTCCACAGGAATACCATCTGTTCCCGAGGACTTTCCTGGAGATTTGATTATACATTACCATTTTTATCTCATCTCCTCCTATCCTGTTAGTAATTGAGCCTCCTCTCCCTCTAGCCTTGGAATATTTCATTTTTCCACAGATGTTTCCATTCGTACCTCTTCTTGATTTCCATATTTCTCTGCTTTACACAGACTTTCACAGAACTTCTGAAATAGTTCTAATACATCTCTACAGGATCCCTTGTTATCTTCCTTGGTATAGGCTCCCTAAGCTTGGTGACACTCCCTTCTTTCTGTTGAGCGAGTTGTTGTGCTAAAAGCTTTTGTGCTCTAGAATTATCAAAACAGTTCCTTAACATCAATCTTTATAAACTCCTGCATATTATTGAGGTAATCCCTTATTTTCTGTTTAGCATTCTGTAGTTGCACCTCTTCTAGTTCTGAGAGAGTCCCCCTATTTTGCAATCTCATAATATACAAGTCAGCCCCTGCAAATAATTCTTGCTACTTAACCATATCTCCCTTTCTTTTATTTCTACCTTATTTTTAAAATTACATTTTAATTTATCCCAATCCCTAGCTATATTTTCATAAGAAGTTTCTATATTCTCTAATAGCTCCTGAATAATTTCCACTACCCATTCCTTAAATTCCTCTTTTCAATAGACAGGTGGGAAAGCGCAAGCGTCTCATTTTTCTTCAGTTACCCTGCATTGTTATTTTAATTAATGGCACTTGATCTGAAATAATTATTGGGTGCATATCATAGGTTCATAGGTGTGTACTGGGCTAATGGCCCTGGGGCCTTTACAAGCCTAGCCCAAAAAAATTTCCCTGGCACCGGGACACCTGACGTTAGTTCACAGTGCCTCTGTGCTGTAGGACAACTGGAGTGATCCCTGGGGTGAATTCTGTTAGCCATCCACTCATCAAAATCTCTCTTGAAGAGGGCAAGCAAGGTGCTCTGCTTGACATGAAAGGGAAGCTTATTCCGGAGTATGGGCAGTCTTTAGGAAATGAACCTGTCCCTCCAGCATGTTCTGTTGATTGTGGTAGGGAGGTTGTGATCTCTGGAGCATGTGGCAGGGGGAATTGGGATTTCTTTAGGTGTAGCATTTCAAGTACAATCAAGTAAAGACACTGTTACCACTGCTGAAGCAAGTAAAAGAAACTGTGAGCAAGACCTTCGACAGACCACCATAGCTTTACCACTAAAACCAGTATCTTTAATAAATGTATTAAAAACACTGAGTAGCAAAAACTGTTAAAAACAAAAGCAGGAGTAGATCCAATTCCGCTAAGTGTTTTCAGCTAAAATATACCTTCTTCAGATCGTAATTCATTTCCTGCTCCAAAACCTATTTAAAAACCAAGTAACCAAGTTTAGAATAGGGCTATATCCCCTTCGGTACCAATAGTGCAACATCCAACCATATTAGCCCTCAAAGCAAGATGGCCAATCACAAGCTGGGGGCAAGCTTGTGTCCTCTAACAGCCAGTGCTGTAACCTCCAATCATTGCTGCCCTGCAAGTCAAGCCTTCTGATAAACACAAATCTTCATCAGCCAATAATATCCAATCATGACTGCCTTGTGAGTCAAGCCTCCTGGTGTGGACCAGCCTTCTCACTTTCATAATGGGTTTCAATTGAACTACATTGTTTAAACCCTGAGGGCAGTGTGCTCTCATATTGACAATCCAATCTATATCTCTGATTTCCATTCGGTTTCTTATGTCACCTTCTCTTAATGTTGGTTGAATGTACTCCAAAGCTTTACATTTAAAACAGTGTGTTAGATTATGAACAATATGCACGAGAAGTAGATGCCAAACAGTAGAGGGCCCAGGACAGAGCCCTGTGGGACTCCACTTATGACTGGTCAACAGTCTGACTTGGAATCCGCAACTTTCACTCTGTAGGTCCCGTCTGTGAGCCAATTTGCAACCCACCTAGTGACATGTGGATTGATGCCTAGTTTGGTGACTTTGTCAATGATGCCCGAGTGGGGAATGGTATCACAGGCCTTGGCCAGGTCGAGGTAGGCTGCATGCACTGCCTTACCCTCACCCACAGCCTTGGTGACTGCCTCAAAGAAGTGAGCCAGGTTCAGTAGGAAGGATCACCCCTTGATGAAGCCAAACTGTGTGGGGTCAAGAGTTTAGAGATTGCCTGTATCTTTGTTGAGCAGGTCCATGATGATGCTCTCCATAGCTTTGCATCCCAGATTAGTCAGACTAATGGGGCGGTAGTTCCTAGGGTCTGTAGTTGAGTTGCTCCCCTTTTGTGGAAAGGGATGACTGTAGCAATGTGCCATTTGTTGGGGACAATGCCTGAGGTAAGGCTGTGACTGAACAGGGCACACAGGTGTAGCAATGTGCCATTTGTTGGGGACAATGCCTGAGGTAAGGCTGTGACTGAACAGGGCACACAGGTGTGGTGCCAGTTCATTTAGGATGCAGCCAGGGGTATTATTAGGTCCCATGGATGCTGTAGTCTTGCCTTTGGACAATGCAACTTTTACCTGTGCTGCAGAAATGGTGGGTATCAGGCTTTCTTCTGGTATTGTGATAGGGCCTGGGGGGGGGGGTAAAGTTGGCACTGAATCTGTCGGCCAGTAAGTTGGCAATATGTGTTGGCTTAGTATAAGAGGTACCATTGTGCAATAACTCGGAGCAAATCTGGGCATTGCCTTGGAGGTTCTGGATATAGCTATAGAAGGCTTTGTGGTTGCTTTTGTGTCAGCCGCAATTCTGTTGAGTCTGGCAAGGGAGTCTTTCCAGTCCTGCAACTTCATTTTTTTTCTGCAACAGTTTCTTCCTTCTGCTGTAGAGTCTGCTGGCTGGGGACCACCAGATTGGTTTCCTTTTTTTGGAGGACAGCATCTTGTTTCTATTTGGTATGGCAAGATAGATGCATGTGTGTATGTGCTTGTACAGTGCACTGGTGAATGATATGGCAGTCATGCAGCTATTTTCCATTGGCATGGGTGCCAATAAGTTAGCCACCTCTGCTTTTAGGAGCCCAAAGTCAGCTTTGGAGAAGTTTTTCAGGGTGGTTACGTTAGCAGGGGCTGTAGGCGAGATGGAGATTTCCATGGTGATCAGGTTTGTGGTCAGATTTAACCTGGGGGAAGCTGACTATAGGTGTGGAGCAATGGTCTCCCATGTTGGTAATAACCAGGTAAAGATGTTGCTTCCTCTAGTGGGGGTCAGAATGAGCTGGTCCACAGTAAGGATGTTGTTTCCTCTAGTGGGGATCAGAATGAGCTGGTCCACAGTGCTGGAATTGATAAATTCCAGGAAGCATTGGGCCTGTACATTGGTACTAGAATGGAAGGGAAGTTAAAGTTGCCCAGTATGAGAGTACAGGGCTGGACCCTAAGGTGCTTAGGAAATCGGAGTGAGAGTCAAGGGACATGGTTGGGGTTCTGTAGCAGGCTATGACTTGTATCGCCCTCTTACCCAGTGTTAATTGTACCTGAAGTATCTTGGATGCATTATGCTGGGCTACCAGTCTAGAGGTGTGTGCGTGTATCCTTTATGAATATGGAGACACCGGACATATTTTGTGGCCGAAAGGTATGGAAGGAGTTGTAGCCTGGGAATGCAGGAGTGCTTTCTGCCTCTTTACACCAGGTCTCTGTTACAGCACAGATGTCGACATTCTCCATTTTGAGGAGAACTTCAAACAAATGCATCTTGGGATTTAGACTTTCAATTAAGCTTTATATCAAGACTTTCAATTAAGTACAAGTTCCTGTGCAATGTAAATTCTGTCTAACCTATCCCAGTTTTTGTATCTTGGAGAATAATATGTAAATTCACACTGAATTCCTAGTACCAAATTCACCTCTTCCATATCAAATAGTTTCATAAAAAAAAAAAAAAAAAAATTAAGAAAAAAGGCTACCCTCCTTTGTATATTTCCTTTTCTGCCCCCCCCCCCCCCCCACAATACATCTTCATTTTTTTTCTTTAGCTCCATTACAGCATTTTTTGGTGGAATATAAATAAATGCTAAACAGAAAGAAAATGTATCTATGCTAAGACGCATGGTAGAGCCTGTGATTCTATTCAATGCTGTCTGGTTTTGCCTTATCTTTATAGCTCTCCAAGCTGGAAAAATAACTGAAGGCCTGGAGAAAAAGATTTTATCAGATTTTCCGTTAGTTACATGAGAACCAAATACAGGACTGTTTACTTAGAATCTTATAATATTCAACATTTTTTTCATTTACTTTCTTTCTGTTAAAACTTGTTACTATATAAAGCTAACTACCTTAATCCAGTCATTCCCCTACACAAGGATGATGAAAAGCACACCAATTTTTCCTCATCATGCTCTTTTAACCAAATCTTTAAAATTGAACAAGGAGAAAGAAGGGAGAAGGAAACAAAATGAACAAACAAACGCACTTTTTTTTACAGCACTATCCTCATTACACTTAACTGAAAACAAATTAACAGTATTACTTAAGTGGTGCATGATTTTGTGTGTGTGTGTTAAAGTAAAAAAAAAATTTACTTAGGAAAAATACTCGGGAGAGCATTAATTAACACTAATGACATGAAGTAGGGCATATGCTTTAGAGTCCAAGAAAGTCCAATACTTACAGATTTTCTTGTTCTGTTCACGTTTATCTCCATCTCCAAATCCAGCTTCTGCTTCATTTCTAAAATACTCTTGGTTTTTCCTAGTCAATTCTTGTGCTTTTTTGCATCTCAAGCATTTTTCATTAAAACATTGGAAAAGGGCTCACTAGGACAGTTTCTGTGATCTTTACTAGAACAGGCAGAATCTACTTTGGTTTCACAGCTCACTTTTTGTTGGACAAACTTTTGTAATTCTTTCTTAGCACGTACTTCATCAAAAATGTTTATGTTCTTCCAAGGAAAAAATATTTTGAAGAAAGCTGGGTATAGCAGTTTGAATCTCACACCTGCTTAGACTCTCCCTATAAAATGGAATAAATATATTCCACTTCTGCCTGGTGTACAATGAGTAGTCAGTCATTCTCCACAAACACACTGCCATCTTCCACTTTTAGTACTTTGTCCTTCTGCCAGTTTTGTCAGAATCAACTCATTCTTCTGGTAAGAATGCATTTTTACTATTAAAGGTCAGGGTTGTTTTCTCATAGCCAGGTTTTGGAGTGTACACACAATGTGCCCTTTCAATTAACAATCCCTATTGTGGAAACCCAGCCACTGGGGATGCACAAGCCAGTGCATTTCTTTGTGCCGGTCCCAAGCCCGGATAAATGGGGAGGGTTGCGTCAGGAAGGGCATCCAGCGTAAAACTTTGCCAAATCATTTCATGCAATCACCAGTAAATATTTCCATACCAGATCGGTCGAGGCCCGGGTTAACAACGACCGTCACCAGTACTGTTAGCCAACAGGGTGCTGGCAGAAATTGGGCTACTGTTAGCCGAAGGAGAAGAGGTGGAAGGCATGGCCGAAGGCATGAAGAGAGGAGAAAGGCTAGGAATGTGGTAGTGAGGGTCGGAACTTTGAATGTTGGCAGTATGACTGGTATAGGGAGAGAGCTAGCGGATATGATGGACAGAAGGAAGGTGGATATATTGTGTGTGCAAGAGACCAGATGGAAGGGGAGTAAGGCTAGGTGTATCGGAGGTGGGTTCAAATTGTTTTATCATGGTGTGGATAGGAGGAGAAATGGCGTAGGAGTTATTCTGAAACAGTATGCGAAGAGTGTTTTGGAGGTGAAGAGAGTGTCGGATAGAGTGATGTTCATGAAGCTGGAAATTGGTGTAGTACTGATGAATGTTGTTAGTGCATACGCTCCACAAGTTGGGTGTGCAATGGATGAGAAAGAAAAATTTTGGAGTGAATTGGATGAAGTGGTAAGGATTGTACCAAAGTGTGAGAGAGTGGTGATTGGAGCAGATTTCAATGGGCATGTTGGTGAAGGGAACAGAGGGTATAAGGAAGTGATGGGTAGGTATGGTGTTAAACAAAGGAATGCAGAAGGTCAGATGGTAGTGGATTTTGCTAAAAGGATGGATATGGCTGTGGTGAATACATATTTTAACAAGAGGGAGGAGCATAGTGTGACATACAAGAGTGGAGAAAGATGCACACAGGTGGATTATATCTTATGTAGGAGGGCCAATTTGAAGGAGATTGGAGACTGTAAAGTGGTGACCGGAGAAAGTGTAGTTAGGCAGCATAGGATGGTGGTTTGTAGGCTGACGTTGGTGATCAAGAAGAGGAGGAGGAGTGTGAGGGCAGCACCAAGGATCAAATGGTGGAAACTGAAAAAGGGTAATTGTGAGATGGAGTTCAGGGATGAGTTAAGACAGGCACTGGGTGGCAGTGAAGAGTTACCAAATAGCTGGGTAACTACAGCAGAGCTAGTAAGGGAGACTGCTAGAAAGGTGCTTGGTATCACATCGGGACAGAGGAAGGACAACAAGGAGACATGGTGGTGGAATGAGGAAGTACAGAAGAGTATGCAGGCAGAGGGGTTGGCAAAGAAGAAGTGGGATTGTCAGAGAGATGAAGAATGTAGACAGGAGTATAAGGAGATGAGGTGCATGGCAAAGAGAGAGGTGGCCAAGGATAAGGCATATGAAGAGTTGTATGAAAGGTTGGACACAAAGGGGGGAGAAAAGGACCTGTACCGGTTGGCTAGACAGAGGGACCGAGCTAGGAAAGATGTGCAGCAGGTAAAGTTGATAAAGGATAATGAGGGAAACATACTCACAAGTGAGGAGAGTGTGTTGAGGAGATGGAAAGAGTACTTTGAGGGGTTGATGAATGAAGAGAATGAGAGGGAGAGAAGGTTGGATGATGTAGGGATAGTGAATCATGAAGTACAATGGATTAGCAAGGAGGAAGTAAGGATAGCTATGAAGAAAATGAAGAATGGAAAGGCTGTTGGCCCAGATGACATACCTGTGGAAGCATGGAGGTGTTTAGGTGAAATGGCAGTGGAGTTTTTAACCAGATTGTTTAATGAAACCTTAGAAAGTGAGATGATACCAGAGGAATGGAGAAAAAAAAAGTGTTTTGTTTCCGATTTTTAAGAATAAGGGTAATGTGCAGAGCTGTAGTAACTACAGAGGGATTAAACTTGATCAGTCACAGCATGAAGTTATGGGAAAGAGTAGTGGAAGCTAGATTAAGAAGGGACGTGATTAAGAAGGGACGTGATGATTAGTGAACAGCAGTATGGTTTCATGCCGGGAAAGAGCACTACAGATGTGATGTTTGCTCTGAAGAGTGTTGATGGAGAAGTACAGAGAATGTCAGGAGGAGTTGCATTGTGTTTTTGTAGACTTAGAGAAAGCATATGACAGGGTGCCTAGAGAGGAATTGTGGTATTGTATGAGGAAGTCAGGAGTGTCAGAGAAGTATGTAAGAGTGGTACAGGATATGTACGAGGGAAGTGTGACCGCGGTGAGAGTGACGGATGCGGTGGGAGTGACGGATGCGTTTAAGGTGGTGGTGGTGGGGTTGATGCAAGGCTCAGCTCTGAGCCCTTTCTTATTTGCAATGATGATGGACAGGTTGACAGACGAGATCAGACAGGAGTCCCCATGGACTATGATGTTTGCAGATGACATTGTAATCTGTAGTGAGAGTAGGGAACAGGTGGAGGACACCCTGGAGAGATGGAGATATGCTCTAGAGAGAAGAGGAATGAAGGTCAGCAGGACTAAGACAGAATATATGTGTGTGAATGAGAGGGATGATAGAGGAATGGCGAGGATGCAAGGAGTAGAGGTGGCGAAGGTGGATGAGTTTAAATACTTGGGGTCAATAGTTCAGAGTAACGGTGAGTGTGGAAGAAAGAGGTGAAGGAGAGTACAGGCAGGACAGAGTGGGTGGAGAAGAGCGTCAGGAGTGATTTGTGACAGACAAGTACCGGTAAGAGTGAAAGGGAAGGTCTACAAGAGGGTAGTGAGACCAGCTATGTTATATGGGTTGGAGACAGTGGCACTGACAAAAAGGCAGGGGTTTGAGCTGGACGTGGCAGAGTTAAAGATGTTAAGATTTGCACTGGGTGTGACGAGGGTGGACAGGATTAGAAATAAGTATATTAGAGGGTCAGCCCAGGTTGAAAGGTTTGGAGACAAAGCCAGAGAGGCAAGATTACGTTGGTTTGGACATGTGCTGAGGAGGGATGCTGAGTATATTGGGAAAAAGATGCTAAGGATGAAGCTACCAGGTAACAGGAAAAGAGTAAGGCCTAAGATGTGGTGAGAGAGGACATGCAGGTGGTTGGTGTGAGAGCAAGATGCAGAGGACAGGAAGAAATGGAAACAGGTGATCTGCTGTGGCGATCCCTAATGGGAACAGCCAACAGAAGAAGATGATGATTGTGGAATACCAGTGCAGTTGCTTATTTGTGCTTTCATGAAATTAATACAGCCCGTTCCTTCCAGATGCTCGTGTACAGCAGAAAATTTCAGGTTCTCTCTACTTACTCGGTCTTCTAATTCTATTTTTTGAAACATCTCTTCTTGTGCAGTCTCATTCAGCCAGCCTTTTCTTCAGTTTGATCTCTGGAGTTTTGCAGTTTTATCATCTCATCTTAGTATGTTTAAAGCTTCTTCCATTTTTTCCAGAATTTTACTATGAGTTAATATACTTAATCAGGGTTTCATTTATTTTAGTCAGATCTGTGTGCAATTATTATATACTTTCCTCAAGGTTACTGGAAGTCATGTCTGAAGCTTGCACTTCTTTTTGCTGAACAGCTACAGTACTTTCCCCAGTCAGTGCTTTATTTTATTTTTTTTTTTTTTAAATCACCTTCCGATTTTCCTTCAGGTCCCCTGTATTTCTTTTTTCCTGGCATCCAGGCAGTACACTACTAGTTAGTTAATTAAACTTACTCAGAAACCAGGTCCCTTGGCTTTCTCTGTTAAGTTTCTGTTTTCACACTACGAGAGCCAGAATTAAGTGGTTACTCACTGTGCAGCCATCTTGGAAGTCCCCATCAGAATGGCCTTCAAAAATTTGACAAAGCGTTCTGTTTTACAGTATTGCGAGGTAACAGACTGATGTTGCAAACATCTATCGCTTCAGTATGTTTTACACACACTGACTTATTCACCATTTTATTATTCAGACATAGATGTTGCCAGGTGTTCAGTTCTTGGCCTTTTGGCTTTGGTCTTTTGTCATTAGGGATTTATCAGTGCTCTCTTTGAACTAGAGTGCACTGAGAAAAAAAAAAATTAGCTAGTCTTTTTCTTGTTATGCTCATGGTGTGCTGTGTAATTCAGCTGTACTTTGCAGAACAGTGTTTTATGTAACAGAATACGGATTGCCCTAACCAGTTGTCCAGTTCCATTTGCCTTGTGACCCATGATATACAGTAAAAAACAGATTACTATTTGTTAACCTTACTGGTAAACCAGTTCAAACTAAGTATATAAAATAAATTTAGGATTAGGGAGAGTCCCCTGTGAGAATGATAAGTTTCTTGATAGTGATATAAATACCAACATATGTCTGTTAAAGGAAATTCTCCACCCCTTAACCCAGTCTCTGTATGCACTGCGGCTCTACATTATTGATGCAGTTTAGGTGTCGTCAACTGTGCCTGGATTAACAACAACATATATCTTATCCTAATGTTAGTCACCCTGGAATGCCTATATTTTTACATCCCTCAAGCTTCCCAGTACATCCATCAAGCTTCCTAGTATATTTTGCCCGAGTAGTTAGTGGAAGATTAAGGAGACATTAAATGTGCAAATCTTATTAAACATCTTCTGCACGAACATTTATGCTGAAAAGTGTGTGGTCATTTCTAAAACAGATCAGGTAATCCAAGTAAGTTACTATATTGTGTGAACTAAGAATCCAACGGTGTAGCCATCAGAAACTCCTGCTGGTACTAAATTTTGTAGAGTCTACCTTGTGAATTTTGACTGTAAAAGGTTCTGTTTAGATAATATCACCTTATGAGAGGTTGTCAAGAGGATGCTAAATAAGTGAAGTTGGTTTATCAGACAATTAAAACGTCAAAGAACCTTTTTACACAAACAAAAACTGCACTTGTTAGTTTGCTTTTGTTTACTGGTGCTGGTAAGGAAGGATTTATTATGGGTATAAATGGCTTGATTGTGAAAGGGCAAAATATTTTTTATAAAAATTAGGATGAATGTCATTTGCATGCAGTAATCTAGATCAGGAAAAAAGTGAAGTGCAAGGTTATACATCTAAATATAAAACATACATTTTATTTAAGACTTATTAACAAGTGTGCTGGTCCTTAGACCCTTATTAGCAATTACTCAGGCCTCCATGGCAAGGGGAAATTAAATTGTCCATGAATCACCATGTGTGAGAGTGTTCCTACCAGTCTTCTGGGTATCCAGTAGATCAAGCAGGATTAGGTCTTTTACATCTTTGTAGTCCAGGCAAAGATCACCATGCGGACGTCTGTAGGTGACAGAGAGAGATACAATATCCAAACGTTGATTATTAGAAACTTCAATTATCCGAACGCATCCTTCCAAATTTTTTAGGTAGGAAAACAATTTTAATATGCAACTGTTACACGTATTCAATTGTCTGTTATTTGAGATTATAGCCCGCTTGTGTGTGAAAAATATTCTTTACTGTCAACTGGAATCACTGAATGGTTGAAAAGCATGCAGAAAAAACAAGATTTTTGCAGTTTTTTTTTTAATCCGTTTCAATGTATGCTTGATTATCCAAACTACCATCTGCTTTATGGTTTTTAGATGTGTTGGGCAATTTACAAAACTGAAACCAGGAATTTTTTTAGTGAGGAATTTTAGGTGGGGGGGGTTTCCCACAACAGTCTTGGTGTTTGGACAGGTGCATACAGGATGACAAAATATTCTCTAGTACAAGTCAAGTAAGGGGAAAGTAGTGGGGTGAGTAACTCTTTTGATCAACAGGAGATGTTAGTACAGCATTTGGGCAAGGTGGAAGGCTTTTTTAATGACAGTAGATACATGGTGCTCAAAGGACAGCTCATTCTCCACAAGTATGTATCTGTCTACTATTAGACGAGAGAAATAGTCATTTACATGGTAGGTGTGCCAGAATTCCTGCTTCCCCTACTGCACAATACTAATTTTTGGAGTTCAGCTTTACACCATAATCTTGACTCCTCACTTGCAGGATTAGTTTGCCCTCAGGAGAGCTGGTGATGGCTCCAAGCTTGCAGTCATCCATGCACTTGGTCAGCCCGAGACTTCCAATGTCAGATTTTCCATCAGAGAAGTACATGCTGAATAGAAGTGGTCCCAATACAGAGCCCTTGTGTACACTACTGGTGACAATTCTCTTAGAGATAGTATGCAAGTCAGTTGACAATCCAAGGGTTAAAGAGGGATTTATACAAAGTTTGACAACTATGGCAGAGTTGAGTATAGCATCAAAAGCTTTAGCTGAATTGAGGCACGTGTGCGTATGGCCTTATCTTCATCTAATGCTTCTGTGACTCTTGAGTCAACCAGGCTTAAGAATTATTCAAATTTTACAGAGTTGAATCAGTTAGAGTCAATGGACTGTAGAGACTCAAGATTACATAGTTCATCACCTTCCAAAGGATGTTGATAAAGCTAACAGGTCCATGGCTTCCAGGGTTTACGGTGTGGCACCCCTTATGAAGGGTAACTACCTTAGTTGTTCTTCAGGCTTCCAGTACCTATCCAGTTGACAGAATGTGATTCAATACTTTGAGGAGATCCAACAGGGTGTTTAATATCAACCAAAAAATGCAAAGTCGATTTTGTTATCTAGACTCACACAGCAGGTGGTCCTGGAGTGCACGTGTAGTATGTGCTTATATAGATATAGATATAGATATATATATTTATATATATATATATATATATATATATATATAAAAAATTAAATGTGCAAATCTTATGCTGAAAAGTGTGTGGTCATTTCTATGCTTCTCTATAAATTACTCCTATGTATATTGTGTTATACAAATAAAAATATGAAAAAGTGTAAGTACCGGCAATGGAATGCTCTACATTTGATGAGCCACAGGAGGAGTGTGGCATCTGGATCAAGGCAGCACATCTAAAGAAAATCCTTTAAGTGGTATTTTACTCCTATGATCTGAATACCCTAAGCTAACCTACACAACCAACAGCTGTAACACAGAACACCAAAAAACTGTTGTAAAGACAACTGGCAACCATGAAGTCCATAAAACCACATGTACAACCAAGATGGATAAGCAGGAACACAGTACAGTTGTCTCACTGACAAATGTGGAAGAAACAGGAACAAAAGGGAAAGACAATCTACTGCACAGTTAGTCAATAAGATAATTTGCCAAGGCATACTACCATCCTTATGTAATACCACTGGCTGGAAATGGTCACAATGTTACCTTCACTTGGGCTACCAGACAGGACAGCTGCAGACCACAATTAATATTCAAAGTACACCAATACAGGTGTGTTCATGGCATACAAGCTCTGGGTAAAGCCATGAGGCTCCACCAGCACAGTGAAAGAGGTCAGCAGTACCATTCCCTCACACTGTTCTGCTCAAATCAGAGTCTGAAAACCATAAGGTCACAGACAGATTTTAAAAGTGAGGTTGTGACAAAGAAGGATACAGCCAGCAGAGCTATCTGGAATTTTGTACATAATCATGTGTTATTTGTGAATTTCAACATGATCTATACAAGATGCTTGTGTTACCACTGTATCAGAATTATAGGTCATATGTATATCAAACTGGTCTGTACAGATTAAAAAGATATTTTATAAAGTGCCTGTGCTTAAAAGTGTAACCACAATGTTCCCTACTGGAAAAGAACAGAAATATACATGTACTGTTGTGACTGTTTAAATGTATATATTTTAACAGTGGAAAATAGAATACAGGAGATTAACTTCAGAAAATTAGCCGAAATGAAAATTACTTTATGGCTACACAATAAAAGCAGGTATCTTTCGTTTTTCAATGAGCTAGAGACAGTGTCTATGGTGAGTAGTCTCTATTGTCCTTAGGATGAAATAATTATTGGTCTTTAAATGTGGAGGAATGCAATTGTTTTATGACTTCCAGCATCTGCCAAAGATCTGAGGTCTATGTATTTTCACAGGTAGATGCTAAATAATGCCAGATTCCAGCAGTGGAGGGTTTCACGTGGAATAGAGTCAGATGACAAGAAATGATGTCATTCTGCAAGTTATCCCAGCAGTAATATTGGAGACATTAAATTTAAAAGTATGTCTCAGAGAGAAAGGGCATTCTGGAATCTGTCGTGGACCTGACAAGAACCATTCACCAGATCTGCCTTGCTCCGATGAAGTAAGTTTCTAGGGACAGTACAATTATCTTAGATATAGTCAGGAATAGAGCAAGGCTTAGTTTAGATTTTTTTCTTTATTTATTTGAGACTGTCCTGCAATGTTGTTTTAAATGTTTCCTGTGCTTTTGAACTCTGATGTCACTGTGAGAACATACAGAGTATTTTCTTGTTCTTTTATTATTAAATATATTTAAACCGTTCATTGTGGCTGACCTGTCTAGAGATATTTAAGTTCTGAGAGTACCCGCATATTTATCTGGTGACAATGTGTGGGCCACTCAATAGCCTTACTCTTGGTCAAACTACCATTTGTATTAATATTAAATATTACACAGTAAGATTGGACACCTTTTGTTAAGGGCCTTAAAGTAGCTGATAAGGAGTTGGCTGGTGGCAGTGATAACTACCTTATAGTCAACGCAAAAGGGGGCATAGCTAGTAAACCTGTGGCAGCCTTTCCCAGGTGTGTGTGTGTGTGTGTGTGTGTATAAATCAAACCTCAAAAAGAGTGTGTGTGTGTCAGCTACTTGGGCAGGGACATGAAGCGCTGGTTGGACAGAGGGAGTGCTGAAGGCCTTGGCTTGGCCACTCAGCTGAGATCTCACCTCTATAGCTGTGCCAGTGGGTAGTCTTATTGGGGATCTGGAGAAAGAGGGAGAAACCATCCCCGGACTGTGGTCTCTATGTGCTTTTAAGAAAAACTGCATTTGATGCAGAGAGCTGCATCTGCAAACACTGTGTGTACCCATTATCCTCCCATGGTACGTCCCCTACTGGTGCCAGTGATGAGGATTGAGGCTCCTTGATTACCGGTCCAGTGGCGAGTCATCACAGAGGGAATCTGCTGACCCCTCACTGCTGAATACTTTATTTTCCCCATCATCACTGACATGGGACTACACAAACCAATGAAACATAGGTGCAGACATCTCACTTGACATCATTAGTATTCCTAAAGACTTGTGGTTGGTTCCACTTCTGAAGGCAGAAAGACGAGGGCCTGAAATTGATTACCATCTTGAAGTCGATCCAAAAATCATGCCATATTTGGTATCCTTACTATGGCAAATCATCTGATACCAGGTGCAACAGCTGGGACACCAAAAGGCAGTCATGGAGCTTGACTAGTGGAAGTGTTCCATGGCTGCATCCACTGGGATACCATTAAAGTGGTCAACTATGCACTAATGAATGAAAGAAACACTAACTTCTGCAAGTTATGTCAGTCAACTATTTTTCAAAAGACTATGGCATCTGTACTTGTAATCACTGCAAATGCAGTGCCAGCAGTGATTCACTGTGCGTGGTCCTTTTTTTTTTTTTTTGGAAGTTGAGCGACAGTGTAGTGTTAAGGTGGACGAGGCAACTCAAATAACCACTTTTTTACAGTTATGGAAGATAGACCTTTATTGCCAGTGGAGTTTATATACAGCAACGATTCAATGTGTGGTCAGTTTCCTTCTTCTAGACGTTGTATGATCATAGAGTTAGTATCCACAACTAAAGGGTTAAAGCTTCCCATGTTTGGGGGGGGGGGTCTGTTAAATGCTTTTTCTTGCCTGTTACTTATTTTGTGGATATGTGGTTGACAATGTGCAATTCCAATTATTTGTATCAGAGAGGTTTTTAAAATTGACAAGTTTCAAGTTGATAGTAAGTTTATTGAATGAAATGACCAAGACCCATTCACAGGCATCTTTACAACACCCAGGACAGCATACTCAGACTGTAGCACCAGCTCTATTTCAGTAGTGATCTGATGCAGGCATTCAAACAGCTGTCCATTTGTAGAAGTCACATCAAAGACCAGAAGGGTAAAGTAAACACTGTCTATTATACCCATAAAGCCAGACACCATACAGAGAGCATTACTCTTAATATCCTGTCCATTACCCAGCAATTGCTTGTAGCCAGGATGAACACATTGTAACCTGTTATTATGACTATTACCTTCTCTCTATAATCAGTAGCGATGTACCTCAAAATTAAGGTAGCCCTCTTTAACAGCACATCCTTTGTGCTGACTACCCTAGACTTTGGAAGGCATTTGGTCTTACAACTAACTTTCCTCCATCCCTTCTCTTACACATACAGACAATAAATAAGCTAGCATGGACAGCAATCAGTGGTTACTTCCAAATGGTATTCATGCGTGGTCAACATGGCATACAAGACTACCAGCTGTCCAAGTGCTTCACCTACAAGCTCAGATACGATCACTGAAAGAGCACTTTCTGGATCACTGCTTTCAAGCAGGACAATGTTGCAACTTTTCATTTCACCTTTCCATGTGTGCACAGTGCAGTTTAAAAGGTTAATGACTTTATTAGGATGGCACTTTTGAAACTCAGTGACTCAAAGTGAATAGCACTGCATCAAAACTGTTGATACAAGCTCGATTTAACAGCTCCATTACTGGAGGAAGCAGGGCAACAAGGGAGTGAGAGACATTCTGTCATCTCACCCATTCTCTGCCTTAAAATCTGTGGACAGTGCAGCATATAACAGCGATTCAGCAAATACAAGAGAGACAGGCTTCTGAAAACTGATATTAAGATTAAAAACAATCTTCCTGATACAAACCTTGTTTTAAACCTCATCAGTTTTCACTTAAAGAAAACATGCCAAAACCTGAAAAAAAAAAAGTTCTAGCATACAAATGTCCCCACCCCAAAAATATCTGACAATAGGCTGCCACAGTGCGTGACTTGAGTTTTACAGTCAGTTTTCACTTCATGGCAGCATGGAATGCAGTGCGATGAGGGATCACTTACTGTGATTTCCTACTTTTACGAGTGCTGCACTGGCAAAAGTATCAGTCTCTTTTCAAAATTAATCTTCTTTCTGCTTTTCCTGGTTAGGGGTCACCACAGCGGATCACCCGTCTGCTCATGATTGGCAGTGGAGTTTTACAGTGTCGAGTTGCCAGCCTGGCACCCAACCTTCCATGGAAGGCACACACATGCACGCACTCACGCCTACGGCCAATTTAGTGTGTCCAATCCACCGACAGCATGTCTTTGGGATGTAGGAGTAAGCCGGAGGAAACCCATGTGATCACAGGGAGGACATGCAGACTCCGCACAGAAGGCACCCCAGCCGAGGATCGAACCGGAGAACCTCTTGCTGTGAGGCGACACCACTAACTACTGCACCACCGTGGCCACCCTCTTTTCAAAATTAATAAATACAAAAAAAAATTCACACAAGAGGAAAGTGGCAACCATCTCTGAAGCAACCTTTTATACAAATGTTGTGCTTGATAAGAAGCAGCAGAGTTAGAATCTAAACCCAAGTCACAGCTTATATCTCTATGGTACAAGAAGACCATTATCAGCAAATAAAAGTCTGCCTACACATAATAAAAATGCAACATTAACAGTTTGAGTCCATAGCTACAATCAGTGTTTTTAAATTTTGCCACCAACTTGCCCCAACTGCAGACTATGTAATACAACTGACACACACAATAAAATATAACAATATATAATTTTCAAAACAAATGCTGATAGAACGCCAACATGTTAATATTTGTTTTCTCGGTTATAGCACTCAGTGCTGGATTAAAACAGGGAAGTAAGCAGTGATAAGAAAAACATGTACACAGTTTTCTTGTGCAAGTGCATCTGTGGCACTTGTTAAAGTGTAGTTTCAGGCCATATTGCGTGAAGTGAAAGATCTGAGGAATTGATGACAAATACATTAAATATCCAAGCTTAACTGGCCCCTGTAGCTGGAATAAGTGACCAAAATTATTATTGTGGTAATACATGCTTGCGCAGTATCTAGCACTTTATTGCCTGCAGCATTCATGTAAATATATAAAAATAAGTATCCTAAAAACATAACATTATCATTACAAGAAAACCGCGATATTTTCACCAAAAAGCTTCACAATCAGCTTCGGATATAAAACAAATGGAATAACCCTTAAACAATGCCTTCTGTATAATGCACATTCTTGCTACCGATTTAAACGGTACGAAACGCAATTTGTGCATGAAAAAAACACGTTTGGATGGAACTGCCCTTTAAAAGGGTAACAATATTCTTGCAATAACAAAGAATACCATTAAGAGGAAGAAGCAATCCAGTATCAGCCAATCAGGGGTTTTACACCCCAAAATGACAGTTCACAACAGCCAAGACAGCTGCAAGGGAGCATTAATTAACATCTCCAAAGAACCCGAAAGCTTACAGTATCACTGCAGCTGTCAAGCAGTGTTTTAAATGTGACATTATCTATGAAAGTTTAATTAAACTGCACCCAGACCCTCAATGACTGCTCTTTACAGGACCCACTCCCCGATACTTATTTCCCGAGATTCCCGGGCAGCTTCCACTTCATTGTCATAGAAATAACTACACCGATAAATTATTTTAATAAGCATAAACACCAAAGCGAGTAATGCATCCATTTATGGACTTTTCATCCTAACACTATACCAGCATATACCACGGGTTCTAATTCAGTGTCAAGTGAATGGCATTCCCACAGAGGACTCTATTCAGACAAAGCAAACATTTCTTATTTTACTAAACAAAAACAACTGCATAAAAGTACCCGTGACAGCAGTTAACATATATGGCATACCCTTCCAAAATAAACTCAAGATAGAGGACAAAGACTTTAACTCACCAATGACCAGGTCCTTGTTAACCCTCGTATCGTTATTTTCCAACACCTTACGTCCTTTCTTCTGTCCAGACTAAACTTGTGCCACGCGCGCCCTGATTACTATGCCGTCGCAAACCTACCCACGAAACCACTCCTCCTTTCCCGCCCTTAACCATCCTTCAGGAGCCCCGGGACACTACCATGATCTTCCGTATCCTGCTTATTATCCCTCATTCCCACAGTGGTTAGTAGGCGTGTTGGTCTGGGGCCATCTGGTATCTAGCGTTTCTGCTTGTAATTAACTCCGCCTGTTCGCGAGGGACTATTTATATTTTCTACTTTACAATTTAAATAAATACCATATTTTATAGATGCTTTTCGTGAGATAAGAATTCCCACTTTTCAGACGCCGGAAGTGAGTTTTTTTTTAACTGAAGATTTATATTTTATAAAGCAGAGTATGCCCTCAACCGATGTAAAACACGTTTTCATTTTATTACCGATCGAGTCCAAAATAATGGTTCACTATTGCAAAATTCTAGAGATTTGAGTTGTTTTATATAGTATTGAGTTGTTTCAGATTGCTGTTTGTCATTTTTTTTTCAGGACAAGTGCCCAAAATAATGCAAACGTAAAAAAAAGGGTTAATGTCAGGCCGTATGGCAGTATAATATGTGTTCTAACCGCTAGAATAGGTGCAAGAAAAATCATAACGCTCTTGCATTTGCATGTACAGAAATATTTTATAGGAGTTAATCGCTACATCGTGTATTTCAATAGTGCCTGCCGCGGTTGTTTTTTAGGTTAATTTTATATTCGTCTATAATTTTAGACTATTCTGCTTTTCCATAACTCTTTTAGGTTAAAAATTCTGAGGGGGAGGCAACACTGAAAATCGGAGAAACTAGATTATGTAAAGGTCATAGCTAGTGTAAGTAACTAAAACAGGACTTTCTGGTTTTGGCACAGGCGCGCACAAAATCATTTGTTCAACCACTATAAATTTATGCCAATAAATAGAAAGAAAGGGTTGTGTATCCCATTATTTACAGCATTATCTTAGATCACATTCTTGTTTGCCCATATGGACTGCCCACTTCCACCTGCGTAGCAGTTAGTGCATGTCTTTAAGGCAAGAAGACTCAACCATGAAGCACCTGCACTTTTACAAAAGAAATACCAGAAATAGGTTTGAATACCTAAGCTTAGGTTCTTAGATCCTATCATAGTCAGCCTTCCTCAGACAGAAAGTCACTTGACTTCCCTAGCTACCTGCAAAATACTTTGGCTTCCCCATACACATTGCAAGTATACACTATGGTATAAAAAAGCAAACTAGTTACCCAACAAACCATAAAGTGTATTTATATATTTTATTTAAAATTGTTTACCAGAATACAACACTGATCAAATAATTTATAGGCTCAGCCTGGGTTACATCATGTAGCAAAACAATGTACAGTATACAAAATAGTGGTTTACATTTATGTGTAAGCATAGAAAATCTGACAAACAATATATACACAGAAGATCTAGCATACCAAATATATGCAGAGTTACTTAATAGGAATAGAAAAGGGAGATGAGAGTTAAAGTAGGAGAAGTAGATGTGGCAATGCTATGGCGGTAGTAGCTAGGGTATGTGAATGCAAGCATGTGTTCTTCTTTTACTACATAATCACTGACCTTCTTAATCCGAGATGACATAACAGCTATACTGAATAGATAATCTTGTATGTACACATTTTCAGACTTTTTTTTAGGGCCTCCCATGAAATATGCCTGGGTCTTCCCAGGGAGACTGTCCTCACCATTTAATAAACAATGACATAAAGTGAGTTTAAAATATCATTTGGCCGCAGAAATCTGAATAAGTTTAGTATCAACATAACGTTTACTCTGATACTAAACATCTGATACTCTGAATGGAATCTGTGGAGGTGGCAACCCAAAATCTACATGGCCAGACTTACAACATCAAACTATCTGTAAAGAAATGCATCTGTAATCATGTATTTGACACTTTAGAAATTGCTGGTCCAGTCTTGCTCTGCAGAAAGAATGACTATCTCACATTTTTCAAGTGTGTTCCACAAAGAAAAATACAATGAACTCACTAGCTTTAGCAGTCCAGCTCTGGACTGGCAAATTCACCAAGTATTAATGAAGGTCTAAGTTGACCATGTTGCCCCTGTAAAGGCAAGTTTTCACCTACCTCCTGTTTAGAACACAGCTCCCCAATCTCTGTCTTAATAGCCCCCTTTTCCTAACCCCATTATGATTAGAGAAAATTGTGATTTACTAATTATGGATTACTTTCTGAAAGGCCTTACCAAAGGACAACATATTTTTCAGCCAAGGCAGAGCAGATAATGTTCTATCTGGTGCTTTGTTGATCATTTCAGAGGGGATTGCTTGTGATTGTAGTATTCACATAACCAGCGATGAACTCTTCTCTGCAAACTGACAGGGGGTGGTTTGGCCTGAAGACCACTAGAGCGATTTCATACTTATTTTAGGTGAAAAGTCTGTCAGAGTGACATTAGGAAACTGCCTGTACTCCTGGGGATGTTCCTCTTCTGGTATAACCCCGGGTTTAGTACATAATCCTTTCTATTCTTCATATTTATAAATGCTCTGTACAAGGTTGCAACTGGAACAAATTTGATGGAGTAGTGTTTCATTTCTAAATATTCACTGTGAGTTTCAGTAATGACCTAAATGATGATTTTGCACTGTGCGAGTCAGTAGTTCTTACAGCACCGGATTCAGGTAAAGTAATGAATTTTACAAAAAAAAAAATTGCAATTTTATTTTACATGGCAGCTAAACTTATTTTTTTTCATGAATGTGTGGGTGTTAGCCCCCACTTCAGTTTGCTAGATTCAGTATTGTGCCTGGTATATCCAGTTTTGTGCTTGATGTATCCAAGCATCTGGTTAACCCTTACATTACCTATAAGAAGTACTTTGAACAGATTTACCAGAAACTGCACCACCAAAAAGGAATATACCACTGCACTGCTAGTTTTTATTTTTAGTCTGGATTGTAGGGAATAGTGGAAATGAGGCATCTTTCTACAATTAAACTATAAGCTCTTGGTCATTTGTGCCTCATTTAATAAACTGATGCTTTCTATGCTCTCCAGAAATGGAGTGCTTGCTTCTTGTTTTCCATTTCCTTATGTGGGCACCGCTGATGTGTCTTTAACAGGTCTGAATGGCTGCTAGTCAAGAAAGACAACACCTCCTCAAGTATTCTAATGCATAATGCTCTAGTTCAAGACATGTGTCCACTACTTGGAAAGAATTTCCAGTACAGAAACTTTGCAGTGTATCTTAGATTTATAGATTCTTCCCAAACATCTGGAATACTAGCAATTCTCTGAAAGCTGGACTCATGCAGGTAACCTAAGTAAGGATTAACTAATTGATCCCCTCACCATCGATTTCTTAAGGTAGAATACAAGGAGAAAAATACTGGAATTGATTGGGGTAGCCTACAATTATATGTGATGTGTTAAGTAAAAGTAAAAACAAGACCTTTTCAAAAGCTATTAAGATGAAATTGGAGGAGGTGGAAATGAGGAAAAGGAGAGGCGGATGAGATGCTAGAACAATAGGATTATGGTATGGCACAGAAATGTGTGATGATGAGCAGGGTTATTTACATATATATTTGTTTGCCAGGTTGGTACACTGATCAATATTGACCAACTTCTGGCTGAGACGGGGTAACATACAAATTACACCATGACCCCCCCCAAAACGTGCACGCTGATTGGCCAGCGTGCCCGTTGTAAATCGAGTTATACTAATGGAAAAAGGTCCGGTTGCCCGGACTTTTTTCCATTAGTATAACTCGTTTTTTTAAAACACTGTCTCGCTGTGTTAAATGGGTTTAACATAGCAAGACAGCTTTAAAATAAGCAACGGAGATGTCTGTTGCTTATTTTAAAGCTGTCTCGCTATGTTAAACCCATTTAACATAGCGAGACAGTGTTTTAAAAAAAAGCAATGGAGAAAGCAAGATCTCCGTTGCTTTTTTTTAGTGTTTCGCTATGTTAAATGAGTTTAACATAGCGAGACAGTTTTAAAATAAGCAACGGACATCTCCGTTGCTTATTTTAAACTGTCTCGCTATGTTAAACTCATTTAACATAGCGAACATAAAAAGCAACGGAGATCTTGCTTTCTCCGTTGCTTTTGCTCAACTCTGATGTACTGCGCAGGCGCAGTACATCAAAACTGCCGCGGATGCCAGACATCTGCGGAAGGGCAGCAAACAGGCATTATACTATGCCATTATTTAGGAAAACTAATAGTTTCTTTTCTTAAATAATGTCATGGTATAATAGCAATAACCCACTTCTGGGTGTGGGTAATGCTAAATTTACCCACGGTTGGCTTTGTTTGGTCCCTCGGGCTTCGCTCTCGGGACCAAACCACGCCAACCGTGGGTAAATTTAGCATTATCCACACCCAGGCGTGGGTTATTGCTATAATATTTCACAAACAAAACAGGCAGAAATGTAAGCAATAACAGAGTAGATCAGTTTAGTTACACAGAAAAACTGTATATGTATATTCTAATAAACAAACAATGTGTACTGTACAATATATACATTAGTTTCTAAAGGTTGTGGAGTTTTTAGAAGGCTGAGCTTGGTAGAAAATGTTGTCAGGGTGCTGTAAGGAATACTACACAAGAGCAGTGGTAAAAGGAAGGAACAGGACTCAGATTTCATGTGAGTAACAAAGAGCAGTGCAAAGATATATTAGTTATAAGTACACTAAAATGAAAAGAGACTCAAGCTTAATAGTGAGGAATATACCAGTGGAGACAGAATGTGCTTGATTAGTAAACCACACCAGGAAGAAAATTACACAAATGTAAGAGAAGGGAAGCTCCTGAAAGATTTAAGGAAAGAAAGGAACTGAAAATTTGGGAAAGTGGTGTAGTCAGTATGGGTAAAAAGTAGTGTACAGTAGAATAGTATTCCCTGTGTGTGTGTGTGCGTGTGTGTGTGCATGTGTGTGTGTGTGTGTGTGTGTGTGTGTGTGTGTGTGTGTGTGTGTGTGTGTGTGTGTCAGGGGAAAAGTGCTATCTCAAAGAATGTCCGCATAGTACTGATTTTCTCCTCTGCTGTTCATGCAAAGCAAATATGCTCTTCCACAAGTTGCAGCATCACATCAATGAACTGGTGTAGAATTAACAAGGCCAATGAGAAGGCTCTTAATATGTCCCATAATAGATGCTAAAACTTCTCCTTAGCAAGGATGGCTAATTCTACACAAAATTTCTTTTTCACTGTGATAGACACTCTGTACTTCCCCCTTGACTGCATGTGAGGATAGCATGCATCTATTAACTCTTGTTATGGTTGTTGTTTACACCTTTAGTGTTTCGGTCCTGGTTTGGTGGCTGAAACGTGTGGTAAGAGTTGTAGCCTGGTATTGCAGGGGTGCTCTCTGGAGCCTTGAACCAGGTCTCAGTTACTGCACAGATATCGATGTTCTCCATTTTTAGCAGTGCCTTGAGAGAGTGCATTTTGAGGTTTAGACTTCTAGCATTGAGAAGCATTACCTTCAGATTTTGCATGCTTGTACCTGTTACGGTGCTGGTTTTGTCCTTTGAACTTTGCCTAAAAAAGGCACTATAGGGGTGGCAAGAGCCTTAGCCAGTAACCTGAATTCCAGGGGCGATAGGCGCAGACCATCTCTGGCAAAACATCATGGTCTGTCGATCATGTCATCCCAGGCAGACAGATACTGGATCCCCTTTGAATGACACCAGAAGCTTAGCCAGTTGTTGAAGTTAATCATTTTGCCCTTATACTGTTGTATCATTCTGGGCAAAGGCAGGATGCTGCTCAGGGCTAGGGTCATACCTGCCTGGGCCACATGATCCAAGAGCTCTTCCATGTCTCTTTTCATGTAGTCCAGGGATGTACGTCTCAAGTCATTCACTCCAACATGGACAATGACAGAGTCATATTTGTACTTGTAGAGTGACTTGAGTGCATACTTTATGTGGCGGATCCTGGCACCCAACAGGCAGCTGACTGTAATTTTCTCCTTGTTCAGCCTGGTGAGTGGGAAATCAGTGAGCCCGACTATAGCGTCACCTATGACTAAAGTTTTGGGTACGTTGTCTTGCCTTAGGGACTGTTGTTGGGAGGCACACTGGTGTTGTGAGCTATATGACACTTTGGTTGTGATTGGTGTTTGCGTTTCAGCTTCAGAGTTCCTTGTTGCTTGGGCAGGTTACTGTTAAGGGCCTCCACATATGTGGGTTTAGTGTTGCTATGTGTGGGCGTTGGTGGTGTGGGTTTAGAAGGGCTATGTGTTGCTTGAGGTGTAGTATTGGTGTTAACCTTCTCCTCTTGAGTGTCTAGCACAATCATGGGTGGAGAGAGCTTTGCTTCCAGTTTGGCTATGTAAGTGTATCTCTCGCAGGTTGTAGTGTTGGGTGGTAGGAGGAGAGGGTTGTCTGTGTACATGAGGCAACTGCTGCATTGCCCCAGTATGCCCAGATTCACCAGGTGGACAGGAGAAATCAATGAAAGCTGACTCTTGGACATGCCTGGTTTGGTGCTTTTTTTTTTGTAAATTACAAGAGCTGTTTTCCCTTACCTTAGCAAGGTACTTTGCAATTATAGGCTGTTTAGGGCCTACAATTAATTTCTCCTTATTAACAAGGAGAGTTGAGAGCTTGTATCAGTTTAAGACTTCCTAGTGCTTTCCAGCAGGTTTTAAAGCAAGTGCTAGTCACAGGGATGCTTAAAGGTAAGATGAAAAAAATAGGTTTATCCTAAACACTGCAGTGTGCACAAGAGGAGTTAGATGTGAAAGTAGGTAATTTAAGTTTTATCTGTCTAAAAAGTTAAGTTTTAGTGGAGTGTCACTATTTTTAAAACAGTAAGATAGATTGAAAGGGGGTGGTCACTTCTGTATTCTGGTACTATGGAATACAGTAGGATGGCCAATACATTTAAATAGTTGAAGGGGAGTGATTTCACAAAATGATAATTTTGTGCTTACTCACACAAGCCAGTAAAAACAGAGAGGAAATTAGATATATGGTCAAATTAACATAAGGGGAAGGCAACTAGAAAGACAGTGGTGTTTAAGAACACTAGAGTAACCGAGTGGGAGGGTGGGAAAAAAATTCTGCCTGACTCACAAGAGACAGAGCTGTGGTCTCTTTTCAAGTTTTAATATGCAGTTAAAAGCAGAATACAAGTAAAACACTAGGTAAATAAAACAAATCATAGTATTCAAAATAGAAAAAGGCAATAAAGTAATACAACAAATAACAAGCAAACTAACCTTTCCCTCACAGCAAAGTGTAGCAGAGTCTGGGTGAGCCTTTCTAGTAAATCCCTCAGACTGCTGTGTTACCATGTGGTTTCCCCAGCAACATCTCTCTCCATTCTACAGCCAGCACTAAGGAAAATGTAGCTAGAGTGTGGTATCTGAATCAGAAAGGCTAGTCTTTAAATCTCTGTTTTTCAGCCTTTCAAGTTCCCATATACGTCACCCTTTATTCTCTTTTTGCTTACATTTTAGGTACTTTATCATGTGATATGCGAGTAGAACAACAAAACAACATTTTGCCAGCAGAAATGTAACATATAATCCTATTATAAATTCTGATATGAATAATGGAATTTTTATAGTGCAACTCTTCAAAATCTCATGCAGACTTAGCCATGTTAACTCTATAACAAGATGTTATGCTGATTAGGGCAAATGGTAAAGCATCAGGCCATTTTATGCTCATATTTTACATAATATGGCTAACCTGTTTTGTAAAATTCTAACTTTGAAGCTTGAGGCCTATAAGGGCAGTGAAATTACTATTTGATATGCTAGGCTTTACACAATCCTTGTGTAATCTGCCCAGTAAAATATATACTTTCGCCACTGTTTATGGATACTGGTATGGCAAACTGGGGTATCAATGTTCTCAGTAGTTTATACGTACAGTGACATTGCCTGCTTTTGAAAAGGGAAATCCTAAATTCAGCAATTAACCATATATATTATAGATAATCTATAACTAAACCCCAACATGCATCTAATTGAATGAAGATCACTTGCAGATATTGAATCCATACACAAGAATAAAGTTGTAGTTCCTGACTTCATTTTTAATACTATATTTTTAGCAAATTACACATGTTCTACATAATTGATGAGTAAATGAGGAAAAGCCGGGAGCACACCATTTTACATTAACTGCACTTACCGTCCCACCCTTTTCTATGTGTGACATTTAATGATGCTCATAAGTAAATGGTATTATTTCCTTTGGCATCATCAAGGTACCATTTGTGTGATGCCAGAGGTGATCCAGGCTTAACAGACACGGAGATGTCTCAGTGATGATTTTTCCTCCATTGCTTTATCATGTGTTTATCAGAAACCCTATTTCCTCATGACAAATTACTCATGACCCTAACCTGGAACTGCTGAAGATTCAAATCACCTTTAACAAATCCGACTCTTATTTCACTGCTTGCTACAGCTCTCCATCAGTACCTACACAGAGATCATGGAAATCACCTCAGTAGTAATGTGAGGTTAAATATCAAACCAAATACCTTCTTGCTAGGAGACTCAATTACCCAAGCATTGACTGGCACACTTACACCTCTTAAAAATGAATAAGCTCATCATTTTGTTGACTTTGTTAATACTCTTGCTTTAGAACAAATTTTAAAACTATCCATAGAAACTCTAGTATGCTTGACTTGGTCTTTGTCAAGCTATCTCCCTCCCACACTCTACACTGCATGTCCTTATCCCTGGTTAAATCTGACCACAAATCAGTCATCTTCTATGTTAGGCCTAGTGGTACCACACCACTACCAAATGAGACCATCTTCTTCTGCATTGTAAACCTACTTCAGCTTGTAGAAGACCTGTGCAGAATTCCCAACAAGCCCTGCAAATGGATCTGAATGAGAGGGCTGCACATTTACCTCCAGTTTTTACCAACACCCAAATAGCTGCATATAAAAGTTTACACCAGTTCACCCTAAATATTGTAGTAAATTCAGGAATAAACCCCTCTGATTAAACTACAGTATTAATAAACTGTGTAACAAGGGAAAATAATGACAAGATATAGGAAATCCCCATCCCCTTACCTCAAGGCCACACAGAAATATGCCAGCAAATAACTTGAGAACAGTGTTATAAAATGTAAAGCAGAGCATGAACTTAAGATCACTACAAATACCAAATTAAACTACAACACTTTCTTCAGTTATGTCAGAAAATTAAAGAATAATGTCCAAAAGATGCACCAAGCTTATCCATAATAATAATAACACATTCTCCAATCCAAATGATATATCAGAATATATATTAGCCAACAAATTTAGCCCTCACTTTTCCCCACCTACTTACATTATTGAACTCACTATCCCTGAAATAGTTTGGGGGAGTGTATGTAACAAATTAGCAGATTATAAAAATTCCATGCAGAGTATTCTTGTCAGAATTGTCGGGGGAGCAAATGCCTGCAACTAAACAAATTATTCTTTTGAGCTGGGACACATAATCCTTATTCCTCATACATAGTATACTAAATTTAATGCTATCACGTCAGTCACCCTGCTAGACAGGGGTCCAGGGAAGTAAATACTGTGGGAAGAAATAGCCAGGAGATTGTTATGGCTAGGCTTGTATAGGCCCTAGGGTCGATAGCCTAGTACCAACCTATGATCCCATGTAGTCTGGGAAGCTGCTGTACTTCAGAAAAGTCTGATTTATTTACAGTAGATGACAGGAGAGAAATAGCCCTGGAAACTGATAAACTTTTGTTGCCCTGTCTGCAACAGAATTACCTTTAGTGGGCAGCTGCGGTGGTGCAGCGGTTAGCATTGCCGCCTCACAGCAAGAGGTTCTGCGGTTCGATCTTGACTGGGGTACCTTCTCTGCGGAGTCTGCATGTCCTCCCTGTGGTGGCTTGGGTTTTCTCTGGGTGCTCCAGTTTCCTCCCACATCCCCAAGACATGCTGTAGGTGGATTGGACACTCTAAATCAGCCCTAGGCGTGAGTGCATGCGTGTGTGTGTGCGTTCTGTGGAAGGTTGGGCGCTGGACTGGCAACTCTACACCGTAAAACTCCACTGCCAAAGATGAGTGGACAGGTGATCTGCTGTGGCAGCCCCTAACCGGGAAAAGCCAGAAGAAGTCTGCAACAGAATTACCTTTAATAATTGTACTGTCTCCCTTTATGGGAGCCTTGTATTTAACAGCTGGAAAAATACATGGAAGCTAGATGGCTTGTAATACAACCAGTGATAATTTTTCCATTTTTAAGGAGCACCCTTTTAGAATGTGTGCCCAAAGTTGAACAAACTTGTGGGCTACACCTCAGGCATAGCTGCTATCAGTAAAACATTTATGTTATTTCCTTATTTTTTAGAATTTCACGTTCAGTACATAACTGCATTCCCTGAAATTAGTTCTCTCTCTTTCCATTTTGAAACAAATATCATCAACAAATACAGTAAAGTTAGTATTTTCCAATCAATTCTAAGTTTGTTGCAATGTTCTACAAGTAATCCACAGTCATGCATTTCCTACCATTTTCACATAATAGTAATTAAGCTAGATTTGGGCGGCCATGGTGGTGCAGTGGTTAGCATTGCCGCCTCACAGCAAGAAGTTTTCCGGTTCGATCCTCGGCTGGGGTGCCTTCTGTGCATGTCCTCCCTGTGGTCATGTGGATTTCCTCCGGGTGCTCCGGTTTCCTCCCACATCCCAAAGACATGCCGCAGGTGGATTGGACACTCTATTGGCCTTAGGTGTGAGTGTGTGCGTGTGTGTGCCTTCTGTGGAAGGTTGGGCGCCGGGCTGGCAACTCGACACCGTAAAACTCCACTGCCAATCATGAGCAGACAAGGTGATCCACTGTGGCGTCCCCTAACCAGGAAAAGCCGAAAGAAGAAGTAATTAAACTAGGATAACTTTCCAGTGTAACACATTTTCAATTATTTCTAGATTTGCTGCAGATTTATGAGATTAATTTGGTACAGATAAGTACTCAAGTAATTCAGCGTTAAAAATAACATGCATTCATAAAGCACTGTCACATTTTACACTTTATTTTTCTTATAAATGTGATTTTTACATTTACATAAATATAAAGCTACACGAGTTTTACTAATAAACCTAATATATTTTTAGCACACATCACTTCAATTTGATTAACACACTTACAGGTATAACTCATACAGGCTGTTTGTTATACAGGATTCACTTTTCATGCATGCTTTATGCATTGCCATGCATTTCATGGTTTAGGCATATAAGTCAGTATCTCAAACCAGCTTTCTGTTTGAGTGATCTGAAATGACCATGAATGAGGTAATGATCTCATAACACTAGATTTTTTTCTTCTGCAAGAGGTTTGGATATTTGTTAAGATACACAATAAAAGAAACACAAAATGAATGCTCTGAGTATCAATTACAAACCCATTCATTATTTGAGAAACACTAACCATTATTTGCGTGGGGAAGCATATTGTAAATTAATGTGTGATTTGGGTAGATACCCTAGAATAATCAATAGCAAGGGCATGGGATAAAGTCACAAAGAAGCATACACTAAGTGTACATGGTATGTAATCAAGAACATTCCTACCATATTTTTTGTTTTCTAATCACTCAGAAAGATTACACTAAGTGTATATGTAGTCTACACTTTATGGTAACCTTTATGAATCCCTATCAGTATTTAAAGCTGCAAGAAAATCAGTAGGAACACTAAAATTAGGAGGAAGAAGGTGTGAGTTATGTCTTGTTTGTTCACTCAGAACAGTGTACATTTGGTGTACACTTAGGGTAGGCGTTATTGAATCCTGGGGATTGATTTTGACCTAGATCAAAAATATAAGCATTTCATTTTTTTTCCATCCATTTCAAGCTCTCTCAGCTGAGCTCCCCACACCACATTTTTCACTGAATTAGTTAAAAACCTGATGGTGAGTTTGGTTTGATATGAAGGAATCCAGGGTAGCATGGAGGGAAGTAACTTTACCAACACCATGTCGGGGGGCTGGCTCTAGTTGTCTGATCCTCAGTTTTAATTTAAAAAACATATCCCTGAGACTGACATACATCATAGAATTTACCCCCATATGTTGGGAGAGAAAATTAAATTGTACACTGTTTCCTTTGATCTTATATTTGGACTAGATGGAAACATACTGTGTAATTAAAATAGATACATTAAACTATTAAGCGATTAATGCTGCTAATGATCTCAATGGATTGAGAGTTAGAGGTGGCATAGTGGGGGCTGGCACAGTGGCACAGCAGATAGCGTTATTACCTCAGAGCAAGAGGTTTTCCAGTTTGATTCTCTGCTGGGGTACCTTCTGTGTGGAGTATACATGTCCTGCCAATGTTTGTGTGGGTTTCCTGTAGATTATCTGGTTTCCTCCCACGTTACAAAGACATGCATCAGGTGAATTGGACACTGTAAATTGTCCATAGGTATGAGCCTGTGTGTGAGTGTGTGGTATGGATGAACAACTGCATACATCAGGATTAGACAACTAACAGTATAAACCCTGGCTCTAGATGATTGTCACTGTTGAACTGACACCACGACCCAATGAGCAAAAAAATGGGGAAGGGGTTGTGGATGGATGCATGGAGTTAGTCTTACGCCCAGCTGGTTAAGACAGGTAAACAATGGGACACACTGAAGGATATCCAAAAGGAAGGGAATAAAATGTGGTTTATTTTACTGGAAACAGCTGATGGAGAACACCCTGTTAACATGGGATCAAACTAGAGAGACGTTGTAGCTCATGTGCTTCTACCCCAAATACTGGCAGCTCTACTGTATCTCAGAAGTTGCAGAGGGGTGCTATGAGCTCCTGTGACAAAGGAGGATACCCCAGTGCCTTCATGGTAGACAATCCCATGGTCAGATCTCATTTCACTTGGAAATTAATGGGTCAATGATGGCTTTTGCTCCTGTGAGGAACAAATGGACTATATAGTTTGTGGGTGGCTGATGGCTGACAGACAGAGGGATTAAAAAAGCTAGGGATACATTTGGATTTCCTAGGCCCTAGCGACAAGTACTGAATACCTAGGGCTTCTAATGAGAGTAAGGTACACTAGACTATGGTCTGAAACAACAAAGAGCAGGCCTCCTCTACTGCCCTCTTCTGGAAGCAACAGAAGATCAAGCTTCCAAAAAGAAACTAGTAAGTGGAGCATTTGAGGCCTTAATGAGCTTGAGGGTGGCAGTGGCAGATAAATTAAGGCAAGTGGGAAGCATAAGGAAGAGAGTTAGTGAGAACATAGACAGAACCATCTGGATACAAATATGAGTAGAAATATGTTCAGTCCACATGTCACCTGATCCAGGAATTCTTATTATATTTGTCACAAGTTGTTCTAGGACAAATAAACTCTACCAAAGCCAAATTTAAGGTAAATTTGGTCTACCAGGCCAAGACAACCACAAGGCATTATTTAGCTATGTTCACAACCACAAAGGCAATACATAATTAAGTGCAGAGTTCATTGCTAATGGAACTGAGCTGATTGTGAATGATGCTGCCTATACTAAGACACAAGATATAGCAAACCTGCAGGCAGACAAATTCAGCTCTAACGTTACCCCCTCCCCCAAGCCTTCCCTCAGCAAACACCATCAAATATAACTACCGCAACTCTTACTAGAGAACTGATCCTCAATGTTCTCTCTAAGGCCCAAAACACTACATCAGTGGGTCTCAACAATATCCCAGATGGCCTTCTAAATAGCATGAAGCATGGCCTATCAGGCCTGGAATCACTATTTAACCGTAGCCTGCTGACAGCCTTTATATTTCATGAATGGAGAACAGCAACCGCAAAGGCAGGCCATCTACTGACCCAGGAAACTGCAGACCCATAAGTCTCACTAGTGTCATATGCAAAGCCATGGAAAGAATTATCATGTAATTAGGGACCTGGGGACCCAGGTAGATAGCAACCTCTCCTTTGATAATCACATTGCCAAAGTGGTTAGAAATTCCTTCTATGTAGCCCACCTAATCACAAAAGGGTTCATCTCTAGATCAAGAGAGGTCATTGTGCCCCTCTACTCATCACTCATTAGGCCCATAATAGAGTACAATGCCCCATTTGGAATGTACCTTACTTGACACCTGCAACAGCTGGAAAGACCACAGAAGTACCTCACCAAGAGGATCATGGGCCTCAAAGAGATGCCCTATGCAGCTCGACTAAAGAAAGTCTAGCTCTACTCGGTTGCTTACCGCCTGCTCAGAGGTGATCTCTGCCTGACGTATAAGGCCATGTCCAACCCGGAATTAATGGACATGCTCCACCTCAAGAAAACCAAATCTCTTAGAGCCACACGCTCCAGTGAATTAAACCTCAGCACAACAATAAACAGGACATGCTGGAGGGATAGATTCCTGTCCCAGAGACTTCCCTCGCTCTGGAATAGAATCCCAATTTATGTTAGGCAAAGCCCCTCACTGACTGTCTTCAAGAGAAATCTTGACGAGTGAATGGGAAATGGTAAATTTACCCCTGGGATCACTTCAGTGGTCCTGCTAGACAGAGGCCAAGGAAACTAATTTAAAAGGGAGACGAAAGCCAACACATACTGGCTAGGCCTATAAATGCCCTTGGGCAGATAGCCTAGTACCTACCTATGAACCTATGAAAATGATCAATAAATGACGCAGAAATCCTCCAGACACTGGACCCAATCCAGTTTGTTTTTGTCAAGGGCAGGTCATGTCTACTCAACCTTGTGGACATCTTTGAGAAGGTTACCAAGTCAAGGTATGAGGGCAGAATGGTTCACACTGACTACCTTGACCTGGCCAAGGCATTTGTCATAATACCACACATGGGCATTGTTGACAAACTCAAGAGGTTAGGTATAAACCCTTATGTCATCCCGTGGATAGTCATAGACAGAACCCAGGAAGTTAGAAGTGGGGACTCCATCTCTACAAAGAGGCCATCAACAAAGGAGTCCCTCGGGGATTGGTCCTGGGACCTTTCATTTTTGGCATCTACTTCTCTAAAGTTAAGGTCAACATCAAGGGACTCTGGCTGACCAAATTTGCAGATGATTGCAAATTAGGAGCAGTCATAGACTCATCTTCAGACACTAATGTTCTCTAGGAAGGGCTGACAGAGACAAATAATTGGTGTCAGAGCCATGGACTAAAACTAAATGCCAAGAAATGCATAATAATATCCTTCTGGAAGTCATCCATCCCTTGTAACTATCATATTGACAACACACCTCTAAGTGTCAATCCAGTAGTCAGGGACTTGAGGACATACACATAGACAGTAACTTAGCCTTTGACCATCATGTGTCCATAGTAGTGAGGAAATCATTCTATGTTGTGCAACTTATCAACAAAGATATGGCATCTAGGTCCAAGGAGATCATTGTTCCACTGTATTCAGCATTCATCATTTCTATCAGAGTACAATGCCCTCTTTGGTATGAACCTAAACAGGCACATACAGCAATTAAAATGTCCACAAAGGTTCATCCCTAATAGAATACAGAGCATAAGTAAGATGTCTTATGCAGACTGCCTCAAAGCCCTATCCCCGTAGTCTGTATCCTATGGACTGTTGAGTGGAGATCTATGCCTGGCTTACAAGAAATTGTCAGACCCCACTCTGATAGGCCTCCTGTATATCCACAAAATGAACAACACCAGAATTACCCATTCTAATGACTTAAATCTTGATTTTAAATTGGACCTACTAGAGAGACAAGTCTGTATCCAAGAGACTATGCCTTCTCTGGAACAGGCTCCGATCCATGTGAAGCAGAGTTCTTCCCTAACCCAATTCAAGTATTACTTGAACAGTTGGATGGGGAAGAGGAAATTCATTCATGTGTACATCTCTAATGGACACAGGCAGTCTGTAAATGGTTCATATCCCAGGCCCCTCCTACTAAAAGTTTCATCTCCAGAGCCCCTGCTAACACTTACCAAGGGTACCAGAACTTGTCAGAGATTTAGAATGCATGGCTAAAATTAAAAAGGCCCAAGTGACCATTAGCCTAGTACACACCTATGAATCTATATCCTGGCCAGGATCCAGTGCACATTCCTGTAGGCTGGTGTTTCACTCTGGAGATGTGATTATGGAGAGAGATTAAGATGGAATCACATATTTTGATAATATGAGAGGATGAGATATTTTATGAAAAACAGACAGAAAATGTTCAATAAGATATCTGACAAAAAGTAACTTTAACAAAAATATTGTTTTATTAGGTTACAGGAAGGGTGGATTGGAGTTAAGAAAAGCCTAGTTAATTTTCTGACATAAGTGGCTAAAAAGGTTGTAACCAGGAACTGGAAAAATAAACAATCCTTGAAAATTAATGAGTTAAGGGAAGTAGTGGAAAAACTGGCTACTAAAAAAGATAAATCAGTGACCAGCAAGATTTGGCTACTAGAGAAGATAAATCAGTGACTAGCAAGAACAAAGATATAATAACAATTGGTTATGGAAGTTATACTAGAGGATTAGTAAAAGATGAGTGAAGTCAAGAAATAAGGATCTAGAAGACAGTGTCATATTAGGAATGTGAGAAACAGAGGAAAGCTGTCACCTAAGACAGATAACAGAGGAAGGTTGCATTTCAACAGTGGAAAAAGGCCATGGAGATTCCCGTAATGTTCAAAGCATGATGCAATCATGAGAATACCGAAAACATGTTTAGTGGCCTGGCTTAATGGTACAGAGGAATGGAGCCCTTACTGTGGCCCAGGCAAATGGGGTTCAGTTATCGACCCCGGCACTGGAGGTGTCAGGTAGGGATGCAGAGAACTTAAGGGGCATGGCCTGCTCACCTCTCCCTGGGGGAGGAGAGGGCAGTGGACACTTGGGAAGCATACAGGGAGGTGTAGTTTCTCCACTGGAGACCAGGGAAACCACTTCCATTGCTTTACGGGAGGGAATAGGGCTGCTTGCTGACAATGCTTCTTACAGAATTGAGGGACAACCGGTTAGGACAGTTCATTCCATGTCCCCATTCATCTCTGCAAGTTAGGCATCCATGGGGAAAAGTAGGAATAAGAAAAAAAAAATCAATCCACCTCAAATGGCTTTCAAAATGACAGTCCATCCCATTCGATCTTTGTCCCAGTGATAGGTAATGAATGGGACAATTGGCTGGGAAGGGGGCAAATAGTCAACAGGCAGCAGGACAAAGAATGTTAGAAAAAAAACTTTTTAGAGTAATTTACATGGGATCAGACAAAAATACAAAAAAATCACAGTTTATTGTACTGATTATCATTAAGGTAAAATTTTGCTTAAAAGAATCTGAACAGGTATGTTTTACCTGTAATGGGTAGTATAATGGTGAACAATAAATCTAAATATAAAAAAGAAAGACAGAAAGAAAGAAAGAAAATAAAAAATCTGTTATTCATTCCTTTTATTCTGTATGTATTCCTACATTTCCTGTTTTATTGTTGTTGCTCCTGTTTTTACATATATAATTGAAATTTTGTTAGTATTTTATGATTTTTAAATTAGTCGTGCCATATTAGCATTAACTATAAATAATATTTTCTATGTTAAAAAGCAGGATTAGATAATGTGCATAGGGGAGGAGAACAATGGTAATGAAATACTTCATCCTGTCTGTTGCTGATGTACAGAGAGAGAGAGAGATAAGTAGTCAAGCTGTAACAAAAGCGAATGCCTCAACAAAGAAGCGGATGTACTTGGCTTAGTCCTAACCTTTGCAGATGTGAGATAGCAGGAGTTGACTTAAGAGAACCACCATAGGCTAACAATAATCATTTCTCCATTAATGGACAAAGGCTGTGACATGCTTGAACAACAGGGATTTAGGATTACAACATGGTAGATTTCAGTCTGTAGAGAATCACACCCAGAAATCATTTGGAAGGGTTAACGGACACTGAGAGCAGCAGATATGCTGTGAGAGTGCATTATTGACGATGTAAGGAATGGACTGGTTTCCTAAAAGAGTTAAAAAAGGAAATGTGGATAGAATGTGAAAAAAGAGAGATAACAAGGGTGATCAGTGAAAACAGGAAACTATAAACATTAATAAGAACTGTGTGAAGAGAAAAACAGAAAATTGCTTCTGAAGACACACTAAAAAAAGACAACTAATCTCATCAGATAAGTCAAGGTAGATGAAGACTGACAGTAAATAGTATGTGTGTGTGTCATTGTGCATTCCCAAGTGTGAGTGCGTGTGTGTGTGTGCGTGTGTGTGTGCGTGTGTCCTCTGATACATGGGAGAACATAAGAATTAAGAGGACACTGCGTTCCTTGAAAGGGAGGGGAGACATCTGAAAATTCCAAAGAACAAGTAGAAATATTGAGTTAGTTTTTCAAATTTGTATTTATTCAGAAGTGACAGAGCAAGGTGGCAGGACTGGAAGATACAGTAGGCATTGCTGGAAACAGAAGGATAGATGAGCATTGATAAGAGGAAGAATAAGGAAGGAACATCTAGGACTTGAGGAAAATAAGACCAAAATGAGCTGCCTCCTTGTGTGCTGAAAGAGTTGCCATTGGTCCGGTTCTGTGAAATAAAGGGATAATACTATGACTTCCATTCCAGGGCACTAGAAGAGCTGGCAGGGGAGGGTTAAAGTGAACAGCCATTGCTGGCTTGCTCCTCCAGGGGAAGGGAGGATGTGTGACCATCAGCAACACTGATTCCAGCAGGAGTGTTAAGGGATTGCTGGTTAACAGCTACTGAGTTTGTGTGCCTCATGTTAAGTCTTCAGGGCATTTCCAGGTGTGTGCAGATGCATGCTTAGAGACCTTTTAGGAAGCAACATCATTAAAGCCACCAGATGCCACAGGTATGAGGTTTCAGTAGGCCCCATGACTGTAGTTGGTGATCTGCTTACATGTCTGACCTTTGCTTCAGTGGGGAGCTAATAGGCCAATTGTCTATCACCGAAACCATGGAATAAGTGGGCCATATGGGGTGATGCCAGGGTTTGGGAACAATGAGATAGGTTTACCCTTCAGAAAAATAATGGATTGAGAAGGTGTTGGAGGAGAAGGCTCAAAGATTGTTCAGTAAGGATAAAAATAGTTGACAGTGGTGCTTTGTGAACTACTACTATCAGTTAGGTATTCTTTAGCAACTGGAATAATACAAGATTGGGAGTTTAGCTTAATAGTTCCCTTACAAAAAAAAGGATGTAGAAAATCATTGTGCAGTTGCAGGTCTTGTATACTCAGCTCCTTCCCAGGGAAGGATATTAAATGATTCTGAAATATAGGCTGCGGAAGTTTCCAGATGCAAATTCTTCTGCAAGTAGTCATATGATATTTTTATGCAGCAGAGGCTTTTACAGTCCATTTTGATCATTTCAAGAATGGGATTGCACTGAGATGTACAGAAGGATCTCTGTGGACATGATATATCTGAATTCGGTAAAGCCGTTGACATCGCATCCCACAGGATGTTGGTATGGAAAATAGTTAAAGGTTATAGGAGACAGGGCCTAAATGTGTGAAGCTGGACAGGTAACTGACTGGAAGCAGTTAGAAAAATGGTTGGTAAAAGGGGTAACCCATGTGAAAAGAAAAGCAACAGAGGAAATGCACTCTTTTTAGCACTGGAGCCAGTGTTGTTCAATACATTTGTGTCACATATCAAAGTAGAGTTAAAGAGCAAATTATCCATTATGCTAATCACACCAAGATTAGTACAATGGTAAAAATCTCTTTTTCAGCTCCCAGCTTATAACAGTTATGCAAACCTCTCCAAAAAGTATCTCCAATCCACTAACCCCATAGTCAAACTGATTATTTCTTTAAGGGTGAAATTTACGACAATGATGAAAACCTGCCATTATATGCAGGTGTCAGGGAGGGACATTTTCATTTTTTTTATGCCTTCTTGATACTTGAATTCTTCATCTGTTGGAAGTATGTAGTGTGCTCACTGGTAGGCCAGACCACGGTTCTGGAAAATAAAGTTCATGCCTCCAGAATGCTAGTCAAACCTGGGTCACAGGTGTCATAGGTGAATATCTTGTCCAGTACTAACAAGCCAGTAGTGGCAACTATGCTGTAATAATTTAATAACAATACAGGACTAGTTTTCATTTTTATTTTTTTGTAAAGCAGTGTTGATCCAGAAGCACTATCCAATTAAGTCACTTGCTCATAATCACAAAATAGATAAGTGAAGGTTGAGAGAATCAAACCTAGAGTGTGGAATGAAGATCACTAGAACCTCGTAGCCTTAGTCCTCAGAGAAAACTGCCAGACCACATTTATGCACTTCTGGAAGAGAGGCTCAGATAAAATGAGGATCTGTGGCCTTAGAACAGACAGAGAAGGTAAAAAATATACAGTCAAAATTATACCTAGGCTGAATTATACATTCTCTGTGAAATGAAGTAGGTGAAGGCAAAGAAACTCTAGGGGATGGAGATCAGGGAGTAGATTCAGAAGGTGCTAAGGCCTTTGTCATCCTTGCATCCTTGTGTGACCCACTTTAAGGCTATATCTGGAGTATTGTGCATATATCTGGTGATCAAATACCAGAAAGATGTGATTGTAGAAAGAACACAAAATTGAATTACCAAGATGGTGACTAGACAGAGTTATGAGGAGGTGTAAATAGCTAGGCAATATACATTAGAAAGGGAAAGAGAATGTCAGGGAGTGTCAGGAGGCAAGTGGGAAAAAGTGAAGGAAAGAACAAGGGAGAGTAGACATGAGTGGCTATGGAGCAAAAGACAGTTCACAATGTGTGTAAGGAAATGAGGACATGTTACATCATAGAGAGGGTGGTATGGTCCTGGAACACAATGTTTGAGGCAGTAGCTTAAATCAGGTCAATAAAGCAGGAGACGTGCACCTGGGATTGAAAAAAAGAAGTGATGGTTATGTGAAACAGTCAGAGCTAATTGACCTCCATATCTTCTTCCATCCACCAGTTCATATGTCCACAGGATAGAGCTCTCACTATTCTGGATCCTCAGCTGTGGTTATTTTTACCTGAGACTCTCAGTGATGACACTGATCTCAGAAGATGGAGAGTTTCAATATCAATTATGCAGAATTCCCACCGCAAGTGGTACAAAGTGTCAAACAAACCTAACAAATGCTTCTGCTGGATTTCTAGCTGTTATGTTCTAAAATAATCTGTTGGATAGTATTAAAGTCTTTGCTTCTTTTTTTTACACCTCAGTTTCCTATTGTAACTAATACCTTCACCAACCCAAAAACCTCCTACCCATCTTTTCCTGCCCTGCTTGCTCCACCCTGTTATATTTACCCTAGCTTCTAATTCAGATGCCGCCTTCTCTTTATTTTATAATTACAAGTGCTTGATGGCAGAAAGAGACAGCCTATGTAGTCTGTCCTTTATGTGAATTTAATATTCATTCCCAATCTGCTGCAATTCCTGTTTGTCCACCTGACTTATACCCTCTCGAATGTCTCTGTAAAATTTCCCTCCACCATGCATTCCAGTAGCCCATTTCATGGATCCATAACCCTTTCACAGATTCATGGAGTGATTGGTCATGGCCGTCTCCTCTTTCACCTCTCCACCCCTCTCCCTCTACTTCATGGTTACTTATTTACATCACCCAGATATAATCCTGTAGTCTCATATCATGTACATTGTCCCTTCTGGTCACTGCTGGGAAAAGCACTCCTCCAGTCTCTGGTCATATGTTTTCCTCCCCATCCCATGCATTCATCTGCTGGCTTTTCTCAGGAATTCTTCAAGCATCCTAATAACCCCTCCCCCACCCCCACCTCCATTTGGTCTCCAGAACTTCATGCAGTACTTAAGAGTGGGACCTCTCCATTGTCTGACAGAGCAGGATTGTTAATCTTTTGTCCATGGAGTCTGTCCCGCTAAGGATTCACCCCAGTATGCTGTTTGCAGCTATCACAACTCCTCCTTTCTGATCTTTGTTGGTCTAGTCCATGTTTGATAAATATCCCTAGCTCTCTTGCCATCAGTTCCACTCCTTCAACTAATACTTCACACTAAGGTTGTTCTAGCTGGAGTGCAGTACTTCATACTTGCCTTCAATGAGCCTCATCTGACAATTTTATGCCCAGCTGGTCATCTTTTTCAAGTCATTTCTTACACTCTTCCTCCAAGTTATAGTATTATATATATCATCAAGACTCCTGCAAGGGGATGATCCCTGTTTCCTGTTACAAAATGAACACAATGAAGAGTTCTGGCCCAAAGACTAACCCACTTACTCACTTTTGATGTTACCTAGTCTTCTGTAGTTTGCATACTGGCTATCTATATGTGACATGAAGTAAAGATAGACCGTGTCTACCTGTACTGCAGTGATAAATTCTCTTGTGACCTTTGCATATGGCCATGAATCCCTGTCAGTAGTTATTCTAGAGATTGTTTCCAATATGAAAGCAATCATCCTTACTTTCAGGATTTTCCCTGTGACTCCATACCACTACTGATAAGCTAACTGGCTTGTAGTTCTTTGGACTCTTTTTTTCTCGTACTTCATCCTTGAAGAAGCATACCACTTTTGCATTCATTCAGTCTCAGGCACTTCTCTTCTGGTCTGTGTATGATCTGTTAAAGATCTTCATCAAGGAATCTTTTGGCACATTGGCTAGAGTCCTGAAACCCCTGGGAAGTAGCCTACTTGATCTTTGTGTTGTATCCTCTATCAGTTTAGCCAGCAAACTTTCTACCTGTTCTCTGTGTTTTCGTGCCCTCCTGCTGGACTTCCATATCTGTCCTAGCTCCTTTCCAGAATGGCATCCTGCCTCCCTTTGCTTTATGAAGACTGAGTTAGGTAGAGTATTCATTTAAAACCACTATATATTTCTTGTATTCTGTGATCTCTATCATACTGTCTCAACCTAGCCATGATTCACCATCCCTGAAATGCCTTTGTTCCCCTTCTCAATGGTTTCCATCAGCTTCTTTTCAGTTGCACCTTTGTTGTCCTCACCTCTTTTGTTGATGTTCTGCTTTACTACCTACTTGCATTCTGCCTCGTCCATCTCTTTACATCTGTTACCTCTGATATGCCCTCTCTTGTTCCTTAATTGCTAGCCTCGCGTTCCTGTGTCCTTCTTCTCTTCTTTCACTAACTCATATTCAGTTTTGATAGTTTTACTACTTGATTTAATTTTTAAAGTCTTGTTTCATAACAGGAATTCAGTCTGTACTTTTCTAATAATTCTGCTTTCAAAAACATTATCCCTGTGACTGTCAGAAAGTTGTACAGTTACCTTTATCCACTGCCTGAGAACAGCAGAGAGGCACCTAGAAGTTAGAGAACAGCCACAGAGCTGCTTAGAGTAGTCTGTTGGTTAATGAAAAAATAACAGTCCTGACAAAGCATTGTGCCTGCTTATTTATTTCAAAGTCATGGCGTTCTGAAAATGAAATAACTCAAAGACATTTTGGATAATTTTCAATAAAAGAGACATTTTTACAACAGGAAATCAAAGTAAAGGTTGTTATTACTTCATGTGGGAATTTCCTAAAAACAGATGCAGAAATAATTATAAGTGACAGAGGATACAAAATCTTGCATACGAAAACATAATCAAATCAGATGGCAATAACTGACGGGCAGTGATTTCACATAGGCTAATACTTTTTTTGAGCATGCATAGAAGCAAAACACAAATTAGGCTGTGCATCTTCACTTGATGGGGCTTCCGTAACTGGATGCCCATTGAAAGTTTGCAAATCTGAAATATGATCCTTAGAACAGCAAAATATTAAGTGTGATTATGAGGAATGCATACTAATTTTGATACTGCAGTATCTCAGAGTATTATCCCTTTCTTTGAGGTACAGTGATCTCAATGTATGTACACTAGCAGTGATGTGGGGATACAGTCCTCATGGAAAGTTTGCCCCCTGTAAAACACTTTAAAAGTGTAATAGTGCATTTTAAGAATTGCTTTTTTTCTGGACTTGCAGTTTGTTTTACATAATGTTGGGACATACAGCACTGGGTATCTCACTTCTGATAGGCAGCCAATCATTCATATGGGCAATAAATAACAGGGAGAGTTGGGACATGCCCTAGGGAATTTCCTAAAATGTCCACAGTCATTATGCACCCTGGGGAATAATGTTAAATCAGGGTTAGGTTATAATGAATCTAACAACATAGCATGGGAGAATTATTATGGGTTAGAGGGAAAATGACCTTATTATGAATGGTATAAGACCAATGCTGAGCAATATGGGTAGGATGGCACAGCTGGGACTGGAGTAGGGCAGTACCAGTAGCACATATTTTCTGGGTGGCAGTTATGGCTGCAAACAGAACTGCTTCTAGGCTAAGGGATGCTGTTGGGCCACTTTAATCATTATATCTCAGACGTGAAAATTACATTATCAGGCCCATAGCTAAAAGGGGTTAACCCTCCTGACATTCAGTTACACATATGCACTGCTTGCATTGAGATTAGCTTTTATTTACTTCTAAAGTTGAGGTTTACTTGGCCACCACTGCAATTACATCTGAGATGACTTGCTCTGTTTGATGCAACCTGAATAAAGGAAAAACTTAGACTTTATGTCTACATTCCCAGTCTCAGTGGAAAAGGCCAGCATTGAAGAAGTAATATGTCAGTGTAGGTAGTATCACTAGAATGACTGCCTGGACCTGATTGTTTGAAAACCAGGTTGAAAAACTGGTGCCATTTCTGTATAATAAAGACAAATTATTGGAGAAGATGGTCATCATTAAGGACCTTACTGAAAATATATTGGACAATAAACATTTTTTTACTCATTTTGGCCGTTCATTTCCAGTTCGGTTGAATTATAGTCTTATCCGTTTATTTGTGACCTTGTTTTGAGGTGGGTGTACCAAGACACAGAGGACTAGCATTCTTTAACAGTTTTTTTGTTCGTTGTTTACTGAGCGCTTACTTTAATGAAAATATAGGTAAAGAAACAGCAGTACTAAAAGCAAAACTGGAGGCCTACAAAAAAAAAAAAAAAAAAGCTTGAGACACATTACAATGAAAATTTCCTTAACAATGACAATTGTAGCAGTACTTCTCAGGCAGGAGACCCACATGTGTTAGGATAAACGTTTAGACTTTGAAGAAAGAGTGCACCACAACAATTCCATGATGGTCAGTATTCCCAAGAGGGAGAACACTTCAGTGTTTTTTTTTTTTTTTGTAGGTGTGTGTGCAAATTTCTTTTTGTGGCAAAGGCAGTTAGCCCATTTTGGCGAACACTATCATATATTACTGAAGGTGTGCATGACTGCCTATATCCCAAACCTGATCCAGTGAACCCTCCTTGTCAATTTATAACAGAGATTCTTAACTTTAGACAAAGAAACAATGACAAAAACCTTATCAGCTTGAGCGGAGCTAGAAAACGGTCTAGACTGTTATTGAATACCCTTCCACAGTGCAGGAAAAGAAGATGCAGATCAAAAACAGTTGTGCAAGACTCACCTCTTTGAGGATATTTAGTAAAATACATTGTAGCAGATACATTTAATGACATATGGGAATCTTTTTTTTTTTTTGATACGGAGGTTGGTTTGAAGAGCATCTTCTCTGACAAGTTTAAGATGCATGCTAAATTATTGTGCTGCTTAATGTCTATTTTTCATTTTTTAGTGTATTCACTGATTTTCTGATATCTGCTTGAGGGGTCATTGGACAGGGTGAATATGAGAGCTCTGTATTACTTTGTCAAAGATGAAATTCTTCAAACCGCAATTCATTAAGCATTATTCAGGGAAAGTTCCCTTCAGTGAACGTTCACATCAGCAAACATTTTAAACAGGGAATGGAGTTAGTTGGCCAGCAGTAGCAAAATTGCCCTTTTTCCCACTATAATGTGATCTCGGGGTTGGTATATATAAGTAGGGGGGTGGGGGGGTACAACCTCCCACCCCAGGGGGGTTGATATGCTACGCTGTGCGTGACAGTCACAGTGATGGACAGCTAACTCCACTTCCTGTGTAAAATGTTCACTGATGTGAAAGTTTGCTGAAAGAAATGTTCGAAGAACAGAGGTTGGAGGAATTTCATCTTTGATGAATTGATATTGACCCAAATATGTGCAGGTAGTTTTGTGTTTGTAGTATTCTGATCAAATGGGGTATGGACAGACTTTAAGGATGGGTTTAGGTGTTTCCTGTACAGAGTACCTTAGTTTTCTTTTTTTATTAATTTCTGGGATACACTATTTCTTAGCAGTAGTTAGGTTTAGATGAAGGTGAGAGGACTGATGTTCTTAAATTGGGCTGGTAAGCATCTGGCAGCCATATACAAGCTGATATTTTTTGGGGGGTGTCAAAATGTATGGCAGTTGTCCTGTTCCATTTGACAACCTCTGTCTTTTCTCCTGTCTACTACCACTTTTGCCCCTTTCTAACTTTTAGGGGAATCACTGTCCACAATATGATCCAACCACTGGATTTAATTCCATCTCACTGTATGCAACACTTGTGGAAATAATGATGTTTTTTCTCCAATTTCATTCATCTTTGGCTTTTAAGTGAGAAAAGAGTAGCAGTGTAGTAACAGCTAAATGAATAAAAAACATAGGCACAGTAGATGTGGCCTAATCTCTGTGAGGTATATATTTCAGCTGAATTCTCTAGCCAAACTGTGTCCCACATGACATGCAAACAACTGTGACTATATATCTCAGGAGTCTGTAGGAGTGTAATCCCTGAGGACCTCAAGTCTCTTGTGCAACACATCAGGAGCTTTAGACAGGAGCCCAGTGCAGAGGTTATGGCTGAGCTTACTGGAGGGTACTGGTGTGCTAGATTTATTACACAGCATATATAAGGTCCTTAGAGACATCTCTTGACCACTAGACCTGATGAAACTTGTAGTAGCTGGACATTAGAGGTGACATTTGTGGTGAGTACCAGTACCTGACTGCCTGATGAGCCCAGGTATGAGTACTGTACCTTTACTTGTCGATTACATTCATCAAATGCTGTTTTTTGGTTCATAGTTTGTTGGGTATAGCATATGTTGAGCAGAAGAGTGGTCAACTTGTTTTTATTGAATTAAGATAAGTGGAAGTGGGTTGGATTCAGAATGCTCATCATAAATAAAGATTTCAGCATTGGGGATGGATGTGTGTGTGTGTGTGTGTGTGTGTGTGTGTGTGTGTGTGTGTGTGTGTGTGTGTGTGTGTGTGTGTGTGTGTACGCATGTGTGTTTACAGACTAGGGTTAAGGAAGGGGATTGGTTCAGTTTATACATGTGTTTGTGTGAGTGTGTTACATGTCTGTGTGTCTTGTTTAATGTGTAGGATTGAGGTTGGGTGGTGGAGGTAGGGATGTAGCCCTGCCCGCACACCACCTTACTCTTTTATGCTAAAACTAACCTTAATACTAACCCCACACCACCTTTTTCATGTGTGTTAAACCTAACCTTAACTCTACCCCTGCTCCTAAAGCCAAGCCTACGCAGGATGTCCATAAACACCCTTTCCCTAACAGCACCTCTATGCAGAGGACAGGGTGAATATGTCTATACAGACAGTGTGTCTGGAAGTTAGTGGTCTGTTTTTTTTGGGGGGGGGTGGTTTTCAATAGTTTGGATAGTTAACATGCTTGCAGTGATATTTTGTGATTCACTGTAAGTTTGTATTACAATTCTTTATATTCTCCCAGGTATTCAGGTAGATCCTTGCTAAAGATTTGAATAATATAGTTTAAGCAACTGATCATTAATGACAGCCTTTCCACAGTTCCGTGTGGAAGACTCATTCAACTTGTTAATAAAACAGGAGGACTGTTAAACATCTGGATGAGTTTCAATTTAATTAATTAAACGACTGATATTGTAGTTTGGAAGGGATTATAGGATGATTGTTTGACGGATTAGATTATCATCTGTGAGAGACTACACAAGATTGAGACTTTAATCTCAAACTCATTTCTCACCCTTAGAAGATTACTGGTGTTGCAATTAGTTTGTTTCCCCAGCATTTATAAGGGCTGAGATTACTGTCCTAATTTGGAGGTACTCAGGAACTACCTTTCTGCTTATTTGCCTCTTAAATTTCAGCCTGTCCACAACGAGTTCCAGGGAATACGTCTCAATTGTCTCTGATTTTGCAGAACATCCCTGATTTTGCTTCACATTTTTGCCCTGCCTCTCATAATATTTTTGATTTTCTGGTAAATCACTGGGGATTACAGCCAGCAAAAAAATCCAAATATTGGATTTTCATGCTTATTTCTCATATAATGCTTATTTTTTGGGTTTTTTTTTTTTTTTTTGCAAAACCTGCTGTGCTGTTAACATTTTAAGTGAATTAAAATTGTCCCTGATTTTGGGTCTTTGTCCCTATTATTTTTGACTTTGTCCAAAATGTTTGAGCAAGGAATTTGAGATGTATGTTTCTGGGTGCTCGCCTGTCATCCAAGAAGGAAGGTGAGGCTATCCACCAGTTGAGATCCATTATAACACTAGGACCTTTAGTATGTGTTTATAGATTCATAGATTCATAGAGTAGTAGTAGGCTAACTGTCCTTGTGGACCATTTTAAGCCTAGCCAATTACCCCATGTGAGAATCAAACCCTGCACATTTTGCTTGTAAGTACAGAACCTTTGCTAAGGAACTTGCTTTTTGTTTGCATATGCCTTTCAGTTACATATCCAAGGGAGGATCATTAGACTGTTCCATCTTTGAGGCCTCCCTTTCCTTACTTTTGATAACAAGGAAGGATCATCTCCATTACATTTTTAAGTAATTAGACCAATTTCCATGATTATTGGCAAACCAGGCATCCTTGTTAATGTCTTACCCAAGAGACTAGAGAAAAGTCTGGTAAGGTATGCTCAGCATAGAGCAGGCTGGCTTTGTAAAGTAGCACAGCTCCTCTGATCACAAGTGGACTCTGTCGCACAAATTTCACACTGTAATGCAGGTAATATTGCTTGGGTAGCTGTATCCCTCTATGCAGGAAAGCTGATTGAATGGATGAGATGAGAGTTCCATTTCTTACTGCTACACCACATGGAAGCTTCTATTTAATTTTGAAAATCTTTTTAAAGTTCTTTATGTCAATCCTTCAACTAAGGTCAGAGATAATAGGGTCTTCTCCTTCTCCTTTAATACCTACTCAGTTACTAGGCAATGTTTCTCTCTGTGTCTGCTCCCAGACCTATTTAGTTTGGTTTTTGAACCTTTGTTAAAAAAACTTTACGACCAATGACCAAGGATACTGAACATGTATATGTGTGTGTGTGTGTGTGTGTGTGTGTGTGTGTGTGTGTGTGTGTGTGTGTGTATCTGTATCTGTATCTATCTATAACTATATATATCTATCTATATATATATATATATATATATATATATATATATATATATATATATATAGCTATCTATGTATGTATGTATATATATATATATATATATATATATGTATATATATATATATATCTATATATATGTATATATATAGATGCCGCGGTGGTGCAGCGGTAGCATTGTCGCTTCACAGCAAGAGGTTCTCCCTTTCGATTCTCGGCTGGAGCACCTTATGTGTGGAGTCTGCATGTCCTCCCCACGGTCGAGGAGCATTCGAAAGACGTGCGTGAATGGGCATGCCTTCGTTGAAGGCTGGGCATCGAGCTGGCACCTCGGCACCGTAAAAATCTACTGCCATTCATTAGAGGACCGGAGTTCCACTGTGGCAACCCCTAACTGGGAAAAGCCGAAAGAAAAACAACATATATAGATACACACACACCTGTGTGTATGTATATATGCAGTGGCAGTGATATATCTTCCCCATTGTTGAGTAATTAAACCAGCATTCTGGACAGATTTCTTCATGTGATTAAGGAGTAGTTGACTGTTTCTAATTGTAAGTTAAACCTTAGGAAACTGGTTGGAGATTTTTACACCAATAGGTTGTCTACTGTTAAAGGATTTTGGACTACCATGGGCCACTGAGGGGGAAAAGTGTCTAGACCTCTAGATCTGTACTTTTCTACAGATGTAGCCAGGGATACAAAAGTAAACTTCACTTGAGGAACAAACTGTTTGGAGTGGTGACCTCTTCCTTTTCTCTTGTATGGATAATGAAAATGGTTAAGTATCCATCACAGTGTTGTCAAAGTAGATTCATAAATTTATAGGTATTCCAAGCCACTGAGTCTCATGATCATTCTCACCTTGTCAGTATCCTGCAGAAACACCTTTTTCCAGGAGGGCCATATCAGTCAATACTGGAGTAAATTTGTGGCTACCCATCCAGTCATCCAACTTAAATTTAAAGAAAGATAGTGAGTTGCACTGGTTAACATGTAGGGGGAGTTTATACCAGAAGTTTTGAGAGACACTGTATTATAAACTTGTCCCTCTGTTGTGTTATATTTATTAGTTGATGTAGATTTAAGCCCCTCATTCTAGTACTGTAGAGATATTAGACTTAATGAGAAACAAGAGGTCCAGGACTATCAGGTCTCGAATGGCATGGTAAGTGAGACAGAAATCACCCCTCAAAATCTATAAGACACAATATACTAAATAAATGTAATTGAATAAAAATGGAATCTCCCCAGTAAAGGATTTTTTTGGTATAACTCCATATCTAAGGTAACAAGCAGGTATCTGTGTACTATCTCAGTGTACGAGACCATTAAGGTTTCTTATGTAGAGCTACATTATATCATCTGAACCTTAGCAATCTCTAAAATGCTGGTGATTTGTCCTTAATCATGATGCAGAGGGCTTCCCAGCTGAAATGATCAAACTCTTAAGGGAAAACTCAATGCCTGTCTGTCCAGTAGCTCTTGTTTGCCTAGTGACAGTGACACCACAATTGGTATGCTGCAGGTCTTGGGTTTGAATCCCAAATGAGACCTAGTGTTACCCATTCACTTCTACAGTTCTAACAGTGCCAAAGCAGTGGGTATTCCCTGTAGGTGTGTGTGTGTGCGTGTGTGTGCGTGTGTGTGCGTGTGTGTGTGTGTGTGTGTGTGTGTGTGTGTGTGTGTGTGTGTGCGTGTGTGTGCGTGTGTGTGCGTGTGTGTGTGTGTGTGTGTGTGTGTGTGTGTGTGTGTGCGCGCGCGCTTATGATTTAACCTTGGTTACCATACTTGGGGTTCCTTAGCTAAAAGGATAAAACAATTAAGGGAAAACTCAACACCTATTTGTCCAGAAGCTCTTGTTGATTCATTGGCAGTGCCACCTGCACAGTATGCTGAAGGTCTCAGGTTCAAGTCCCAAATGAAAGGTAAAATTATTCTTTCACCTCTATGATTTTTACAGTGAATAAGAAGAGGACTTTTTTTTATCTGTGTGTATGTGTGATTTGACCAAGATGTCTACAGCTAGGTATGACATCTCAGAGAACTCCTTACTATTTCATTAAATTAAGAGTTTTCTTAGGACTTTGTGCAGATTATCAAAGTGACTTCCTACACACATTTTATAGGCAGAGTGACTGAAGCCAAACCTTAAGAAAGATGATGGTCAATCACTTATCTTTAATCTTGATTTACACTTCAGGGAAGGTAGTAGGGAATGCTTAGTAGTGGACACTGGATAAAATATCCATTTGATCTTTGGTAAAAGGTGGCAGGATGTTGAGAGTTAGAAAAACTCCTCTACAGAAGCTGCTGACTATAGTTATTATTGACATTTCTTTAGGGGGTCCTGAAGGGATTGCTAATTCCACTTTCATTTACCATACCTAAGATAATTTTTTTATATCCTATGAGAATCAGTAAAGCTGAGGTGAGCTTCCCCACCTGCCAGGCCTATTTTATCCCTCACTTCCTGAATTGCTTGTACCTAGTAAGACACAGTAGTTGCTAAAATGTAGTTCAGATGCTGCGTATGAAGTTCACATCATATGTTGTCACCTGCAAATAGAACAGTTTTGGGACATGATCCAATGAAACTTGGATCACATTCTGATGGTGTATTTACTCTGAAATCATCTGTGTTGACCATCTTGTCTATTTATTGACCAGGGAGGAAGATATCAGTAAGGAAAGTACCTCAGCATAATGGACTTGATAGTTTTGTTTTACTAAATTCATCAGTTACTCCGGCGACATATGAGGATGGGTCACATGGGAATATGGGCCATATTCATAAAGGCTGACCTGAGGTGTACACATGTACACCTTGAGGGAAACTTTCTGAATTCATAGACAGCCCTACCACAGTGCTTTTACATGAAGATGTGCAGTACAGCGGTGAGTTGTCCCCTTGGCCATGCTACATGCTATTAAGGCAGTCCAGGTGACAGGCATATGTTAATTAACCACATGCTCTTCCCAGGAACTCCCTCTGGTGAGGTATCTACATAAGTGATTGATTCAGAGAATCACTCAGCTGCATAGGTTAGTTCAGCTGCTCCTTGCCCCCTTGTGGTAGTAGCCTTGTGCATCCATCACAGTAAAGTTAAGTATTAGGGAGTTTACTGGTAAGGTGGTGCTAGAGGGTGTGTGCATGAGTATATATGAGGAGCTGCATGTGTGAGTGTGTTTCTGCCTGAGAGGTAGGGGTAGGAGAGTTAGTAAGGGGGTAAATTACAGGGTGTGCATGAGTGTGTCTGTCATTGTGATCATGTGGAGGGGGGGCTGTTTTTGTGTGGGGGGGTTGGGGTGGCTGTCGTACTTCCACATAGCCCATAGACTAATGAGTGGACCCTGCAACATTAGGTGACAGAACCACTAGCCATAAGGGATACCTTTTTAAACTCATGACTGATCAGCACTTAAACAGAATGTGCATCTGGGAGTCAGGGGTACCACTGTTCATCGAAATAACTACTTAAACTCATGCCTAAACTGCAGTAAAATAGATCAGAGAATGGGGGTGGTGGGGAGCACAACTAACCAACAGGAAAAAGTCTTAAGCTACATGTCTTAATGGCACACAGCTTCTGGGAGAATACTAGATACCAGAGATTAGTCTGTGCAATGTGCCTGAAGGTTACAAAAACACATTGTGGGTTGGGAGGAAACACTAGACACCAGGGATACTCTATATGGCATGCCTTAATGGCATATATTAAAAAAAACATAATTCAAGGAACCCCTAGACACCAGGGATAAGTATTGCATCTTAAAGGGCACTATTAGAGCTTCCAACCATGTACCTTCCCACCTCCAGTTTTAGCCTTCTGCACCATCACTAGACAGCAGAGATTTTATGTTAAAAATAAATAAGTGGCAAAAACATCAAGTATAAAGGGGATTTAAATCCCATTTCCTTGGCACACAAAACTCCAGCATTAACCCACTGTACTAACTGATATGTTAGTGCAGTAAGGTTTGTTTAACATATATTAAAGATTATCAGACATTATGCAATGCTTATGACAGTTCTGACTGATGCTAGCTCAGTTTGTCAGAGCTACTCTTGGTTTGGCTACTTCACCTGAGAGTTACAGAGAATTTAAGCACCTAAAACCATTTGCTGCTGAAAGAACAAAATATGTATCATTTTGCACTTCTGATGATTATTTTTACTGTATTTCATATGAATCCTGTATTTTTTGTTACATTTCTCCCACCTTAGTAGAGTTTCAATGCTGAACTGTTTCCACTGCTGCTGTAGTATTTAATTACATTAGGTCTGCTAGTTTTTCAGAATTGTAATATCTTGATTGTATGTTGTCTGTTCACTTAAGCTCTAAAACCAGCATTTTTACATTAAGCGTGGGTTTTCTGACTACAGTCTTGTGGCAGAAGTGTACTGTAGCAAACCTATCTGAGTTGGGGGCTCCTGGCTGAAAGCTTATTGTGTGTTTTCCTGAATGATCTGTAGACCTTGCTGTTGTAAAACTTGCTTATCTAATTCTATATAAGCCCAGTGTTTGCATGAGTTTGTGCTCAATTCTTCAGAGTTCCTCTTGGTTTGACTACTTCACCTAAGAGCTACAGAGAATCTGCTACATCTAAAGCCATCTGCTACTAAAACAATGAAAATAAGATCATTTTGTACTTCTGCTGATTATTTTTACTATATTTCATAAGAATACTGTATTATTTATTACATTTCTCACACTTTAGTAACTAGAGTTTCAAAGCTGGACTATTTCCACTGATGCTTCAGTACTTAAAATTGTGCCTGCTTGTTTTACAAGACTGTGGTATCTAGATAGTGTGGTTTCCCTGCAATTGAGCTCTAAAACCAGCATTTTTACATCAAGACGGTTTTCTGACTGTAATCTTGTGGCAGAAGTGTGCTGCAGCAAACCTATTTGAATTGGGGGCTGCTGGCTGAAAGCTTATTGTGGGTTTTCCTGATTGGTCTGTAGGCCTTGCTGTTATAATAATTGTTTTTCCAATTCCATTTAAGCCCAGTGTTTGTGCTAGGCTGCTGTCCACACAGCAGCAGTTAGCAGTGCCCTGTATAGACACCAACACTTTTAAGTTAACATTTCCCTTAGAATAACTATCTGTACAACCTTCCCCGTTCCTCCTGTTGCTCTAGGAGCATCAGAGTTGCATGCAGAGCAGCATTGCCTTGTTGGATTCCTGCAGTTCACACTGAGTATAACATCCATTCTTTGTCCGTATGCTATCATCCCAGTCCAGTTAAATCTACCCACTCTTCTCCCTGGTTAAACCCATAGTAAAAAAACTGAAACCATGGATAGGCAATTTCCTTCTCTGTGGCCAGCCTGGTGGACACTGTCATCCTGAGGCAATGTAGCAATTGTTTCATGTATATGGACAATCATTTAATCCTGAAACAAACACAGTATGTGAGAGATGTAGTTACACTATGAAAATTGAGATACAACTCTCACATACTGACAGATCAAACGGCAAACAGGTTGCCAGCACATGCACATCATTTCCTTGACTAAATAAGGTCTCAACACGTAAACCCACATACGCAGAGGTACTCACAAGTACCTTATAGAAACCTCAGAAACCTCCTGTATGCTGCCCTTAGAAACCACAAGCAAACAAAACCAAGTTAATACCAACCACTACACATAAAATACACATCGTAGTGTCTGCACAAGCAAGCCCCCAAGGCAAAACACCACACATTCAAATAACTTCTTCATAGGTGACTCCATCATGACACACATGGACGCCTCCTTACTAGGTTAGATAAAAAGAAGGTTTGAGTCAGTTGCCTGTCAGGGGCCAGGACTCACTAGAAAATGCAGGCACTCAAGCCACTCAATCATAAGTACCAATGTGACTCACTCATAGTCCATCTGGGTGTGAATGACCTAAGACGTACCTTCATGGACTATATTAACAGAGACATGGTAGACCCCTCTCAATATGTGCTGCAGACAAGTATGAGCCTTGTATCGACCAGCATTTTACCCTCAACAAAAATGATCACAATACAAACAGAAAATGATTGACTTCAATATTTGGCTTAACTACTGGTATAATTCCAAGGGGATTCAGTATTAGTCAGCCTGGGATGACATGATGAACAGACCACACTGCTTTGCCAGAGATGGTCTGCAACTATTGCCACTAGGCTTCCAAATACTGGCCAAGTCATTAGCCACCCCCATAGTGCCTTTTGTAGGCAGTGCCAAACCAACAGACCTACCAACATAACAAATTCTTCTAATGCCAAGCTGAAGGTACTGCTGCTCAGTGCTAGGAGTCTTAACAAGAAACTGAACTCCCTGGAAGCTCTGCTCACCCTGGAGAATGCTGACATCTATGCAATTACAAGGACCTGGTTCAAGGCTGCAAAGGTACCCCAGCAGTGCAAGGCTACAATGCATATCACTCATTCAGACCACCCTCTGAAAAGGAAAAAAACAAAAGGAGGAGGTGTTTTCACTTACATAAAAACAATTACACCTCATGATTGGTCAAGCAGGATGACTCACCTGAGCTACTCCATGTCCAGCTGAACATAAGCAAAATCCCACACCATATCATCACTAGCTACAGGCCCCCAACCATGAACCATGAAAACCACTCCACAAACCTAAAGTTACTAGAATCACTTACCATTCAGCCCAACACACTACTCATGGGCAATTTTAACTACCCTTCCATAAACTGGAAAAAATACTTGACCTCTAACATGCAGGCTGAGAGATTCCTAGATTTTGTCAATGCAAATACTGTGGAACAGCTGGTCTGCAGTCTCTAAGGGGTCAAATATCCTTGACATAGTACTCATAAACATGGGGCAGTGTTGACCCAGCATAATGTCCTCATTGGTTAGAGCAGATCATAAATCGGTCTCCTTTGAAATAAATGTAAAGGTATAATCTCCATCAGACCCTAAAACTCAAAAGAATTTTTCCAAGGCCAATTACCTTCTATTAAGTGATAGCATAGGTAACTTTAAAGCTTCTTCTAAATCCAAAAACACAGGGATCTGTGCAGAAGTATACATAAATGCCCTGTACAACCATTTAAACAACTGCATAGAAATAGCAGTACCTGACCAAACTAAACCCAGGTCTAGCTGGAAAAACAAGTCACCCTGGTGGACCCCTGGCATAAATAGATTATACAAAAGAAGAATTCCTATGTAGAAGTAAGTGGGAGGGTAACAGAGAAAGTAAATCCCTCATTAGTCTAAACGGGCAAATCAGGGAACTAGTCAAGTCTTCAAAAGCTAAATACGAGATTAAAATAGACTCCCAAACAAAGGATAATCACAAAGCATTTTTTTAGTTATGTCCGAAAGCTTAAGGAGACACTCAGCAATGTGATGAGTTGGTTGTAGATGGCACTACCTAAACTCTGCCAGAAGAAATAACAAACCTGCTGGATAATAAATTCAGCTCATATTTTACTCTCATCACCTCTGGTCACTCCCCATGAAATATCCTGTACCATTACGTTGCTTGTTATCACAAAAGAATGGGTCATCATTGTGCTGTCTAAAGCTAGAAACATGGCATTAATGAGCACTGACAGAATCCCAGTGTGCCTATTAAATAGCTTGAAACATGACCTAGCAGACCCAATTTGGATCTCTATTTAACCACAGTCTTCAGACAGGTTTGCCCCAGTAGAGTGAAGGACAGCAACAGGAATCTCTCTGCACAGGGTGAGACCATCAGTGGACTTAGGAAACTACTGACCCACAAGTATGACTAGCCTCATATACAAGGCTATGGAAAGGATAATTGTGATTAACAACAACACAGGAAATCTCCCAGACTTTAAACACAACTCAGTTTGGCTTTGTCAAGGGCAGATTCCACCTGCTCATTCTGGTAGACTGCTTTGAGAAGATCACTAAGGCCATGGATGAGGGTAAGACAGTGCATACCACGTACCTTGACCTGACCAAGGCATTTGACACAATGCTCAGGTATTACAAATAAATTCAAAAAGTGAGCATAAACCTCTATGTCACCAGATGGATAGCCAAATGGCTCATAGATAAGGCAAATGTGATTAGAGTGGGAGAATCCACATCCAGTAAGAGTCCAGTCTCCAGTGGAGTGCCACAGGACTCAGTACTGGGCCCCCTCCTGTCTGGGATATACTTCTCAGATGTCAAGGCAAATGTAGATGGCCTTTGGCTGACCAAGTTTTCTGATGACTGCAAGTTGGAGGCAAACATTGACTCCCCAAATGATATTGATATCCTGAAGAAAGGATTGACTCAGACTAATTATTGGTGTCAGAGCCTGAGCCTCAAACTAAATGTGAAGAAGTGCATAATAATAGCCTTTGAGAAATCAGATACTCTTGCAAATTACAACATTGATAGCCCTTCCCTGAGAGTGGACCCACTGGTGAGATATCTGGGTCCTCAGGTAGATAGTAATCTAAACTTTAACCACCATGTGTCAACAGTGGTGAGGAAATCCTTCTTTGTGGTTCAGCTTCTAAGTACGGGCATGACATCCAGATATCTGGATGTTATACTACCACTGTACTCAGCCTTCATCAGACCAATAAAGTGCACCCTTTGGCATGTACCTCACCAGGCACCTGCAACATTTGAAACATCCTCAGAGGTTTCTCACCAAAAACACACAGGGTATAACCAACATGTTATATGTGAACTGATTAAAAGCCCTATCACTCTATTCAGTCTTCTACCAATTACTGAGAGTGATCTATCTCTGACCTATAAGGCAGTCTCTGACCCAGCCCTGATGGAAATGCTGCATATTTGCAAAACTAACTGCACAAGGGTTACATTCTCCAAGGATTTAAACTTAATCTCTGACATGAATAGATCATGCTGGACAGACAGATATGTGTCCCAGAGATTGCTCCTCCTCTGGAATAGGCTTCCTATTCACCTGAAGCAGAGCCCTTCCCTGACCATCTTCAAGCACAATCTGGACCAATGGACAGGAAATCGAAAATTCATTCCTGGGGTGGTGCCCATGTCCCTTATGGTCAGGTCTGTTAGTAAAAATTGTCAAAACACCGCTTGATGACCCTTGTTATCTTTCCCTAAGGATAGAATATTGGGTAAAATATGGGTAGCCTAGTAATCTCCTGTGAACCTATGAACCTACGAGAGAGAGAGAGAGAGAGAGAGAGATAGAAACATTAGACATCAGTACAAAAGCCAAAATTAAAGATTGGACAAAATCATGATGGGATTATTAGTATTCCTCCTACAAGCTTAGAAAGTCACCAGGATAACAAGTTTTGCACTAACATGCAATTACCGAAGGATATGAAGTGTGAAACTTGAGTGTCTTGCATTAGTGACAAGTTATAATCATCTGTGAATCACTAGTGCAAGAAAAATGAGACACTGGATGTTCTAACAACAGGGACAGGTAGTGTGTGCATGTGTGCATATATGAGTGTGTGTAAATATATGTTTTACTGTGTTTTTGTCTGTGGAAGAGTGAATGAGGGGAGGGTGCTTGTGTTCGCACAATGTGGTCTCCATTTTTAATTACCACAGGAAAGTTCTCATCTGTACTCATAGCAGTTAAGTGTGATTCAGAAAAAACTTGCAAATTAGCTGATAATGAGACGTTTTCTCATTGCGGCTAATGTGTCTTTAAACTGGAAATCTCTGCATAATGGAAACAGGACCTTTGAACTGCAGCCCTTAACATGAGCACTAAGGTTCTTTATGAATCCTTGAGTGTGTCTAAAAGTAAAATATAAAAATGCAAACCTTTACTATATAAAACTACAGATAGCCTCTGCCTACTCTAAGTTACTGGCAGTATATGTTTAGATGCCTGGAGGATTTATTTCTTGTAAGTTTTGTATCGTTATGTTTTCCTCTCTCTCTCTGTTTGTGTGTGTGTGTGTGTGTGTGTGTGTGTGTGTGTGTGTGTGTGTGTGTGTGTGTGTGTGTGTGTGTGTTTATATTCTGGTTCATCTGCCTTGCACGACCTGTAGTCCTTTGTTAAATGTGTAGGAAGGGTGGTCACCAGTTGCAGCCAGGTATTTTTAGTTTTAATGCTGAGCATGCTTCCCCATTTCTGACCTTTTAGCTGGTTGGTGAGTTTGTTCTACTTTCTGCACTGGTATTAATGGATAATTCTTTCTGTGGTGCTGTATTAATTTTATTGTTACTAGGTGCACCACTTTTATTCTCTTTAAAATCTTCACTGAAGCACAAAAAGTATAAAATGAAGGAAACATCACAAATTAATATACTAGTTTATAATGCAGCACATAATACGGGTGGGAACTCTATTACAGAATTTATTCAACTTGTCTAGGTTAATATTTTCAATATTACCTTTTAGTTATAGCTGAACTCATATTGGCAGGCATCTCGATGCCCATGCTTTTGTTTGTGATATCGCTCACAACTATTTCTTTAGATGTTACTCCAAAAAGAGATGCATATACACCCTATTATATTTAAATCTGTTAACTCATTATAAATATTGTCACTGCTCTACTCTGATTCCACATCCGCATTGTTTTCTTTTGTCAGTGAGAAGCTATAAAAATCTGAATTATTATGTTTTTTGTTCTTTGATATAACTGAAGCTAGACAGTTGAATGTGGTTGTATTATTTCAATAAACAACTCCATATGCTCTCCAACATACACACCTTCAGAAATAATTTTCTTTAATGTTGGACAGGTTGTGAGTTTTCTAAATAGGTGAGTGGCAAACATCTAACAAATATGACTGCTATGACATCATGATAAGAGTTGCACTGATATGGTGACTGACATACTCCATCTGCCTGCTATGACATTGAGATATGTATGGTGCTACTGAGGTGGCTGATATGTAATCCTTCTCCCTGCTATGACATTATGATATGTGGTGCTGCTGAGGTGGCTGACATGTAATCCTTCTCCCTGCTATGACATCATGATGTATGGTGCTGCTGAGGTGGCAGTAGTCTAATAAATTTATGTAACAAGATAGCAAGATATGTATTGTGTTACTGAATGTCTAGCCTGAGTTCTGCCTGCACACCGACGGCTTGTTTTTTTTTTTTTTTTACATTGTGGTGGCTAACCAACCCTAGATTCTTTTGCTGTCCATAATGATAGTTTTTGGTTATCACAAATAGCAATATGGAAAACTGTAATGGCCATCAAACATACAGGCTGTCACTTTTTTGGACAGTATACAACTTCCACAAAGAATTTCCAGCAACTTCTGTAATGATTCGTAGCATTCACCGTACAGTAACCTACAGGTGGCGTATATGTGCATCACATGCTTACAAAGTTATGTATTTAATATTAGATTAAAAAGTATTTTGGTATGTTTAACAGATCTAGAACAATTAAATGAAACTTTTCATGACAATAATGAACTCGAAACACTGCTCCAGTAAACAACACATGGATGTTTCCTGCCTTCCCACCATACACAAACTCATGCTTAATTTATATGCCTTCTCTATTTGGAGAGACCCCAAACTGGTTACAGAAGTCAGCAAAATTCTAGAATGTGTTTAGGAGTACTATTAGCTGGTTATGTGAATTGTTGGGCTATAAAATAAAATTTAATTTAATAGCAAGGGCTATCATTTGGCCCACGATAAGGGAAATGTTGGTCAGGAAATCTTGAGAAAGTTTTAAATACCAGAGCATCCCAATAAACAGCTAAGCATGCATATTTCACCATAGAATGGACTTCAGTAGCATCTTTGAAAATAAAGTGTTTGTGAAGGCCATACAAATGATCCAAATACTGACATGGTTAACCTCTTTATTTATGAATGCATATCAGTAAATTCCACATATATGTATATATATATATATATATATATATATATATATATATATATATATATATATATATATATATATTTATGGATGCAGATGCTTCAGTCAACAGTGTATTTGGTTATTGACATCTGTTTAGTTGACCACTTTTGGTTGACTAAACATATGGTCAAAAGGTGTGCAAGACTGCATAATTCTCGGGGTTTGGGAATGTTCTCCTTCCTCAATTTTGTGCAATCTTAGAATTTGTGTATAGGGGTGCAGGTGAAATTTTTTTTTTACGTTTTACATGCACTGAGATTGTTTCTCGGTGCATGAGTAGTAGTGCATCAACATTTACATTTTTGACATATCGTAGTGTATGTTTTGGACACTAACAAAATGTGAATGCCGATGTAAGCTAATATATAGATATAGATATATATAGATATAGATATAGATATATATATATATATATATATATATATATATATATATATATAAATAGATGTGTGTGTGTGTGTATTGGTAAATGAAAACCCTCTGCTAGCATAACTAAATAAATAATAAGATATGCACTACTTAACTTTCAAAATGGGCCCGGTCATAAAAAGACTAGATTAATTAAAAGTACAGATGCCATTCACTTTTCATATCAGATCCTTCAGATTGATGAACCCAGCTTGATATCTGAGGGTTCATAGGTAGGTACTAGGCTATTGGCCCTAGGGCCTATATAAGCCTAGCCAAACGGTACCCTGGCTTTTGCCACCCAAGAAAATTATTTTCCTGTGCCCCTGTCAAGCAGAGCCACAAAAGTGATCCTCTGGGTGAATTTCCTATCTCCCATCCAATCATCAAGATTTTTCGTGAAGAGTGCTAATGAGGAGGTTTGTTTGATATAGATAGGTAGTTTGTTCCAGAGTATGGGAAGTCTCTGAGATGGGAATCTATCCCTCCAGCATGTTCTGTTTATTGTGGTGACAAGGTTTAGGTCCCTAGAGCATGTAGCTCAGAGGGATTGGGATTTCTTTACGTGGAGCATGTCCAAGAGCTCTGGGTTTGACATAGCTTTGTATGTTAGGCAGAGATTGCCTCTGAGTAGGCAATATGCGACAGAGTAAAGCTGGAGTTTTTTGAGACGGTCTGGGTAGGGCATCTGTTTGAGGCCGGTAATCCTCTTTGTAAGGTATTTCTGTTGCCTCTCCAGTTGTTGTAGATGTCTTGTGAGGTACATACCAAAAGGGGCGTTGTACTCTATAATGGGTCTAATGAGTGATGAGTAGAGGGGAACAATGACCTCTTTTTTCCTGGATGAGAAACCTTTTGTGATGAGGTGTGCCAGGTAGAAGGATTTCCTGACTACAGTGGTGATGTGATTATCAAAGGAGAGACTACTGTCCACCTGTGTCCCAAGGTCTCTTATCACACTTTCGGTGTTAAGTAGACTACCGCCTGTGTGGTAGTTCATGGGTACAGAGTTTTTACCAAAAGGGATGACAATGCACTTTTTGGCATTGAGCTTGATACCATGGCTTTGACACCAGGCATCTGTCTCAGTGAAGCCCTTTTGTAGGATATCCACATCGTTAGGAGATTTGATTATGGCTCCTAGTTTGCAGTTATCTGTGAACTTTGTTAGCCAAAGACCTTCTGTGTTAGCCTGTACTTCAGAGAAGTAGATACCAAACAGGAGAGGACCTAGGACTGAACCCTGTGGTACTCCACTTGTCACTGGTCTGAAGTTGGATTTAGAGTCTGCTACTTTCACAGTGTGGGTTCGGTCAGTGAGCCAGTTGGCAACCCATCTTGTGACATAGGGATTTATACCTAGTTTAGTGAGTTTGTCTATAATTCCAGAGTGGGGGATGGTGTCGAAAGCCTTGGCAAGATCTAGATAGGCTGTGTGTACCACCTTACCCTCATCTACATCTTTGGTGACCGCTTCAAAGATGTCTATCAGGTTTAGGAGACATGATCTGCCTTTTACCAACCCGAATTGGGTAGGGTCCAGTGTTTGGAGATTGCCAATGTCATTGTTTATAAGTTCCATGATGATACACTCCATAGCCTTGCAGACCAGGCTCATCAGGCTAATGGGACGGTAGTTCCCGGGGTCCGTGGTGGCTCCCCCTTTGTGGAGTGGGATAACTGTTGCTGTGCTCCATTCCGTGGACACAAAGCCTGAGGTGAGGCTATGGTTGAACATGGTACTTAGGTGGGGTGCCAGTTCATTCTGTAATTCATGTAGAATGCAGCCTGGGATGTTGTCAGGTCCCATGGATGTTATGTTCTTGGCTTTGGAAAGTGTGTTTCTTACCTGTGCAGCCGTGATTACAAGTACTTTGCATTCTTCCGGTATAGAGATGGGCCCTTTAGGAGATGAGAGAGGGGTAAAGTTAGCACTGAACCTATCTGCCAGGATGTTGGCAATATCAGTTGGTTCTGTATATTTAGTGCCATTGTGCTGTAACTCAGAGCAGATATGAGTGTTGCTCTTGAGATTCTTGACATAGCTATAGAATGCTTTGTGGTTGTCTTTAGAATCAGTGGTGATTTGGTTTTCATAACTAGCTTTGGAGGATTTTATGAGGGATCTCAGCTTCTTACTGAGGCTGACCACAGAGTTCCTCCAATCATGGGATTTTACTCTTTTTTCTTAACAGTTTCTTTCTTCTGTTGTAGAGTTTGTTTATAGCAGGTGACCACCAGATTGGCTTCCTTTTTTTGGAGGATAGCATCTTGGTTCTGTTAGGGATTGCATGATCCATGCACTCGTGTAAGTGCTTATAAAGTGCAATTGTGTAGGATTCAGCGGTCATATCTCTATTGTCCGTCAGCATGGGTGTCGTGAAGTTTGCCACTTCTGTCTTAAGAAGCGTGAAGTTGGCTTTTGAGAAATTTTTTACGTTGGTTTCCCTAATGGGGGTGGGGTTGGGCTGGGATGTGGATGTCTAGGGTGATTTGCTTGCGGTCAGATCTGACCAACGAGGAATTGACCTCTGGTGTGGAACACCAGTTGCCCATGTTGGTAATGACCAGGTCTAGGATATTGCTGCCCCTGGTGGGGGTGTGGATAATTTGATCCAAGGCATTGGAATTTATGAATTCCAGAAAACGTTGAGCACAAGAGTTGGTACATGAGTAGTTTTCCCAGTTAATGGTGGGGTAGTTGAAATCACCCACTATTAGGGTGTTGGGTTGTACCCTAATATTTTCCAGTATATCAAAAAATGAGGAGTGGGAATCCTGGGGCATGGTGGGGGATCTGTAGCAAGCTACAATTTGCATTGCGGTCTTGCCCAGAGTTAGTTGCACTTGGATAATCTCAGATGCATTATGCTGAGCAACTAGCCTGGAGGTGTGGATATCCTTAATGAATATGGACACGCCTCTGCTTTTAGTGCTTCGGTCCAAGTTAGATGGCTGGAAGGTGTGGTATGAATTATAGCCTGGTAATGCAGGGGTACTCTCTGGAGCCTTGAACCAGGTCTCTGTCACTGCACAGTTGTCGATGTTCTCCATTTTAAGGAGTGCCTCAAGTGAGTGCATTTTGAGGTTTAGACTTCTAGCATTGAGTAGCATTACCCTCAGATTTTGCTTGCTTGTACCTGTTATGGTGGTGAATTTGTCATTTGAATCTTGTCTAAAAAAGGCGAAAGGAATAATATGGTATTCTTTAATTACTTCAAAAAACTGAATGGAAAAATTGTGATTATCAAGTTATCGATAAGAGGAAGTGCTCACCCAATGCCTAGATATAGCAAATGTATTTGCAGATCAATTTTGAGCACGTTTCATCATATGCAGAGGGGTACACCAGAGTGCTATATAGATAAGAGAACACAACTGTTATAGAACTATGCATATAATAACTGTTTCTACAAATATACTGAAAAAATGCAAATTCCATGAGGCAAGCACATGTATCAGGTTGTTTCCTGTGCAGAATCAAGTACATCTAAACTTTTGTCAGTCACGATAAAGAAAATGTTGGTATTTGGTCACATCTTTGATCTATGGCAAAACACTTTGGTGGAAACATTCACACAGTGGGAGGTAGCAATCACATCTGACCAAACAATTCTGGAGCTATAAACCTCTCCAGTACTCTCTGTAAAATCACAGATGGAAAGTCATACAAATACTATTTTTTTACACATAGATCAGTATGAGTTTAATAAGAGTAGTTGTTGCCTTTTTATTTTTTTTTAAACCATTTTATTACAATCAACAAGAAACAAAACTCAGACATAATCATTCTTTAACAGATTGCTGAAAATGCATCATAAAATAATATATTCATTATGCATTATTATTGCTGTTGAATACTTATCTTTCCTAGGAAACACATTTAGCCACTCCATTATTAATATTTAATAACCAAAACTAACTTAAAATGTATTCTAAATAAATAAAACAACCTTTTATTACAACTTTCACAACAAATTGGAGTGCAGTCCTAATATTCCACTTCACAGTAAATACAACTGAAAATATTAAACAGAATGCATTCAATGTACTTGATGCAACCATTTCTATAACTATTTAGCCACATAATCCTCCCATATTTTGTTTTCTTTTTCTTTTCTTTTCAAAAAACTTTCCATACTATCTTTCTCATTCATTGATAAAGACATGTCATTATTTTTTTAGATTAACTTTGACTTTCATCTTTTGTAATAGTTTTCTTTTCTAGCAAATATATTAGAAATATCCTTTCTCCTTTATATTTAGTACAAAGAAATTCTCTGTTATATTCTGTCTGTTATCCCTTTCTTAAAACTCCAGAAAATTGTTGTTTGTCTTTTCGGCTTTTAGGGGTCGCCACAGCGGAACTCCGGTCCGCTGATGATTGGCAGTAGATTTTTATGGTGCCGAGTTGCCAGCCCAACGCCCAACCTTCAGCGAAGGCATGCCCATTCACGCATGTCTTTCGGAGGCCACTCGACCGCGGGGAGGACATGCAGACTCCACACAGAAGACACTCCAACTGAGAGTCGAACAGAAGAACCTCTTGCTGTGAGGCAACAATGCTACCGCTGTACCACCGCGGCTTTGACTCTTAAAACTCCAGAAAATAACCATTCTAAATAAATGTTCCTTAAACCATTCAAATTTACATATGACCCAAATATGAGCTTTCGGGTTCTTAATATTACTTCACCATACCATTAGAACTTACAGTGGGGCACACCAGTATCTTGTAATCTTTTCCACTCCCTCCACTTCTGATTCCTTCAAAGCTTTACCTATTCAGCTTACTAGGTACCTTGTCAGTGGACTATAGCAGCTTTCCTTCAACAACAAATAAAATAGTTTAGGTGGGCCTCCTGTAGCAATTTTATGTAATCCTTGGTATACAACACCAATGCAAGACTCCACAGAAAGCAGCAAATTCCAGGAAGTTTATAAAAAATTCACCATCAGTAAGCACTTTCATCAAGTAATGCAGACTTCTTTAGACCAAGTGAATAAAATACATTATACCCACCTACAATATTTATACCCCTGCTAACTACATAGTAATTAACCAAATACATAGATCAATTAAACACTTTATAAAGAAATACTTCACTCTGTAAAATATTCATCTAAAATACACACACACACACACGCACACACACCTGTATATATATATATATATATATATATATATATATATATATATATATATATATATAAAAATAAAAAAATGAAAAGTATATAACCAAATATGTATATTTTATTTCCCATTTCTTATTTATTTTCTATCTTCTATCTCATACGCTTTCATTTTTAAAATACTACTTATTAGGGTTGCTACCTTTTCAAATGCCCAAAGTGGGATATTTTTGTAGAAACATGAGATTTTGCAGGACAAAACATACCTATGACCAGTGCAAAGGACAAGACTTTCAATTTTTTTGCCAAAATAAAAGCTTATTCTTGTAACAATTGAGTTGCTTATGCTGTTTCGTATAACATTTAGATGTTTCCGGTGAAAAATAACTGTTTTATACAACTATTAAAGAAATCTTATGAAATATTTTTTATCCTTAAATCTCAGGACATTTGCCATTTCTTTCACAGGACACAACTGCCCAAAGAGGGACTGTCCCTTGCAAAGAGGGACAGGTAGTAACCCCACTACGTATACTGACAGTACCATTTAGGCCAGGCCAAGATGAAGCATTCAAGAACAATTGCCACCACAATTCCCTCTGTTCCAATATAATTGGCCATGAACCATACCTAGTGTTTAACTAATGTATGTAATTGGTTAATTACTATGTAGTTAGCAGGGGTATAAATATTGTAGGTGGGGATAATGTGTTTTATTCACTTGGTCTAAAGAAGTCTGCATTACTTGACGAACGCGCTTACTGTTGGTGAATTTTTAATAAACTTCCTGGTTTGCTGCTTTCTGTGAAGTCTTGCGTTGGTGTTCAACAGTTTTGAGTTGTACTCCTTGCTATATACTAAGCAGCCCATCATATTTCAAGTCACAAAACAATTTGGCAAATGATGCCTCTCCTTTATCTGCTGCCATTATCTCTATCTAAGGAAGCTTACACTCATTCAGCAATTGGTTTGTAGGAATTTATGCATAAAAGTGGAGCTTTTGTCCACATCTGATGAAGTTTGTGATGAACAAAAGCGTATGGTATTTGTGAAGCATTAATGTGCTTGTGGAACGTCTGTTTTGGTTGAATAAACACCCTTCACTGTCACTTGGCTGGTGTTTTTCATATCCCTTGGCGCCTTTTGCAGTTTTTTAGTATTTCTTGTACCTTGGTGGGACTTTTTTTAGAATATTCAAATAACTCATTTCTTATGAAGCTATCATTTTATCCCATGTCATTATAGGCTTACTACCATCCCACACAAAAGCTCTTACATTTTTACTCACTATTAAAAAAACCTCCTGGTCATAAATGCCATAACTCTGGAAAAATCACAGGGCTCGATTTTAATCAAAATAAAACCAAAACACTTTTAATCAATAAGAAAATAAATAGCAGTTTGCAAAAATACAATACATTCAAATGTGAAAATGATAAGATAGATTATCTAGGAATAAGTATTAAGAATAAGTGGAATGAGACTATTAAATTTAACTTCACCAAACTGGTAGCTGTAATCAGTGACTTGACTAAAAAGTGGAACAAAATGTTTTTCCCTATGGAAGACAGACTTACATTAATAAAAATTATTATTTTGCCCACAATTTTATTTTATACACAATGATTGATTTTACCTCCTCCTAAGAAATTCTTTAAACAAATAGTTTCCCTATTACTAACTTTTCTTTGGTTCCCAAAGAAACCAAGAATAGCCTATAAATGGCATGTTAGATCCTGGGACAGTAATGGAATTGGCTTTCCCAACATAGAATTATATTCCAAATATGTTATTATTAACATACTACACTGGATTTCATCCATATGCACCTCTAGCTGGAAACAACTACGTGAAATACATATAACCTCCTCTGAGAACTCAGTTTAAGGAAACCTTTGGAATTAACAAAATATTTTGGATACTCCATGAATATTGCTTATATAATAAGTTTAACCACTTCTCACATGGTATAAACCAAATATTTTATATTTTCAAAAATATAATTGACAACAATTATAGTTTAAAGAACACCTTTTTCATTACATTTCTCGTAGCTTATACACCAGATTGCCTAGATACCTTCAATATTAATAAGATGCGGAATCTTAAAGAGAATAATCTAAAGTTTTGGCACCAGTTTATAGACAATAACAACATCCAACCAATGAACTTTCTCTTAGCCAGATATAATGTCTGTCAAGATAATTGACTCTGTATTCAATCTTTAAGACAGTTTGTTGAAAATAAAGTGAGAGTGCCAATAAATCTGGAAACTGATATTATACCAAGATTGATACAACTATTCATATGGTGTAGTTTGATGAACATTGAACATAAATTAAGCATATCACCTGTATATAAAATCCTACGAGAAGACTTGATTACTTTTGACCCAGCTTTTTGGAATTACTCCATAAAGATTAATGGTGAACCTTTATCTAACGATAATAAACAGTTATTAAATTCAATAAAAAACACTTCATCATCTTTATATTGGAGACTATATACCTGGAGATTTATTCATAGAAGCTTTTACACTCCACATAGAATTCACCTTATAACCAAGAGTCATCATTCTCTTTCGGCTTTTCCCGCTAGGGGTCGCCACAGCGGATCATCTCTTTCCATTTCTTCCTATCCTCTGCATCTTGCTCTGTCACACCAACCGCCTGCATGTCCTCTCTCACCACGTCCATAAACCTTATCTTAGGCCTTCCTCTATTCCTCTTACCTGGCAGCTCCATTCTTAGCATCTTTTTCCCAATATACCCATCATCCCTCCTCAGCACATGTCCAAACCAACGCAATCTCGTCTCTCTTGCTTTGTCTCCAAACTGTCCAACATGAGCTGACCCTCTAATATACTGATTCCTAATCCTATCCATCCTAGTCACACCGATTGCAAATCTTAACATCTTTAACTCTGCCACATCCAGCTCTGACTCCTGCCTTTTTGTCAATGCCACTGTCTCCAACCCATATAACATAGCTGGTCTCACTACACTCTTGTAGACCTTCCCTTTCACTCTTACTGATACCCGTCTGTCACAAATCACTCCTGACACTCTTCTCCACCCATTCCACCCTGCCTGTACTCTCTTCTTCACCTCTCTTCCACATTCACCATTACTCTGAACTGTTGATCCCAAGTTCTAAAACTCGTCCACCTTTACCAACTCTACTCCCTGCATCCTCACCATTCCTCTACCCTCCCTCTCATTTACACACATATATTCTGTCTTAGCCCTGCTGACCCTCATTCCTCTGCTCTCTAGAGCATATCTCCACCTCTCCAGAGTCTCCTCAACCTGATTCCTACTCTCACTACAGATCACAATGTCATCTGCAAACATCATAGTCCACGGGGCCTCCTGTCTGATTTCATCTGTCAACCTGTCCATCACCACTGCAAATAAGAAAGGACTCAGAGCTGATCCTTGATGTAATCCCACCTCCACCTTAAACGGATCTGTCACTCCCACTGCAGTCCTCACCACTGTCACACTACCCTCGTACATATCCTGTACCACTCTTACATACTTCTCTGCCACTCCCGACTTCCTCATACAATACCACAACTCTTCTCTAGGCACCCTGTCATATGCTTTCTCCAAGTCTACAAAGACACAATGCAACTCCTTCTGACCTTCTCTGTATTTCTCCAACAACACTCTCAGAGCAAACATTGCATCTGTAGTACTCTTTCCTGGCATTAAACCATACTGCTGATCACTAATCATCACCTCCCTTCTTAACCTTGCTTCCACTACTCTTTCCCATAACTTCAAGCTGTGACTAATCAGTTTTATCCCTCTGTAGTTACTGCAGCTCTGCACATCACCCTTATTCTTAAAGATAGGTACCAAAACACTTTTTCTCCACTCCTCAGGCATTCTCTGACTTTCCAAAATTTTCATTAAACAATCTAGTTAGAAATTCCACTGCCATTTCTCCTAAGCACCTCCATGCTTCCATTGGTATGTCATCTGGGCCAACAGCCTTTCCATTCTTCATCCTCTTCATAGCTGCCCTTACTTCCTCCTTGCTAATCTGTTTCACTTCCTGATTCACTATCCCCACATCATCCAGCCTTCTCTCTCTCTCATTCTCTTCATTCATCAGCCTCTCAAAATACTCTTTCCATCTACTCAACACACTCTCCTCTCTTGTGAGTACCTTTCCCTCACTATCCTTTATCACCCTTACATGCTGCACATCTTTCCCAGCTCTGTCCCTCTGTCTTGCTAATCGCTAACCTTATAACCTTATAACCTTGTCTTGCTAACCTTATAACCAAGAGTAATGAAAGCAAATGCTGGAGGTTTGGTGATATTCTTGAAGCCAACTGAGTTCATATGTTCATCGAATGTAGAACTCTCACACAATATATTAGAGTGATTTTAGACATTTCACAAAAGCCCTGTGGTCTGATAACATAACTATCACATTACTAGCTCTTTGATATTATTCAATGTTCCTACCCTAAGTGTAATTCCTAGACATCAGTTACCTGTTCTTTGGTTAATTCTAGCTATTGCTCGAAAAATAATTACACTGAACTGGAAAAATAAGCAAGATCTTATGTTTACTGAGTTTATTTCAATAGCAAAATCTGTATGTAAAAAAGAAATGCAAACTGTTTATCAGAGATCATCAAATGTAACACACAAAAGACTAGCTTGGCAAAAACTGGAAATATTGTTAGATAAATATTGATTACCTTTCTTGGATAAAACAAATGTTTATCATGGATGTTTGTATATAGTGTACATATTTATTATGCTTTATATTGTTTATTTCTAATACTTTATGTCCATGTTTATTAATAAAATTTAATAAAAATGTTTTTGAAAGAAAAAATCTCCTGGAATATCAGCTGGAAACACCTGGAATACATGTAATAAAATGGTAAAAAACAAAAATACATTTCCTGAACTCTTTCATCTAATTCCAGTCCAACCATTTGCAATCTACAGAAATCTTCTAATAGTTTTTTTCCCTGAAGTCTCCAAATGCTTTGGCTATAGATTTTCAGAAAAGTATTGCAGATCCAGATACCCTAGAGATTAACTGTACCCTGCTTGTCAAAAATATGGATATGTCTGTTCCATCATTAAAGAGGAGACATAGTTTATTTCTGTTTCCTCTTGTTTATTTTAAACCCTGATATTTTATCAAACGTATACAACATTTGAAATAGCACCACAATATCTTTTTCAGGATTTGACATACAAATCAACACATCTTCAAATAATGAAATCTTTACTTCCTCCTGATTTACCATATATATCCCTTAAAGAGCATGTGCAATAATATTGTTACCATTTGTTTTTGCTGCAATATTGCTGTTGTCATATACTTTCTGTACACATTTAGTCACATATCATTGTGTCACAACTACCAAGCTGATCAGGCAAAACACTCCACAGCCCAATATTCTGATCATAGGAAACTCCATTGGTGAGAAATACTGATGTCCCTCTTACCAGGGTGGATAAGGGGAAGGTTACAGTTAGTTGCCTGTTAAGAGCCAGGATTCACCAGATCATGCAAGCACTCAGGTCACTTACTCCTAAGTACAAGTATGACTGAGTCATAGTCCATGTGAGCATGAATGACCTGAAATGCACATCCTTGGTTTATATGAAGAGAGACATAATAGAGCCGTCAGAATATGTATCGCAGGCAAGTATAAGCCCAGAACTGAGCAGCATTCTACTGTCTGCAAGTTCAACTTTAACAACAGGCCTAGCTGCTTGTGTCATTCCAAAGGGATCCAGTACTTATCAGCCTGGGAGATAATGGTTGACAGGCCATGCTGCTTCACCAGGGATGTTCTTCAGCTGTAACCTCTAGGCTTTCAGATACTGGCCAAAACATTATCCACCCTTATAGTGTCTTTTTTTAGGCACTGCAAAACAAACACACCTTTCAACATAATGAAAGCTACTCAGGGCAAGCTAAAGGTGTTACTGTTCCATGCTAGGAGTCTCAACAAGAAACTGCACTCTCTGGAAGCTCTTCTCAACCTGGAGAATGCTGACATCTGTGCAGTTACTGAAACGTGGTTAAAAGCTCTGGAAAGCAGTCCAGTAGTGAATGGCCATTACGCATTTCATATGTTCTGACTACCCACTGAACATAAAGGAGCAAAAGGTGGAGGTGTATCTATCTTCATAAAGGATTAGCACACCTCAAGGCTGGTCAAAGACTATGACATGTTTGAGCTACTTCATGTCCAACTAACCATGTGAAAAATTCATTACCATATTCAGCTTGCTACAGATCCCCACCATGAACCAAGAAACCCATACATCATACCTGAATTTGCTAGAATCATTCGGCATCCAGCCCAGTGAAGAGGGGGAAGGCATGCCCAAAGGCAGGTAAAGGTTAGGACTGTGGTAGTGGGGGTTGGAACTTTGAATGTTGGCAGTATGACTGGTATAGGGAGAGAGCTAGCTGATATGATGGACAGAAGGAAGGTTGGTATATTGTGTGTGCAAGAGACCAGATGGAAGGGGAGCAAGGCTATGTGTATCGGAGGCGGGTTCAAATTGTCTTATCATGGTGTGGATGGGAGGAGAAATGGCGTAGGGGTTATCCTGAAGGAACAGTATGCTAAGAGTGTTTAGGAGGTGAAAAGAGTGTCGGATAGAGTGATGTTTATGAAGCTGGAAATTGATGATGTAATGATGAATGTTGTTAGTGCATATGCTCCACAAGTTGGGTGTGCAATGGATAAGAAAGAAAGATTTTGGAGTGAGTTTGATGAAGTGGTGAGGACTGGACCCAAGGGTGAGAGAGTGGTGATTGGAGCAGATTTCAATGGGCATGTTGGTGAAGGGAACAGAGGGGATGAGGAAGTGATGGGTAGGTATGGTGTTAAGCAAAGGAATGCAGAAGGTCAGATGGTAGTGGATTTTGCGAAAAGGATGGACATGACTGTGGTGAATACGTATTTTAACAAGAGGGGGTAGCATAGGGTGACATACAAGAGTGGAGGAAGATGCACACAGGTGGATTATATCTTATGTAGAAGGGCCAGTCTGAAGGAGATTGGAGACTGTAAAGTGGTGGCAGGGGAAAGTGTAGTTAGGCAGCATAGGATGGTGGTTTGTAGGGTGATATTGGTGATCAAGAAGAGGAGGAGGAGTGTGAGGGCAGCACCAAGGATCAATTGGTGGAAACTAAAAAAGCGTAATTGTGAGTTGGAGTTCAGGGAAGAGTTAAGACAGGCACTGGGTGACAGTGCAGAGTTACCGAATAGCTGGGTAACTACAGCAGAGCTAGTAAGGGAGATGGCTAGAAAGGTGCTTGGTGTGACATCTGGAAAGAGGAAGGAGGACAAGGAGACCTGGTGGTGGAATTAGGAAGTACAGGAGAGTATACAGAGAAAGACGTTGGCGAAGAAGAAGTGGGACTTTCAGAGAGATGAAGAAAGTAGACAGTAGTATAAGGAGATGAGGTGCATGGCAAAGAGAGAGGTGGAGAAGGCTAAGGATAAGGCGTATGAAGAGTTGTATGAAAGGTTGGACACTAAGGAGGGAGAAAAGGACCTGTATCGATTGGCTAGACAGAGGGACCGAGCTAGTAAAGATGTGCAGCAGGTAAGGGTGATAAAGGATAATGAGGGAAACATACTCACAAGCGAGGAGAGTGTGTTGAGCAGATGGAAAGAGTACTTTGAAGGGCTGATGAATGAAGAGAATGAGAGGGAGAGAAGGTTGGATAATGTGTGGATAGTGAATCATGAAGTGCAGTGGATTAGCAATGAGGAAGTAAGGATAGCTATGAAAAGGATAAAGAATAGAAAGGCTGTTGGTCTAGATGACATACCTGTGGAAGCATGGAGGTGTTTAGGTGAAATGGCAGTGGAGTTGTTAACTAGATTGTTTAATGAAATATTACAAAGTGAGAGGATGCCTGAGGAATGGAGAAAAAGTGTTTTGGTACCGATTTTTAAAAATAAGGGTGATGTGCAGAGCTGTAGTAACTACAGAGGGATTAAATTGATCAGTCACAGGATGAAGTTATGGGAAAGAGTGCTGGAAGCTAGGTTAAGAAGGGAGGTGATGATTAGCGATCAGCAGTATGGTTTCATGCCAGGAAAGAGCACTGCAGATGCGATGTTTTGCTCTGAGAGTGTTGATGGAGAAGTACAGAGAAGGTCAGAAGGAGATGCATTGTGTCTTTGTGGACTTAGAGAAAGCATATAACAGGCTGCCCAGAGAGGAGTTGTGGTATTGTATGAGGAAGTCAGGAGAGACAGAGAAGTATGTAAGAATGGTACAGGATATGTACGAGGGTAGTGTGACAGCGGTGAGGTCTGTGGTGGGAGCGACAAATGCATTTAAGGTAGAGGTGGGATTACGTCAAGGATCAGCTCTGAGCTCTTTCTTATTTGCAATGGTGATGTACAGGTTGACAGACGAGATCAGACAGGAGTCCCCGTGGACTATGATGTTTGCAGATGACATTGTGATCTGTAGTGAGAGTAGGGAACAGGTGGAGGAGACCCTGGAGAGGTGGAGATGTGCTCTAGAGAGAAGAGGAATGAAGGTCAGCAGGACTAAGACAGAATATATGTGTGTGAATGAGAGGGATGGTAGAGGAATGATGAGGATGTAGGGAGTAGAGGTGGCGAAGGTGGATGAGTTTAAATACTTGGGATCAACAGTTCAAAGTAATGGTGAGTGTGGAAGACAGGTGAAGAAGAGAGTACAGGCAGGATGGAGTGGGTGGAGAAGAGTGTCAGGAGTGATTTGTGACAGACGAGTACCAGTAAGAGTGAAAGAAAAGGTCTACAAGAGGGTAGTGAGACCAGCTATGTTATATGGATTGGAGGCAGTGGCATTGACAAAAAGGCAGGAGTCAGAGCTGAACGTGGCAAAGTTAAAGATGTTAAGATTTGCACTGGGTGTGACGAGGGTGGACAGGATTAGGAATAAGTATATTAAAGGGTCAGCCCAGGTTGGAAGGTTTGGTTACAAAGGCAGAGGGGCAAGATTACGTTGGTTTGGACATGTGCTGAGGAGGGATGCAGAGTATATTGGGAAAAAGATGCCAAGGATGAAGCTGCCAGGTAACAGGAAAAGAGGAAGGCCTAAGATAAGGTTTATGGATGTGGTGAGAGAAGACATGCAGGTGGTTGGTGTGACAGAGCAAGATGCAGAGGACAGGAAGAAATGGAAACAGATGATCCGCTGTGGCAACCCCTAACAGGAGCATCCAAAAGAAGAAGAATCTGCATCCAGCCCAGTACCATACTCATTGGTGGTTTTAACTACCTATCCATTAATTGGGAGTCGTACATAACCACTAATATGGAGGCCCAAAGATTTCTTAACTTTGTAAATTCAAATGCCCTGTAGCAGCTAGTCTGCTCTCCCACTAGGGGAACAAATATCCTAGATATGGGAGAGTGCTGCACTCCCCTAGTGTGATGTCCTCACTGGTAAGATCAGATCACAAAGCGGTCTCTCTTGAAATTAAAGTAAAACTAGTCCCCCCACCTAAAACAAAAACTTTAACAACTTCTCTAAGGTAAATTATGCCCCTCTTAAAGGACAGCATGGCTAGTTTCCAAGCTCCCCCAAATCCAGAAAACAGAAACCTGTGCAGAGGTTTACAAAAAAGGCCCTGTACAATCATATAAACTACTGCATAGAACGACAGCACCAGACAGAAATAAGCCCAGGTTAAACTGCAAAAACAAGCCACCCAGATACCTGGTATTAACAGATTGTGCAACAAAAGAAAGAAAATCTTGTCAAGAAGAAGGAATGTGCACACCAGAGCACAAAGTCCCTCATTAGTCTAAACAAGTGAATCAGATAACTAGTTTAGTATCTGAAAGCAGACTTTGGAGTAAAAATAGCCTCCAAAGCTAAGAATAACCGTAAGCATTTTTCAGTTATGTCTTAAGGGCAACACCCAACAATGTGCGGAATTAGTTGTAGATGGCATCATCTATACTCAGCCGGAAGATATAGCAAATCTGCTTGCTACCAAATGCAGCTAAAATTTCACCTCCCCATCACCCCCAATTCTCCCCCAAGAAATACTCTCCACTACCAATTAGCACCAAAAGAACAGCCTGCCACTGTCCTGTCTAAAGCTAAAAACATAGTTTCAATGGGGCTTGACGATATACCAGGTTGCCTCTTAAACAGCTTGAATCAGGACTTATCAGGCCCATTAGGATCTCTGTTTAACCACAGCCTCCTTCCCGATAGAATTTAAGACAGCTACTGTCATCTGTCTGCATAAAGGAGGGCCATCTACTGACCTGGAAAATTACAGTTCCATAAGTTTGACTTGTCTTATATGTAAAGCCATAGTTCATGGACCTGATAAATAATGACATAAGAAACCTCCAAGCACTGGACCTGACCCACTTCATCTTTGTCAAGGGCAGGTAATGCCTACTGAATGTGTTGGATTTCGTTGAGATGGTCACTAAATCCATGGATGAGGGTAAAACAGTAAACACTGCCTACCTTGACCTGGCCAGGGTATTTGACACAAATTCCCACTCAGGTATTATAAATAAATTCAGAAAACTAGGCATAAATCCATTTGTCACCAGATGGATAGCCAATTGGCTCACGGACAGAATACATGATTAAAGTGGGTGAATCCAGATCTAGCAAGAGGCCAGTTACTAGTGGTGTGCCACAGGGCTCAGTGCTGGGACTACTTCTGTTTGGAATATACTTCTCTGAAGTCAAGGCTAATGTGGATGGCCTCTGGATGACAACGTTTGCCAATGACTGCAAGCAGGGGGCAATCATTGAATCCCCCAATGATGTAGATATCCATCAGGAGGGTCTAGATCAGACAAATGATTGGTGCCAGAACCATGGCCTAAAAGTAAATGCAAAAAAATGCATTATCATACTCTTTGGGAAGTCAAATACCTCTGCAAATTGCAACATCAATGACACATCCCTAAGAGTAGACTGCAAGGTGTGAGATCTAGGTACACAGACAGATAGCCTGAACTTTAACTGCCATGTGTCCACAGTGATGAGGAAGTCCTTCTATGTGGCACAACTTATAAGTAAAGGTGTAGCATCCAGATCTAAGGAAATTATAGTCTTGCTGTACTCAGCCTTCATTAGACCATTGGCACATACTTGACTAGGCACTTATAGTAGCTGGAGTGACCTCAGAGGTTCCTCACAAAGAAAATACAGGGTGTAAACAACATGTCCTATGTGGACAGATTAAAAGCCATATCTCATTACTCTGTCTCATACTAACTAAGAATGACCTATGCTTAACCTACAAGGCACTCACTCACAAATCCAGCCCTGATTGATCTGCTGCACATCCATAAGTCAAACAGCACAAGTCTCACCTGTTCTAAGGATCTAAGCTTAGTCAGTGACTCAAACGAATCATGTTGGAAAGACAGATGTGTGTCTCAGAGATTGCCCCTTCTTTGGAACATGCTTCCTAGTCACATTAAGCAGAGACCTTCTCTGGCCCTCTTCAAATGCAGTTTGGATCAATGGATGCAAAATTCACACCTGGGGTAGCATCTTTGTCCCTTATGGACAGGGGCAGTCTGTAAGATACTCAATGCATAGGCACAAATCCATGCCATCCTCTTGCCCCTTATGGCCATATATTGGGTAAAATCAAGTTATATTGGCTAGACTTGTAAGGGCTCTTAAGCTATTAGACTAGTAACCTCCTATAAACCTATGAACACATTTTCACAATTTAAATGACACAGAATGCAGCGCAATCACTCAGTCAGTCAAACAATAAATCAATAAATAACCAAAGGCAGTTAGATCCAAAGCAAAAGGTAACAAAATTAAAATGGAATATTATAAGATTCCTAGTAAAGTGTATGGTGCCTGACATGCAAGGTAATGTCACAGATGTAACACTGTAATAGTTGTCTGCTATAGGATTGTCACTGTTAAGAAAAAAAACTATGTGACTCACCTCAGTTATAACCCTACAATAAAGTGTGTTTCTGTGCTTAACACACTAAATAGATTACAACAAGAATTAAACCTTTTGGAATTATCTGTGCAGCTGTGAAGCTGAGGGTGCAATGAAGATGAAAATGAAGAACATAATGATGACAATGGTAATGATGATAAAGATGTGATGAAGATGAAGGCAAATATGATGATGAAGAAGATAATGCTGAGTATGACAGTGATGTTTGAAATGAAGAATAATGCCCTGGTGGAGTTTGATTATTTTAGTTTGTGTACTGGACTGCCTTATAGAGTGAGCAGAAACAATTCTTGGTTTTGCTGCTGTTTGTCCATTCTCCATGGCTGAATTATGGGGGTTGGGTTGTGGAGGAGGTGAAGGCTTGTTCCCTCTGGTGCTTAGTTTTTTTGATAATGGACTTTGTCGCTTTATGAGTATGGTTCCTTGATCATGTTTACTCACACTAGGGCTGTGCAATCCTGCTTTTATCATGTTGTCATAGATTCAATAGAAGTTAGGCATGAAGCTGAAACTTGACTTCCCTTTAGAGTAATACTAGTGTTCCAATCATCAAAACTCAGACAGCAGAGCACGGATACGGGTGAACCAGAGCAAACTTGTTAGAAAGGAAGGTGGAAGCAGACTAAATACTCTGTGGTGGAGTTTTAGCACGTGGAACTGGAAGACCAATCAGGTACCCTTGGGGAATCCTTGAAGTTGGTGTTCTATCTAAGTGGTTGATGCACATGGTTATCTGTCTTTTTATTTATTTCCATTTGTTTACTAGGAAAGTCCAATGGGACTATGCAGGACCCCTTTTCATTGAGGGCCCGGGAAGAAAAGCTCAACAACAATTTGCAAGGGTCTTTCCTGGTATTTCTTTGAACATTACATGTGCAGACTCAAAGCTCGCTTAATGTTGTTCTTTGGGGTAATGCAAAAATAGGCATATGGAGCAAACATTTAATGACATGCTATTTTACTTCCTTGTCTTGGGAGAGACCATACTAATTTGCATGGGCTAGTTACCTACAAATCTTGAAAGAGAAGGGGTTTGCAATATGTAGCACTTATTCTGTGTCAGGCTTGCAAAACTGCTGTAGGTATTGAGGGTATGGATTTCTTGTCCCAAAGCTGGGTGTTGAGGGGTCTACTGTCTGGAAAAAGCAAAGGTATGAATGCATGGAGTTAATCTGATGAAGCTCTGACCACAGTGAAAGTGCTCATCTTTTGTTATTACTTAATAAACTGTGGGTTAAACAAGCAATACCAGCTTAAATCCTGTTTTCCTGTTTTTAATAAGAATTCTAAGTGGTCTTTAACACAGATCTTACATTAGTATTGATGACAACAGTCTATTTCAGAACGGCATATATTGATATCATTCCTGTACAACTAATTTTCCAATTTTCTTGATTTGGTCTTCCTTAAGGAAAGTGTTTAGTACCCTTAAGGCTGGAAAACTACATTTCCTTAGTACAAGATTTCATTGTCTCTCTCTCTCTCTTTAGATATATATATATATATATATATATATATATATATATATATATATATATATATATATATTGATAGAGAGAGGGAAAGGACTATGGAAGGGGATATTAGAATAGAATGAATTTCGAGTACTCATAAAAGGAGGTTTGCAGATGCCAATATGAGGATGGGGGGCAGAGATCCATAGAATGGCATCACTAGCAGGGGAAATAGGGGTAGATGAAAGGAGGTGAAGTAATAAATGGTGGGTGCAGGGTGAGGCTCTTGCAATTCTAAGATAGGGAGCCATTTAAGAGAAGCAAAGGATATTGGGGTAGAAATGCATTCTGGTGCAGGAATTAGGAGGTTTTACTGATTGAGGGACAGCCGTGGTATGAAGATCTTCAGGTGACTTTGTAGGGAAGCACTGGTGCCTCAGTGAGAACTGCCTAAGAGCTTGGAGAGCCTAGATGTGGAGGGGTGGTGCCTAGTTATAAAGAGCTGAGGAGGGATAAGGGGTGGGGAGGAGCATTATGGGTGCTCAGGGAGGGTTTCATATATATCACATGGAAAATGGGGAACATAAACAGCATAAACAACTCCCTTTGTTTTCTTATTTTCTACATGGGGTCAGAGTGTTGTGACAACTGTTGCCATCTCTCTGTTTAGTACCACTCTCCTACCTTCTTGGACACTCATGCTTAACTCTTACAGGTCTTCTGTCACACAGTCCATCCATCTCTTTGCTGGCTGCCCTTGTTTCCTCTTCCCTTCTTTCTGTCTGTCCCAAATCTTCTTCACTTGATGTGCCTTTCTGCACGTGTGCCTGAACCACTATAATATATTCTCTTTGACCTTTCCTGCAATTGAAGCTACTTTGGCTTCTTTTCAGATGTCCTCATTTCTTCATGTGTCCCACAATGTGCATCCTACCACCCACCTCAGACACTTCCTCTCCATCACCTCTAGCTTCCTCAATTGCTCTATCATTACTGCCCAGATTTATGTACCACACAGTGGCACTTGTCACACCACTGTTTTGTACACCTTACTTTTCAAATTCTTTGGCATTCTTGTGTCATACACTATCCCTGACACTCTGTGCCAGTTTGCTGCAGTCCATTTGATTGTAGCTTTGACCTCCTCATTGAGACTTTCCTTCTCCCCAGTCACCCCTACCAGTTAGTTGAAGCTGTTAACCTGTTCCACTATTTTCCTTCTGTCTCAATTCTTAGCTTCTTCTCATTTCCCCATGTGTTGTCATTACAGCTTTCTTATCTGTACTTAGTTTCATCCTATGTGCCTTTAATAGTGCATTCCATTCCACCATGCTTTACTGAAGTTCTTGCCATATTGTCTGTATACAGCAGCTTTATAGGTCTGTCCCGTCTGACCTACTTGCTAATGTAGTCCATCACCAGTATGACCAGCAATGGGTTCAGAGCTGAACACTGAAGCACACCTACTCCCACTGGGAACCCCTCTGAGAGACTGAACACTGTTCTTACTTGTGTCAGTGGATGCAAGTACATAGCCTGCACTAAGTCTACTAATATTTCTGGGACTTCAGACCACCACAGGACTGCCCAAATCAGCTTTCATGGGAACTTGTAATATGCTTTCTACAAGTCTAGGAATGCCTAGTTGGACTCTTTCCTCATCCGTAGCTTCTTCACAAGTATCTGTCTCACCACAAATGCTGGGTCAGATGTAGGAGAAAATGAATTTTGGGAAAAGTACAGTTCAGTCAGTTAAACTTACCATAACAGTAGAAGTTTGAATAATCACTGCTGCAGTAGCCATAGTTATATGGGTTATATCCTGTCAAGGATATAACAACTGGTAAGCTTTCAAAACTTCAGGGCATCTTTTGTGTGCCAAAACTGTCAGGCAGCTTGGGTTGAGCTGACTAAAGGACAACTTTGGAAGCAAAGCCCTTCAGAGGTTTCCTGTCAGCAGAAAGAGAGGGAGGCTGTGCCCTGAGAATACAATGCTAGGGAGAAAAAAAAAAAACACACCCTGGCATAAAAAACACACCATGAAATAAGGGAGATGGAAGGAGGGAGTGGCTACTGCAGCAGTGATCACTCTAACATCTACTGTTATGGTAGGTTTTACTTACACAGCTGTACCATGTTCATCATATTCATCACTGATGCATTAGCCTTAGCTATATGGATAACTACGTTATGTAACTACATTTGAGAGGTAGAAGGAGAAGAGTCCAGGAGCCCCTGGAGAATGGTCCTGGCAAAACTTGATCTGGACCTAAAGAAGGAATCAAGTTTATAGTGCTTTGTAAAAGTATGTACAGAGTACCAATGAGCCGCTTATAGAATACTTTTAGAATCCAACCCTTTCCAAAAAGTCTCAGATGAATCCAAGGTCCTGGTAGAGTGGGCTTTGTCCCTACCTGGAATAATTCTGTTATGGTGAGTATAACAAAAGGTAATACCCTTAGACAACCATTTGGAAATGGTCTGTTTTGACACAGGTTGTCCCTTCTTACTTTCACAAGAAATGAACAATTGATCCAGAGATCTGAAAAATGTAGTTCTGTCAAGACAGTACTTAAGTTGTATGTGGACAACCAAGGTATGGAGAATCTTTTCTCCCTCATTTGTAGGTTCAGGAAAGAAAACAAGGAGATGGGTAGTATGGCTTAAAGTAAACTTGGATAACACTTTAGGCATAAAAGAAAGATTAGTTTTCAAAGAAACCCTGTCCCTATGGAAAATGAGATAGGGCTGACTCACCGTAAGAGCTTGTAACTCAGATACCCTTCTTGCAGAGGTCAGAGGAATCAGTAAAAGTGTTTCCATGTTAAAAACCTCAAGTCAGCCAGATTAGCTGGTTGAAATGGAGCAAGTGTTAGCTTCTGTAACACAAAATTAAGATTCCCAAGGACGGCCACCAGTTTTCTTGGAGGCCTCTTATGCAAAACCACTTAAAAGAATATTTTGACATGAGACTGCATTGAAAGAGGAGGATCCACAAGTACACATGAGGAAACTGCCAGTAAATGAACCTTGACAGATGAATAACAAAGGCCATGGGATAGTAACTCACACAAATACTGAAGAACCAGAGAACAACTAGCCCTGAATGGGTGCTGGTTATGTTGCTGGCACCAAGTAAAAAGTTTTTTCCTTTTGTTAATATATGATTTTTTAGTAGTAGACTTCTTGCCTCCATTAGTACCTACTGCACAACATCATAAACAGGTTGCTAAGTTACATTAAGTTTTAATTTAGGCACTATCACAAACAGGTTTAGAAAAGAGAGATCCAGAATTGGTCTCTAAAAATTGTCTTTCTTTGGCACTGGGAGCATACTTGAATAAAAACCCTTCTCTGCCTTGAAGGGTGAGAGGCTAGAATAATTGTCAAGGTGTTTCCCTTACAAACACAAGGTATATGGTTTGATTCTCACATGGGGTAACTGGCTAGGCTTAAAATGGCCCACAAGGGCACTTATCCTAGTACTAATCTATGAACCTATGAACCTAACCGGATCTGTCACTCCTTGGGATAGCTTATGATTAAGAACAGGTGGAAACAAAAGAGTCTTTTCTGGAAGATGAGGAATGACCCCCTGGAAAAGAGGAATTTCCTCTCACTGCCATCTGTAACCTTGAAGAATGATTTTCAGAACTCATTTGTCTGAAACTATCTGTTGCCAAAGAGAAAATGAAGATTCAGACTTTCTGGAAGAAAAAAGGGGCCAGAGTGAGAGGGGTTCACAAGATCTCTTCAATAGTTATTGGACTATCCTTGGGTTTGGGAGGATTGAGACTGTGACAGCCCCTCTTTACCACAGGCCAGTAATCAAGGAGCCCCAATCCTCACCACTGACACCAGTGAGAGGTGGTCACTAAAATAGGAATGGATTTACACAGTATTTCAAATGCAGCTCTCTGCATCAAGCACAATTTCCCTCAAAAGCACACAGAGAACCTGCTCCAGACCTGGGAGTGGACTCTGTCTCGCCAGATCCCAAACAAGACTCACTTTGGAGCACTGTGTCCCAATTCCAAGTATTTGACACACACACTTAAATATCTGATTTTACACACACACACGCACACACACACACACACACATGCCTGGGAAAGGCGGACACAGCTTCACCAGCTGTGTCCACTCTCTCCAGACTACAAGGTAGATTGCTGCCACCAGCAGATCGTCTGAAGGGTAACCAATTATACTGTGTCAAATTAATACTGATATAAATGGTAGATTGTGACTGAGGCTGTGAGGCTTATCAGAGTGGCCACAGTGTCACTACAATAAGCACAAGTACTCTCAAGATGTTAAAAGTATTATCTAAAAGACCAGCCACAATGAAGAGGTATACAAACAATTAATAATGGATAATAAAATAGAGAACAGAAGAATACTTAATATTTAGTTACAATAAACAACAGAGTTTTCAGTCACAGGAAATATAAAAATAACATGGTTGGGTAGAATCTCACAGATGCAGAAAAAGAAATAATACTAAACTAATCTTACTGTACTTTTCCTAACTGAACTAACGAGTCACTGTCCCTAGTTAACTCACTTAGTATCACAAGGCAAGATGTACTGCGATATACTACTGAGATGCTCACTTCCACATGGCAAGATGAGATACTACACACTAACTGAACTGTACAACTAACAACTGAAATGTGATAACTGACATAGATCTTTTATATCAAGTTCCAAAGAAAAACAAAAACAAACAACAAAATGCTGCTCCGTCTGTCAGCTGGTTATAGAATAACATCACATCATATATATTTTATTTATTTATTTGACATTTATTGACCGGGAAAAGTCTGACTGAGCTAGTGCCCTTTTTCAGTGAAGGGCCAGGGAGAAAAGTCCCATGGAATAAAAAATACAGTGTTACAATTCATAATAGAAATTAAAAATTCAAATTGAAATTCAGAATACAACAAATTTTATAAGATAGGATAGGTTACCATCTAGTCACCTGACTCTGGTACAATACACATTCAGAATTCTGTTAAGATTCTGTTGCAGCATTTCTAACATAAGCAACTTTTACAAATACATTTTTAATACAAACATCTGTACAAATTAATGTGACAGTCAAATGACATAAGATTATTTACAAAACTTCAGCCAGCCATGCTGGCACATGCCACACATGCACTGTCTTAGTTCTTCTGGCACGGCTAGAAATACCTCACAACATCACATCTCTCTCCTCCCTTTGAAGACTCAAGCTAGTTTTTCAAGTGACCCTGGAAAGACATTGCTTGAGAGAAATGGGTTGTCTGGGAACACATTAACCTATACCCTATCTTGAGAATCCATTTGCATTGGCATTGTTGTAATATGAAATGGCATATACAGGGTGTCCACCCAAAGCTCCTTTAAGCTTTTAGAATGCCTACTGGGGTTCACACTACCTTATCTGGCCTGTTTTTCTTTGTCAGGTCTGTGAGGGGACCAGCTATTGTACTACAACTGGGAATAGACTTTCTGCAGTACTTCACTTTCCCCAATAATGCCCTCACTTGGTTTTTGGTAACAGGCCATGCCACACCTGAATATCTTCCACTTTGGCAGGTTCTGGCTGATCTTACCACTCCCTACTCTATGTCCTGGATAGGAGACCTCTGCCATACCCACTTTACACATAGTGGGCTTAATGGTCAACCCTGTCCTTTGCAGTCTACCCAGACTCTCCCTGACATGCTGTGGTTTCATCATGTTAACATAGTACAATTTGTGCCCTGGCCTCCTGCTTAGCAGGTTTACCATGTAATTAACAATACTGACCTTCCTTACCACTTCAAAGGGTCCCACCTAAGCTGTCTTATTGTGGCTTTCAAAAATGAGCACCATAATCTGTTGTCCCACAGCATATTCTCAGGCCCAAGTCTTCCTGTCGTACCAAACCTTTTTCTGCTGTTGGGCTGCTGCTAGGTTCTCCTGGGCCAAACCATGAGCTCCCTAAGCCTTGTCCTGAGGTTTAGGACATATGCCAACAACAGATTCCTTGTGGGATTCACACTCACCCTCCCACTCATCATGAATCAGATCTAAAGGGCCCCTCACCCTATGCCCATACAGTAACTCAAAGGGTGAAAAACCTGTAGATTCCTGGGGTACCTCTCTGTATGCAAAGAGTAGATGGGGCAGATATTTGACCCACTATCTCCTAAACTGGTTTGCAAATGTCCGTAGCATGGTCTTTATTATAGAGTTTAACCTCTCCAAAAGACCATTAGTCTGGGGATGGTAGGAGGTAGTCTTTAGGTGCTTCACCCCACAATGCTTCCACAGACAAGCAAACAAGTCTGACATAAAATTGGCACATCTGTCAGTCAGTATTTCACTCGAGAAACCCACCCTGTGGAAATTTCTAACAAAGCATTTGCCACCTTCTCTGCTTCGATGGAGGGCACAGCCACCACATCAGGGTATCTGGTAACATAATCTACTACCACTAGGATTTACTTCTTCCCCATGGAACATGGGGTACCAAGAAGAACCCATAGTGACCCCCTGAAATGGCTCCTCAATCACAGGCAAAGGCGTCAACAGAGCTTTGACCTTGTCTCCTGCCTTGCCTACCTTTTGGCACTGCTCACAGGTCCTTCAGTACCCTGTTATATCCCTTGCAATCCCAGGCCAATAAAAATTCTGCATAATATGACTCTTGGTATGTTTTATACCCATATGACCTGCAAAAGGAATTCATGGGCTATGGCTAGAAGTGCCAGATGGCAGGCTTTGGGAACTACCAACTGCTGTATTACCTCACCCTTTAGCCCTCCCACAGGGGTCCACTGTCTGTACAGTAGCCCTTTGTTCCAATATGCAGACTCACCTTTTCCTTGAGCATCAGGTGCCTCCTTAGCTACCTCCCTCAAGCCTCATAAGGTAGGATCCAAAAGTTGAGCCTGTCCCAACCCTATCTTTGTAACTCCTCCTAGCTCCCCTTCCACAGGAAGCCTAGTATCTTCTGACAGCGGTGCCTCACTGACAACCTGGGTACGACCACTCACCTTTTTCCTTGCAGTCACTCTCTCCCCGTGGGAACACCATTAGCTACCAGCACCTTTGGTTCACTTTCAGGCTGACTGCTACAAGGTAGCTCCCTTTCTTAAATAACCACATCCCCAGCCCCAGTTTCAGGTATGAGGACTGTCTAGGTCCACCACCAGGCTACCAGACCTACCTGCCTGTCTCCAAGCCTGACTGCATGTAACTGCATGCACAAAAGGTACTACATTATCAAAACCATTCCCTATTAAGACATCTGCAGGGATATCCTCAAACACACCTACCTGCTTTTCCCTTTTCTACTCGCCCAGTCAAGGTAAACCCTAGTGAACCGTATTTGGAATGGGGTCCCTCCTAAAGCTCTAACTGGTGTGGACTGCCCAAGCAAGTACTGCTGTTCTTTAACCACTGCAGGTTTCACAATGGTTATATAGGAGGCTGTGCCTCTCTTAGCAGTGGTCTGTCTTCCATCCACTAATATAGGATACAAACTCCGATAATAGTTTCATACTTCTGTTGTCTCCAAAATACTTAACTAATGGCATGCTGTTATTTCCACTTGCTGACTCTCTCACCTTTTGTTCCCCACCTTGCTTCAGTGGACATTTATATGCTACATGGCCCCTTTAGTTACATTTAAAACATCTAACCATTGATCCTGACCATATACCTAAACTAGTGGCTTCCCCTGTTACTGGTAGACTCTGTTGCAGTGATTTAGGCTGCCCACCATGGGTTCCCTTATATCCATGTGCAGCACTGGGTATCCCCTTCTTGTGCAGTGGTGCCCTGTTTGCTAAGTAGAGATCCCCTTTTCTCTCCAGCTTATCTGCAGAGTTTCATTCTTGGTCTGCCAGCTAGATTCTTATGTCCTCAGGCAAAGTGCTAAGGCCTTGTTCCCTCACCAAAATGCCTGCCAGCCTTTCAAAAGTGGTGACCTGACACCCACTCGCCCATCTATGAAAGTAAGTGCTTACCTCAGCAATATAATCCATACATTTTCATCTGCCTTGCGTCTATGCTCACAATTTTTTTTTCTGTAAGCTTCAGGTGTTAACATAAAACAGTCTGGCAAAAGCTGTTTTACTCTAGCATAGTTTAAAGAATCAGTTTAAACAATCAGTATCACACATTTTAGAAACAACATTTACAGCTTTACCATGGAGTAAGGGGGTCAGGAACCATACCCAGAACTCTTGGTCAACATCATACATACCCTTTCAAATATAAGAATAAAACTATCAGTCATCCCCCCCTCTGCAAATTGTGGAAGAAAATTACTGACCTTTATTGCTTCTGGGGTCTAGTTATTCCATTCCTCATTACCACCATGAACCTGAAGGAGAGCCAGCATATCCTTCTCATGACAAAAATGCTTCTCCTTTTCTTCAGCCTCCAAATGTTTGGCCTCCAGTTCATGCTGATGATGATTCTATTTTTCTTCAGCCTCCGAATGCCGCAGTCTCTCTTCAATCTCCTTTTTGTAAGCCTCCAGATATTTAGCATCCAGTTCAAGTCTCTTATCTCCAGATGGATTTTTAATTTCTCTGAGGAAAGGGTGAACTGTCCTGTTTCCAAAGGTTGCACATCCCCATCACCAGACGGGCTAGCTCCCTGAACTGAACAACTGAACTGTGAAAACTGACATAGATATTTTATATCAGATTCCAAAGAAAAACAAAAAAAAAAACAAGTAATCTTCGTGGTATCCCTGAAGTGTCAAACAACCCACTAAACAAGTATAGTGGGTCCAAAAACAAAACAGTGTAAGAAACTTCTCTGTGTGGAAGATTTTCAATCCATATATATCTAGTTAATTACTGTTTATTAATCAGATCAGATAATGGTAGTAGAAGTAGCGAAATTAAACTCATCCTAAGTAAAAAAATAATAATAAAAAAAAAATAATCCAAACAGGGTAGGCAGTCTGTTTCCAGTCGAAAATCTTTTAAGTACATAGACAAGCGATCCAAGTAAAACAAAAATAACAGAGTAAGAGTTTCCTTACAAGCTTTCTAACTATATATATATATACTTTTTTATTACGCAAGGGAGTGGTTTATTGTGCTGTAAAACAAAGTGATCTGAAGTAGGAGATTCATTTGTCTGCAACCTGTGGGTTATGGATCCGATATCGGATCCGAACCGGCATGGTTTTCCAGCTATGGATCCAAGCTCTCAGCTCCTCCCCTCACCCATAATGCCCTGCTCTACCCTCATGACCTCAGATCTCGTTTGCCGCGCATGGTGACTGGATTTGTTTCTCAAGCTCTCAAGCTAAGTGGTAGTTTTATTGTTAAATTTCAGAAATTTAAAGTTTGTATTGATTTTTTGAGTGAAAGAATAAGGTTCCCCTTTGATATTTTTTACTTTTTAGAGGTAATCTAAAAGTTTTATCCCTCCCCTCGCTGTTGGCGTAGAGTGTGTGTGTTGGGCCTGTGTGTGTATTACTTGTATAGTTACTTTAGTTTGGTAACTACTTTTTTTCTTTAGACTAGGATGGCAGACCAGCCCAAGTCTATATTTTCTAAATGCTCCGAGTGTGGCCATAAGCTTTCCCCAGCTGATGGCCACACTGTGTGTTAGATGCCTGGGGGTTGAACACCTCACATCTGGATGTTCCATTTGTGCAGGGTTCAACCCCAGGGCATTGAAGGAGCGGAGGTCCAAGCTTGTTTTGGCGGGCCTTTTACCGCCGGACTCGGCTCCGACCTCCGCTCCTTCCGGAGTAACCGTGCCTCGGTTATTCCCTCTGCGGCACCCTCCTCCTCCTGGGACTCAACCTCCCGTTTCTGGTTGGAGGAGAGGGATGCCAAGAAAGGACCGGAGGGAGAAGCACCATAAGCGGCGGGCGAGACCTCTGTTTCGGCCCCGCCAGCCAAGCGGGCTTCTCCCGGCTCCATTGTCGGCTCGGTCTCCTTCGGCTCCGGTCTCCTGTGTGTTTTCACGGGTCCTGAGGAGGAGGAGCCCCGATCTCCGTCGAGGCTATCGAGGAGCCACTCCCGGCCTACCTCGCTAGCCTCGTCGAGATCCACGACAGCCTTTCGGATGCTGATCTGGACCGGATGATGAGAAGGTTCATCCAGGCCCAGATGCAGATGGGAGTGCTCTTGCCTCCCCCCCCTCTAGGGGGGAGTTCAACACCCTTTTTTAAACCGATTGCTCCTTCTCCGACCCGCTACCCGGGCTCGGAGCAACTGGAGTCGAGCAGCGGGCGGGGTGGGTCGGCGCCGATAGTACTGTACCGGATCCGACCCTGCCCTCGAGTGCATCGGATCCGACCTCTCGGAGCCTGGATCCGAGCCTCGGATCCGGGGGGATCAGTGCTCCTTCAGCGCCGTCTGTGTCGGAGCGCACTGTCCCTTCGGATCCGGCGCCGGCGCCGGCTCCGATCCACTCTTCGGATCCGAGGGGGAGCCGATTGTCGGATCCTTTGGTCATGGTCGGCTCCCCTTCGGCGTTTGATGTAGTGGAGAGGGCCCTGTTGAGGGTCTCCGGACCCCCGGCACTTGTTTCGGCTCCGTCCCGCGCTCCCTCTGCACTGGGCCAGGCTTCCACCATCCGGCCCTTGGGACAGCCCGCTTCTGTGCCCCAAGTTGCTCCAATGGAACAGGTTGCGGCTTGCGAGGAGTCCTCTGACAGCCCCCCAGAGGATGTCCCTCGCAAGCATACGTGCAAAAGGAGGCACATTGACTCCCCCGAGTCTCTCACTGAAGACACAGACTTGGAGGAAGGGGAAGGCTCCCCACGGTCACCCCCCGAGGATGTCTCATTTGGAGACATCATGGAAATGCTCCATATAAGGGGGGGTGGTCTGCCCCCAAGTCTTCCTCGGACGAGTCCGTGTTCTTGGAGGCATTTGAAGCGGGCCCGTCTACCTCTTGGGTGTCCCCTCCTGCCGACCCCCTGGTGGACCTCATTACCACCAGGGAGTGGAAGGAACCGGACACCGTGGAGCCAATTCCTAAGAGGCCCGATAGGATCTTTAGCCCACCGTCCGACCGTGCCCATTGGAGTAAGGGGCCTCCGGTAGATGCCATGTTGACGGCGGCCACCAAGAGGGAACTTGCTCAGGAGAGTCCCTCAGTCCATCCCCCGAGCAAAGAGTCTCGGATGATGGACCGCTTGGGGAAGCGGATGTTTAGTTCAGCGACCTTCTCGGTAAGGGCGCTGAACTACTTGGCACACGTTATTAGGATGCAGCGAGATCTCATTAAAGAATACGCTGCATCTCCCCCAGAGTCCATGTCGGAGGAGGACAAGGTGCTGCACTCCACCCGCATGGCCACTCTTAGGTCAGTTACTAATACCTCTATGCGGCTACTCTCCCACGCTACGGAAGGCGCCGCTAGAGCCGCAGGGGCAGGCCTAGTCACTAGATGTCAGGCCTGGCTCCGTCACTGTGATTTTTCTGAGCCCTTCAAAGCGTCATTTGCGAACGCCCCCTTTGATGGTTCTGCTCTCTTTGGCAAAACCGTTCGCGAAACGTTGACCCAGAGCGAGAAGGACGGGAAGACGCTGTCTGCTGTCGGAATCCGCTTCTCTGCACCCCAGAGGCCCTACTCTAGGAACCAAAAGGGTCAGAAGAAGATGTGGTTCCGGAAGTCGCAGCAGTCCCACCCTGCTCCGGACAACCAGTCCTTCTGTGGCAGAGGAGGACAGGGAGGACGCCGCTCTAGAGGCAGAGGGGCTCCCAGAAACTTCGGGTCCAGGGAACCCTTTTCTGAACGGCCTGCGCAGCAGCCCTGAGGGGTTGCCCGGCTGCTCCACTCTGGAGGCAGTCGGGGGACGTTTTTCGGGGCACCTAGCGGCATGGGAGTCCATAACATCAGACCGCTGGGTTCTCCAAATTATATCCAGAGGATATCGCATCCCTTTTCTTCACCTCCCAAAGTTGAAGTTCCTCCCAGACGTTCCACCCGGTCAACGGGAGGCCGCTTTGGCAGAAATTGGCCATCTGCTAAAGAAAAGAGCCATCCAGCCCGTCCCCCCAGACCAGATCGGATCAGGGTTCTACTCCAGGTTCTTTTTAGTGCCAAAGAAGACGGGGGAACTAAGACCAATTCTACACCTTTCTCTCTTGAATCTGGCAGTCCCCAAAGAAAAATTCCGGATGGTCACTCTGCAATCTATTCTCCCCCTTCTGGGAGAAAATCACTGGATGTGCGATAGACCTCAAAGACGCGTACTACCACATCCTGATGGACAGGCGCTCCAGGAGGTTCCTCCGCTTCCGGCTGGGAGCCAGTCACTACCAGTTCCGGGTCCTTCCCTTTGGTCTCACCACAGCCCCCAGGGTGTTCACCAAGGTATTAGCAGTGGTAGCGGCCCACCTGAGGCTTCAGGGGGTGCAGGTCTTTCCCTACCTGGACGACTGGCTTCTTACCGCCCCAACAAGGCATCTACTATTATTGGCGCGAGACTCCTTTCTCCATCTTGCTCCTTTTCTGGGCATTACAATAAATACAAAGAAATCCAACCTGGCGCCCACACAGCTCTTAGATTTTATAGGGGCCAGGCTAGACACAAGGAGTTTACGAGCCTTCCTCACTGTGGACAGAGTTCAAAATCTGCAGCTCCAGGTGCGGGCCATTCTCCACTCAAGTTCTGTTCCGGCGGAGTTGGTCCTGAGGGCTCTAGGGTCCATGGCGTCTGCTATAGCACTTCTCCCTCTTGCCAGGCTCAATATGCGCATCCTACAGTGGACTCTCTTAGTACAGTGGTCTTACCTTGCTCTCCCTATGCATCATCCCATTGCGATCAGCAAGGCTTGCAAGCGGTCCCTCTTGTGGTGGCTTCACTCCCCAGTTCTCCACGAGGGCCGCCCATTTTGTGCCTCTCCCCATCTCGCCACGGTGACCACGGACGCCTCCCGCCTCGGGTGGGGGGGGCATTTTATGGCCGGACCGTCCAAGGCACGTGGAACGATTCAGAGATCTTACTGCATATCAACGTTCTAGAGATGAGAGCAGTGCTCTTAGCGTTGCTAGCACTTCAGGACTTTCTTCCCTTGGGAACAATTGCGATTCAATCGGACAACATGTCTGTGGTCTGGTACATCAACAAGCAAGGGGGAACAAGGTCTTACCCTCTTTGTCGAGAAGCCATGAGAGTTTGGGAATGGGCAATCTCCACCAACCGCTTTCTAATAGCAACGCACATTCCGGGTCGGTCCAACATCCTAGCGGACAAGCTCAGTCGCACCATTCTGACCCCTTACGAGTGGTCTCTCAATTGTCAAGTAGCGGAACGCATATTCGCACGGTGGGGAACTCCTTCATGCGATCTTTTTGCCTCTCCCTCAAACACCAAGTGCGACAGTTTTTTCGCTCTGATACCTCCTCCCGGAGGTTCCCCAAGAGACGCTCTGGTGCATGCTTGGCCACCCGGTCTTCTGTATGCTTATCCACCCTTGCCTCTGATGCTCCAAGTTCTTCAGAAAGCCTCTCGGGTGGGTTGCAGAATGATTCTCATTGCTCCATTTTGGCCTCGACAGATCTGGTTCCCCTTCCTAAGGTCTCACTCGGTGAATCCTCCTTGGATTCTAGATCCCATTCCGGATCTGATATCCCATCCATCCTGCATACCTCCTCCGAATCTGGACAACCTGAAGCTGACCGCTTGGCTGCTCCAGTTCCACTCTTGATCAGGACTCCCGGTATTTCGTCACCTGTTAAGGCAATTCTGGTGGCAGCTCATAAACCGTCCACTAGGAAGGTCTACCGCAGCAAGTGGAAAGCGGTTTTCTTTGTGGGCGGAGCGGCAAGGCCTGAATCCCTTCACGGTACCTCTCCCCTTAGTGCTTGACTTTCTAACCACTCTTTTTAACGATGGTGCCAGCAGTTCCACAGTCAAAGTACAACTGGCGGCAATTTCTCATTATCACATTGGCCATGACTCTAATCCTCTTATGTCAGCCAAATTGTGTAAAATTTTCCTTAAAGGTACTTTTCTTCTCAGGCCCCCTGTAAAACAAGCGGTTCCTCCTTGGGACCTCTCTTTGGTTCTCCAGGCCTTGACCGCCCCCCCTTTCGAACCAGCGGCTACGGTGGATCTCAAGTTCTTGTCTTACAAGACAGCCTTTTTGGTAGCCATTACATCGGCCAAGAGAGTTTCAGAGCTTCAAGCATTATCAGCTAAACCTCCTTACTTGGTATTTCATCCGGACCGTGTCTACCTCAGGACCAACCTGTCCTTTCTTCCTAAAGTCGCTTCTGAAGCAAACATCAATCAGTCCATTAACCTCCCTGTTTTCTTCCCTAAATATGAAAATAAAGGTGAATATAAGCTTCACTCTTTAGATGAACACAGGCAACTTAGATTTTATCTAAACAGGACGGCTGGTCATAGGCAATCCGACCAGTTGTTTATTTCCTTTGCAAAATTTAATTTGGGCAAACCAATTTCTAAAGTTTCTCTCTCCCGCTGGATTTCACAGTGCATCTTATTGGCTTATCAAGCTTCAGGAAGGCCCGCACCGGAGGGTGTTCATGCCCATTCAACCCGGTCAGTATCTACCTCGGCAGCCTTCAAGGCTAGGATTCCTCTAGATGATATTTGTGCAGCAGCCACGTGGGCTTCATCTCATACTTTTATCTCCCACTATAAGTTGGATCTGGCATCTAGGGGTAGAGCATCCTTTGGCTCCGCGGTGCTCCGGAATATCCTTCCATGATGGCCGCCCAAGATTCAGGTAGCTGGGGACTCTGTCCCACAGGTTGCAGACAAATGAATCTCCTACTTCAGATTTAGAAGTTATGTACTCACCATAACGTTCCATCTGAGTAGGTGTATTCATTTGTCTGCAACCATCCCGCCCTCCTATCACCCTGGCCTTTCAGTTTCCTGCATATTATTCTGTTACCCTTTTCAGGGTGTTGTTGCTGTTGGCAAACTTGATCTGAGGTCATGAGGGTAGAGCAGGGCATTATGGGTGAGGGGAGGAGCTGAGAGCTTGGATCCATAGCTGGAAAACCATGCCGGTTCGGATCCGATATCGGATCCATAACCCACAGGTTGCAGACAAATGAATACACCTACTCAGATGGAACGTTATGGTGAGTACATAACTTCTAATTATTGGTATACATGTTAAATTCACATCCCTTCCCCCATCAGTGTGATATTTGAGCTGGTCCTGCTGTACTTGGTAGCTGTCATAATAAAATAACCCTTATGTACTTTAAATAAAATTAATAATGTGGTACCTCTTATTTAACCAGATTATTAAGTCTGTGATTTTATTCAAGACAATATACTACATGGCCGGAAATATATAAACCTTAGACCATTTGGCAATCTTTAAATATATATAAATATATGCATATACATTTTGCATGCAAAAAATCCATTGTAAAAATCATATTCTATTTCCATAACCTATTGTTACATATTGTTAACAAAGATTGCTTTCGTCCTTGTAGACTTCTTCAGGTCTGTGTACAAGTGATCTTTACAGGTAGTAACACACACAGCTTCTAAAGCAAACGGAACAGGAGGAATGGGTGTATGTTCTAGAAATTCCTTCTGTAAGAACTCCGTATTTTCTGAGGGTCTGAGAAACCTCGTTGTTCTCACACTGAAAACACTGGCATATATTCTAGCAATAATCTCAAAGAAAGAGAAACCTCCGCAAAAAGGATCAGACACTGAGATCTCCTCTGAATCTGAAAAAGACATCTGAGGTTAAAAAAACTTATATCCATCCCTGATTCTTCTTGTTTAGATTCAGAATCTTAAATCTCTTCAGGGAGGGACAAATCCCTCTTTCTTTTACCAGAAACTACTTTACAAGAAGGACCAATAACCTGAATTAAACCATGATCCAGACTCTGTAAACTACTCCTATACAAAGAAAATTGAGAAGGAATAGATGCATGCTTGGTTTTCTGTTTATTTTTGACAGGAAAAATGGGGCCAAAGATAGGCACATCATTCTGACATGACAGGGAAAACTTCCCTGTTCGCTCTACTAGGACCAACAAGAGTGCTCTTCCTTGCCACTGAGGGGACCTCAGTAGCTGCTGAGGATGTGGTTAACCCCTAGTCCATAGTGGTTGTAGAAGCTACATCATAGGGATCGGAGGTAAAAGAATTAAATTGGTAGCCTGCTGTGGTGACAAAGGCTGTTTGCTTATTTTTTTTTTCTGTGGCTGGAAGAAGGACTGTCTGTGGGACTGGTAGTTTGTTCCACGGTCAAGCCGCAAATGGTGTCTTTTTCCCAGGGAAGACAAGTAGCAATTGTCAGTAAGCACTACCGGAACGCAAAAGCTTTTTTTTTTTTTTTTTTTTTTTTTTTTTTACAGAAAAACACATTAAAAAGCACTTTAAAACAGTATGCCATCCCCACAAAAGTACAATAAACACAGTTTCACCAGAGAAAAATGCTTTCAGTTACTTTACACCACTCTGTTTAAAAGCCCATTACTGTCTTAAGACAGTCTGTTAAAACACAACACTCCTAAAAAATAACTTTTCTGAAGAGGAAAATAATAAAACATCAACAAAATTAAGAAAATGGAAGTTGTCTTCCCAAAGGTAACTTGAAATCGTCAGAGAAGTGTACTGTTCAGTGGCAGTAAGGCTCTGAAGGGCTTCATGTCCAAATTTGTATTTTAGTAAGCTCTGCTTGAGCTGTCTGATAGTTGGGGTGCATGGAAGTTGCCCTGAAGGTTTGGAAGCTGGCTGGCTGTTATATTCTTGTCAGGATATAACCTATATGGCTAAGGCTACTGCAAAGTAACAGTGATCAATATAATGAACATCATAATATTGAAGTCAAAACACCACAGGTTACTGGATGTCTGAGGAGGGCTGGGGCTGAATTGGCTATGCAGCTGAAAACCAAACCTATAAGAAAGAAGCAAGAAAGATATGTGGTAAAGGATTTCATTTGGTGGTGGCAGACGGTGCAAAGAAGGGTAAGAGGGTTGGCCAGTGGCAAAGTAAGAGTACCTTGGACCTAAGGCTGTTTTCAAACCATAGGCCACCACACACACACACGCACTCACACACACATTTTTTACAGTGCATTTTTAGCACTCTGCATAAATGCACATATTCTTTTGGATATACCTTCTTGCTTGTTTTAGTTTATATTTCCTGTTTAATATAGCAACATTTGTTAGAGTTTGTTTTAAATTTGTAGTTTTGAACATTTTTCCAGTAAGCAGTGAAACAAAATGTATTAATCATTAATGGCAAAAGTATTCATTTCAGAAATGTTCAACCACAAAAGGCCACTCAAAATGCTAAAATTATTATCCATCAATATCTGTATTCATCAGCCACACCCACTTTATTGCCTCTGTAACATGTCTGGCTGTGATAAAAATGGTCATAGTAAAGTATTCCGATTTGCTTTTCACAAATATACACTAGTCTTCCTAAGACATTTTCAGCTTTATCAGATCAGCAGGGTCAGTCCTTTTTATGCATAGACATCAACAAACCCAGCAATCACAGACATATTGTTTACTGCATCCCTCTAAGATGTCTGTGCCAACAAATAATAATTATGACCAAAGTAACATTTTTCAAATTTGTTTCACTTGAACACACAGTACCCATAGTAAAGGATTCTAACGTACTTCACACACATCCACATTAGTTCTGCAGAGACAGATGAAAGTCTGTTTAAATTTATACTTAATAAAATGATACAGGGAATAAACAGCATATCCTACATTGACTGACTCAAAGCCCTGCCACTATATATAGTATCCTACAAAGTGATGACCTGTGTCTGGCATGCAAGGCATCCTCTGACCCAATACTGATGGATTTACTACACATCAGCAAGTCAAATGGCATTAGAAATACTCAGTTTATGGATCTAAACCTCTTCTGTAACATCAATAGAATAGTTTGAAGGGATAGGTATATCTCAAAGATGATATCATTGCTCTGGAACAGACTTCCCATCCACATAAAACAAAGTTCATCCTTATCCATATTCAAACACAAGTTTGATCTAGGGATGGGAAACAGAAAATGTATCACAGGACTGGCCCGTATGCTTCTAATACACAGAGGCAGGTCCTAAATTCTTTATCCCATGCATGAGTTCCCTCAAATTATTTATTGTATGATCCTAGTTATTCTCATTAGAGATAATTATATCAACCATGGGATGGGCAATGCCACTCTCTGATCAAATTAGATTGGTTAATTCTGGAACAAAAAGGGAACCTGGTTAGGAATAAAATGGTCTGCATGGGCAGCTAGCCTAGCACTTACCTATGAACCTATAAAATTAACCAAATAATAAGAGCATAGGTTACTTTCATAAACAGATAGCCCCCCACCTCAACCAGCAGTTATAACCACTTTGTTGACTATGTACATCTCTTTTTTCTATGAAGAAATACATTACATGTATTCATTGATAACTTTGGATGAACTACATGAAACTCTATAAAGATAAGACCTAGACATGTGTAGTATAGTTTAAATAGAAGAGTTGTTATGATGCCAGTAGAAGAAATAAACATATGCTAAATCAAAATGCCCAATCTCTGCAGAAGGAAAAGTCATCTGAATAATTTCACATTAATGATGATGGGGTCATGCACCTGGCTGCATTAATTTCCAGGACTGTTACTGTTCCCTGACAATCTGCTGTTCATGCATGCTTGTACTGCTACACTGTAGGGACTCTGTCTCCTACCACTGGCAGACCTTACACCATTCCTGCTTATCCACCATTTGAGTCTGGAGTTACTGATGTGCAGATATGTGCCACTTGTGCATTACTCTGTAAGGGTTAAACCTCTTAGGAGAATTCTATTTGTCTGGATTTGTTTCTTTTGTTCATATCTTCATGTTACTATTTGCAGCATCTTGTTCAGTGGCCATTATAATGTGAGATGAGCAGTACTTAACTTGTGCTGAGGTGACACAGACATATGTCTGTAGTTACAGAAACTTGATTTCAGAATAGCAGTCACACTCCCTCCCTAAATGGCTACAGTGCCTGCCATACGTTCAGGTCAATTGGGGACTGTGGGGGCATATCTGTATTTACTAGGAACCTCGGTGTTTTCAACAAATCACACCCAATATCAATTTGAACTTGTTGAAGCCTTTGTGGCCCACAATAAAGCCACCTACTACTTTATTTCCACGTGCAGGCCCTCATTTTATTACACATTAGAGCATGTTGATTGATTGAAAATCTATCCATCAAACCAAATATGTTTACTGTTGGTGACCTAACTACCCCTCAACTGGGAAACTTGATCAAACTGTTTCCCTTTCTATTAGTGCTCGTAATCCTCTTGTCCCTGCCAATTGCTCCCACTCTTGTAGCACCCCAAATATCTTATCTTTCTTGGTTAAATTCAACCTCCTAGCAGCAACGTTCTCCCCTAAGACAAGCCTCAAAATCTAAAATAAGTTTGTGTTGTGGGACTTGTATAAATCCAGTTACCTATTACTCACTTATATTCTAGATAAACAATAAATGTAATAATTCTTTTGTGTCTAATGCCGGATGCTATTGTATCTGCCTCAAAATTTTACTCCTTCATAGATAGGTGCATTGAGGAAGTCATTCCTTTTCAAAATGAGCACTGCAGGAAATTTGAAAATAAACTTCTGTGGTAGTACACCAACATCAGTAAACTCTACAAAAGAAAACAGAAACATTATGGCTGTTTATAATAAATACCCTTTTCCCTAATATAACACTGAGTTAAAATTGATAGGCAAGACCCTTACATGTACCCTCAGTGAGTGTAAGAACAGCTATGATCTGAGAGTTGTCAGTAGTACTAAACACAATCATAAAACCTCTTTCAGTTACATCAAGAGTCTTGGATATGATACCCTGCTATATACCGAACTCAGTTCTAACTGGTCAGTCATTTTAATATGAAATCCATAGCAAATATCCTTGTAGACAGATGTTGTTCCAGCCTTATGCCTGCTTCTCACCTAAATACTTTCCTCATACAACCCAATTCCAGTCTTCCTAATATCACAATGTATGAGGTGGTATCAGCTTTATCAAAAAAAAACAACGCTAGTTTCATGGGTCTCAATAACATTCTTTACTACTTACTAGTAAGTGATAAGCACCACTTTACTCAGCCCCTTCTAAACATGTACTGTCTAAGCCTTTCTTCTGGCTATGTCCTGTAAACATGGAAAATAGACATAGGGGTGCAGTTACACAACAATGGCCTTACACCTAAGCTCAGTAATTATAGCCCCGTTAATTTCATTTGTTTCATCAGGAAAATAATGGCAAATGTAATCAATGAGTTAATTAACAACACCATAGGTGACCTGCAAGGGCCCTAAACAATTTGGATTCATAAAATTCTGGCCATGTCTACTTAACCTGGTTGATTTCTTTGATGGGATCACTGAAGCCCTTAAAGAGGGCCTGTCCTTCCCTACAACTTACCTTAACCTTGCCAAGGTGTTTAATACAATACACTATACAGGCATTATAGACTGTTTCTAATTTGGGAAACAAATTACTCACTAAGAAACGCCCAAAACAACACATTCAACCCAAGTTCAGAAATGTCACTGGTGAGAAGGCCTTCTGCAGATTTGTCCCTGCAATCTGAAATAGCCTTCCAAATGAGGTTAAAATAATTAAACATTACAAGCCTTCAAACCACAATAAATGGTCATTTATTCAAGGAAGATAAGTGTATCTGGTTTACAGATGCAGGCTATTGAAATGCACCGTCCTATACTAAGTTTATAGTATACTATACTAAGTTTGAACTCAATAAATGTCAGCTCTCTCTGGTGGTGGGTTGGGAGTTGGCATAATAGTTATGCAGGAATTCCAGCTGTTGCATATGTTTGGTCAGGTACATGCTGACATACTGAAGGGGGGCATGACTTCCTTGGACCTGGATACCATGCCCTTTCTTATAAGCTAGATGACATAGAATGATTTTTCTTACTACCTTGGTCCATAATGGATCATTTCCATGATCTATTAAGGACCAACAGTTTTGCATTGTAAATATCTGTATACATAATGGGCCCAATTCCAAAAGACTTGCTCCCAGCAGAAGTGACTTACTCCAGTATAAGGCCTATCTATAAAGCAGGCTTACACCAATGAACAGAGAATAAGAGATTTGCTCTCAGTGTGAGTAACTTACTCCGGTGTATCACAGTAAGTCACTTACACTGAGAGCAGGACTTTTGGAATCTGGTCCTTAGAGGAAGTCTGCTTTATAGATAGGTCTTACACTGCAGTAAGTCATTTATGCTGAGAAGTAGGGGTCCAAATGGAGAGATGATAAGTCAGCAAGTAAACAAGAGTATTATTGCTGAAACTGAATTCATCCTCAAGTCTTGGTGAGTACCTTCACATGGACCCTGTTTTTCACAAAATCTCACCAAGATGACACTGATATATAGACTGTATTTCTATAGCATATCTCATGGACAGAAGTAGGTTAAAAATTAAAAAAGAGATCTGGCTGCATAAGACCCAGGATAAAAAAGTGCCCAATTCTGGTAGGCACACTGGTGCCAGGACTGGAAAAGATGACAGTGTAGAATCCTCAAAATATGAAAACATTCCTACAATGAAGCCAGGCCAGGCCCAGGGGGAGTATGGCCCCCCTGTTGTAGAAGGAAGTAGTAGTCCACAAAAACTAATAGGCCAAAGAAGAGCCATAAAGACGATAAGGTGTACAATTGAGGGTAAGAAAGAAATTACTGTATGTATTGTTACTATTATGCAAAAAGCCCAGAATTTCCAGACACAAGATATACAAAACAATTATGAGAGAAATTAGAGGAAAAAATACTTCCACAGGAAAAACTATCAGAAGCTTCAAATGAAAATTTGTGTTCATTAATGCAACAGATTTGTGAAAAACAGTATATAGATCAAGGAACTTTGATCTGTTTGGAAAAAGAAGCATCTGAGGAAGTGTGAAAATATAAACAAAACCTAGAGATATTTGAAAAATATAAAAAAGAAATATGGACATGGGAGAGAAAGACAGATTTGATATGGTGCAATATTTATGCAAAAGAGAAAGCCAAATGAATCAATATAAAGAAGGCAGCCTCAAAAATATTCAAAGAGAAATATAGGCAAAGTCATCCAGATATGGAAAATTTCATAATAAAAAAATAATATCACAAAGAGGGAACATAAAAAAGAAGATTAGTAAAGTAGAAGTGTTGCGTCTTTCGGCTTTTCCCGGTTAGGGGTCGCCACAGCGGAACTCCGGTCTGCTAATGATTGGTAGTTGATTTTTACTTGCCGAGTTACCAGCCCTGACGCACACATGTCTCCACGCAGAAGACACTCTAGCTGAGAATTGAACCGGACAGTGTCTTACTGTGAGGCGACAAGTAAAGTAGAAGTAAAAAAAAAAAAAATAGAAATTGAAGTTATGGTGTCCCTGCGAAGTGGAGGATTTGGTGTAGAAGGTCTAACACAGGTTACATCACAGCATGATGGAACGAGTCCCCAAAGTAAGGAGAAGCAGGAAGATAGGAGACATCTGAAGAAGAAATATGGACATGGGAAAGAAAAAGAGAGTTAATATAGTGTAATATTTGTACAAAGGAGAAAGCAAAACTAACCAATACAAAAAGAGCAGCACCAAATGTATTTGAAGAGAAATACAGGCAAAGGAATCCAGAGATGGAAAACTTTACAATACAAAAAATAAGACAAAGAGGGAAAAGTAGAAAAGGAGATCAGTAATGGAAAAGTTAAAGAAATATAAACTGAGGATGTTATGTGATCCTATCTCGCCTTCATTCTGACTGATGGGTTCGGAGCCGATCCTCAGCTCCGACTCGGCACGCTTATGCCAAAGAGCGAAGTCTCTTATTGGCTGAGCTTACTATATCCCAGGATGCACCACTACCAGTCCCCCAGATCTCGTTTGCCGCTAACAAGCAAAGACGTGGTCTCGAGCTTGGCTGAGCTAAGTAGTGTTTTTCACTTACTTTTCCTGTCAGGGTTTTCCTTAAAATTCAACAAAAAGCTGTTTTAACAGCTATCGTGTGTTTTTTGTGTGTGAGTGAAGATTTTTCTTGGTGAAATTCTTGTGTAGTGACTGAGTATTGTCTGACTAAAGATCCCATTTGCGTTGTAGGGCCTTTCCCTGTCAGTCTGTTGTCTGGCTAGTCCCTTATTATTTTTAGGGGTCTTAGATCCTTTAGTCTTATTTTTTTCTATTTGTGACAATCCTTCTTTAAAAAAAAAAAAAAAAAAAAAAAAGAAAGAAGAGAGAGAGAAAAGAAATCTTTCTGTGATAGTTAGAGTGATTTGTGTTTTTGGCTAGTTCACTGATTTGATTGCCATAATGTCACAGGCTCCTAGGCCTTCTGGGTTTAAAAAGTGCACTAAGTGCAGTTTCAAAATGTCGATCACAGATGATCACTCTCTCTGTGTATACTGTTTGGGCGCCAAACATTTGCAGGAGTCCTGCAGCGTGTGTCACGCGTTTTCCTCGAGGGTCCTCCAAGAGAGGAAAAATAAACTTATTTTAAAAGGCCTTATTAAACCCTCATTTGAAGAGGCATTGGCTTCCTCTCCTTCTCCTGCTAAAAGAAAGGTCGGCTCAGACCAGTCCGTCGGAACCGACCGCCAAAAACATAGGCAGTCTTCTCCTTGGCTCCACGGACTTGGGCCGAGGGCGAACGGTCTGCCTCGATGCCTCCAGCCTCGACTCCTCTGGGTTGAGCCGTCGTCTGGGGCATCGAGGCGGGTCATCTTCATCGGCTCCACTGATCTCGGAGCCGATGAAGGTTGTCGCTCAGACACTTCCTCCTCGGTGCGAAGCCCTCTTGCACCGATGGAAATTGGTTTGGACATTCCTTGGCGCCGATAATTGTAGAGTCGATTCGGAGCCGGTCCCCTAGTCCCTTGGAACCGTTGGAGAGGCCTACTCGGACCCATTCGGTCTCTTCCAGGTCATCAAGGATGTCAGATTCGGACATAGACAGGGTGCTCCAAAGACTGTTCCAGTCCCCAGTCTTTCAGAAATTTGTTTCGGCTCCGACCCAATTGGCCGGGCCGATAGCCCACTCCATTGCCATTCCTCCTCCGACCGCTTCGGCTCCGTCGGAGCAGGTGCTGATGGAGCCAGTGGAGATCCTAGGGTCGGCTCCGACCCTTACTCCAACTCCGGCCTTCGGGTCCGAGTTTGCACACGGACTTCTTGGCCGGACCCGGGGGTGACGTTTGGGACCAATGCTGTCGGTTCCGAGCCTCCCTCTCGGTGCTTGGCCGCAGGACTTCCGTCTGCCATCATGGCTCCGGGGACGGACCCTCCCAGGATTCTGGGGTCCGGCTTTCAGAGCTATGAGGAGTGCCTTGGCCAAGTCTTCTTGACCATCTCACGGCTTTACCGGCACCTTCCTGGGCATGGAGAATGGGTCTTTGGCAGTTCCCCTGTCTCTAGGCAGCGGAGCCCGGGGCCTGAGGTTACCCCACTGGGGTTCCCCTCCTCCTGAGGGTCTTCGGAGTTGTCTTGGAGGAGCCCCAAGCAAGAGATTGTGCAAGAGGAAGCACGTGGACTCCCCCGATGAGTCTCTTACATCGGACACTGATCTTGATGATGCGGAGGGGTCCCCTAAGTCGTCCTCGGATGATGTCTCATTTGCAGACATTCTAGAGATCCTTAAGCAACGAGGCGGCTGGAATTCCAAACCCCCCTCCGTTGATGAGTTGGTGTTCCTCAAGGCCTTCGGGGCTCAGCCCTCCGCCTCCTGGGTGTCTCCACCCTTCGACGAGCTTCTGGATTTGGTTTGTCCGAGGTCGTGGGAACATCCAGATACTGTGGAACCAGTGCCTTCTCGCCCTAACAAATTTTTGTCTGCCCCACCCGAAAAGGAGTTCTTAACTAAAGGCGTGGCTGTAGATGCCATGGTGGTGGCATCTGCTACCCAGCAGGACGTGGCAGAGGCTTCAACGTCCGTCCATCCTCCTAATAAGGAGTCTAGGAGCATGGACCGTGCAAGCGCACCCTGACTTCAGCGGCCTTTACTCTGAGGTCCCTGAATTATTTGGCACATTTCACCAGACTACAGAGGGATCTGGTCAAGGAGCTCTCAGACTCCCTCTCAGGTAACCTACCTGAGCAGCTAGCCCAGTCGGTTAGCTCTCAGTTGGCTATCCTTACCTCGATTTCTAACTCGTCCATGAGGCTCATTTCATATGCGGCCGAAGGCGGGCAAGCGGCAGGCACAGGCGTGGCTCTCGGAGACAAGCCTGGCTCCGTTTTGTCATTTCGGAGGCCTTCAAGTCTTCCTTTGTCGGCGCTCCCTTTGATGGGTCCTCTTTGTTTGGACCCAAGGTAAAGACACTCTTACCCGCTGTGAGCAGGAGGGAAAGACTTTATCTGCCGTAGGAGCATGTTATTCCACTCCCTTTCGGCCTTATCCCAAGGCTAAAAGAGGAGGGAAGATGTGGTTCCGCAAATCACAGAAATTCTTTCCCCAACAGCAGGAAGATTCCCCTTCCAGAGGCAGAGGACGGGGAAATTTTTCTGGGAGATGCCATCCCAGAGGCGGCAGAGGCCCCCGCAACACTGGAGACCGCGAGTCCTTTCGTGGCTCTTCAGCCTCCCACACTCCATGAGGGATTGCCCAGCTGTGCTGCTCCGGAGCCAGTCGGGTGCCGTTTTGCCAAGCACCTAATAGCCTGGGAGGCTATTACTCAGGACAGATGGGTGCTTCGGATTATGGCCGGAGGTTACACCATTCCCTTCACACACTCACCCCCACCGTCCAAAAAAATCCCGGACCCACCACCCAGTCAAAGGGAAATTGCAGCCGTAGAAGCCTCAAAGCTGCTAGAAAAAGGAGTCATCCAACCGGTCCCCACAGACCAGATCGGATCCGGAAATTACTCAAGGTTCTTTTTAGTGCCAAAAAAGACAGGGGACCTGAGACCCATTTTGGATCTCAGCAAACTAAACCAGTCCGTCATGAAGTCCAAGTTCCGAATGGTCACTTTACAATCCATTCTCCCATTGTTGGAGAAAGATGTTTGGATGTGCTCCATAGATCTCAAGGATGCCTATTATCACATACCGATACATCAGGCGTCCAGGAGGTATCTGCGCTTCAGCCTGGGAGACAGTCATTTCCAATTTTGTGCACTGCCCTTTGGTCTCACCACAGCCCCCAGGGTGTTCACCAAGTGTTTGGCAGTAGTGACTGCTCACCTGAAGAGTCTAGGATTCCAAGTGTTTCCCTATCTGGACGACTGGCTCCTGACTGCCACCACCAGGCATCTACTACTAGAGAACCTACAAGCCACCATCTCCCTGGGTGCTTCCCTGGGAATTACATTCAACTGGTCAAAGTCTGTCTTGCTGCCTTCTCAGCGCATAAGATTCATAGGAGCAGAGATAGACTCAAAATTAATGCGAATCTTCCTTCCTACCGAAAGGACACAAACATTACAAGGTCAAGTCCGAGCCCTGCTTCTAAGATCCAAAGCCCCAGCCAGGATGGTCCTGCAACTTTTAGGTTCAATGTCTGCCACGGTTCTCCTAGTTCCTCTGGCAAGATTGCACATGAGGATTCTTCAGTGGCTGTTATCGACACAATGGTCTTTTCAGGATCTCCCCCTCAATCATCACATACTGATTACAGAAAGCGTGCAAACGGGACCTCCGCTGGTGGCTTCTGCCATCCAATCTGAATCAGGAAAGACTTTTTGTTATACCCCCTCCAGTGGCCACCTTGACAGCGGATGCCTCCCAGGCGGGGTGGGGGGGCATTGTCTGGGCAGGTCAGTTCAGGGTTCTTGGCTTCCAAATGAAACATTTCTCCATATCAATGTGTTGGAAATGAGGGCTGTACTTCTGTCCCTACAAGCCCTCCACAAGTTTCTCCCTCAAGGCATTATCGCTATCCACACAGACAACATGTCGGTGGTCTGGTATCTAAACAAACAAGGAGGGACCAGATCTTACCCCCTTTGCAGAGAGGCCATGAGGGTGTGGGAATGGGCAGTGGCTACCAACCGCTTCCTGGTAGCGACCCACATTCCAGGAAAATCCAGTGTATTGGCAGACAGACTGAGCAGGACTATTCTCTCTCCTCACGAGTGGTCTCTGAACGAAACAGTAGCAGCTCAGATTTTCAAAAGATGGGGGATTCCGTGCTGCGACCTGTTTGCAACACCACAAAACACGAAGTGCAAAAGGTTCTTTTCCTTGACCCCGCGTCAAGGGGAGGCAGCTACGGATGCTCTAGTCCAACCTTGGCCAACAGGACTGCTTTATGCTTTCCCTCTGGTTCCACTCCTCCCCAAAGTCATCCAGAAAGCTTCCCAATTGGGGTCCACAATGATTCTAATTGCTCCGTACTGGCCTCGTCAGGTATGGTTCCCCTACCTACAGAAATATACTCTGGACGGTCCTTGGTTCTTGGATCTAACTCTGGACCTTCTAGTTCATCAGTCGGGACAACAGCACCAGTCCCTTCACACTTTGAAGTTAACAGCTTGGCTCCTCCACTTCTGACTTTAGTCAGAAATCACACCTTGGACCCGGAAGTTATTCACATTTTATCTTCAGCCCACAAACCCACCACTAAGAAATTGTATAACAGTAAGTGGAAGAGGTTTGCTATCTGGGCTCAACTCAGAGGCTTAGACCCTATTACTGCCCCGATACCAGAGGTCTTGAAATTTTTAACATCTTTGTTTAATCAAGGATCTTCAGTCTCTACTATTAAAGTCCAACTAGCAGCTATCTCCAAATTTCACGAATCCATAGACCCACCATTGATGAGCAGCAGATTATGTAAAACTTTCATGAAAGGTGCTGTGCTTTTAAGACCCCCAGTTTTTCATCCTGCGCCTCCGTGGGATCTTGATTTGGTACGTGCCTTAACATCTTCCCCCTTTGAACCAGCTGCTACATGTGAGTTGAAATATCTGTCTTGGAAAACTGCCTTCTTAATTGCAATTACCTCTGCAAGAAGAGTTTGAACTTCAAGCCCTATCTATCAAACCACCGTACTTGATTTTTCACAAGGATAGAGTATCACTTAGACCTAACCCATCTTTTGTCCCAAAAGTTTGCTCTAATCTCTGTCTCCAACAATCTTTAGAGCTACCAGTTTTCTTTCCAAAATTTTCAAACAAAGCGGAATATACCTTCCATCGTTGGATGTTCACAGGCAATTACGCTTCTATCTAGATAGGACTCAGCAAATTCGGAAAACAGATCAATTGTTTGTGTCCTTTTCAGATAATAAACTGGGTCAAACCATCACTAAAGCTACTATTGCCAAATGGATCAGAGATTGCATAACTCAAGCTTATTCCTCTTCAAATAAGCAACTTACAACATCTGTCAAAGCTCACTCTACTAGAGCTATGGCTACCTCTATTGCATTCCATTCCAAGCTCGCTATTTCTGAAATTTGTGCTGCGGCTACTTGGTCCAACCGCACACTTTCATTTCCCACTATAAATTGGATGTGGCATCTAAAGGCGAGCATCATTTGGTTCCACGGTACTCAGGAGTGTTTTCCAGTGAGCCACCCAGGATTTAGGTGCTAGGGACGCTGTCCCATCAGTCAGAATGTAGGCGAGATAGGATCACATAACATCTTTTAGTTATGTACTCACCATAACTTCAGATGTTTGGGATCCATCTACTACATTCCTAATACCCACCCTCCTTCCCCTGCCTTGGAGATCAGAAGAGATTGAGCGGTTTGGGTTCTACTGTTTTTTATCTTGTATCATCTGTCAATGTTATATAAGCAGTGCATGCGTGTGTGCATGTATGCGGACAAACTAGATCTGGGGGACTGGTAGTGGTGCATCCTGGGATATAGTAAGCTCAGCCAATAAGAGACTTCGCTCTTTGGCATAAGCGTGCCGAGTCGGAGCCGAGGATCGGCTCCGAACCCATCAGTCAGAATGTAGGCGAGATGGATCCCAAACATCTGAAGTTATGGTGAGTACATAACTAAAAGTTATGGAGTACCTGCAAAGTGAAAGATTTAGTGTAGAAAATCTAATTCAGAAAACACCGAAACAGGATAGAGCAATGGATATCCAAATTAAAGGGAGGAAGCAATTGGTCAGGTGCCATATGAAGATATTGTGGAGCCTTCCACAGGAAACCAGTATAAACATTCACTTGAAGTTAGACTGCAAGGGAAGGAACAGGAAACTGTAGAAACTCTGATGCAGTCAATGTTGAGGAGTGCTAGTTCAGTGAGTTCCTTTATGATAGAGCAACAGATGGCACAGGATGAAACTGAAGAGAATGTGGCACAGGAAGATGCTATAGAACTTTCTATACAGTGCTAGCAGGAAATGGAAAACAAGGGATGTGCCCTCAGTTTGGAAGAAAACCAGCTAAGAGAGGAGTTGCTTGATTTAACAGGTATAGATAGATATATTACGATCAATGAAAGAAACAGACTGCAGAAGGTCAATAAAACCCAAAAAGTCAGAAGTCTGATAAAACAAATGAACACAGTAATTAGGAATGTCCATAGAGATCCATGCGATATAACAGAACTAAACAGGAAATTATTTCGTGCAGCTAAATTAATAACCGATAAAGTTCTACCACAAGAACACAGGGTAGTGAGGGAAAGAAAGGGGAGAAATTGAATACCATCATGGAAGTATCGAACAGAGAATATTATAAAGCAACTAAGACAAGAAGTGTCAATATTAGAAGACTATAGCAGAGGGAATAGATCAACAAAAATACTAAGATGTGGTAAAAGCAATGCGTAGTATTAGAACAGACAAGGATCTATCGTGCATTATCACAAATAACCTAAAACTTTCAGCACAGGTGGACAAACTTAGAAGATATACAGATAAATATAAAGTTACAAAATAAACAATTTGTTGATGACGCAAAAAAGGTTTTATAGTGAATTGGGAAACAAGGTAAAAGGAATTGAAAGACCGCCAAAAAAAGAAGAAACAGATATATTTTGGAGAAGTATCTGAAGATCCTGAGGTACAGGATATGACACGGGATGAAGTAACAGCCAGAGATAAGTTAAGAAAAGCCTCTAACTGGGAAAGCCCAGGCCCAGATGCAGTACCTAACTTCTGGTTAAAGTATTAACATCTTTGCACGAAGATTTAGCCATGAGCAAGAACTATTTATATGCTCACCCCAAACAAACACCAACCTGGCTAACAACAGGAAAAACAATGCTCCTACTTAAGACTGAACCTGCAAGCTACCCTAAAAATTATAGACCAATAACTTGCCTTCCGATGACGTATAAACTATACATGGGAATTGATGCTGACAGAGTTTATAGTCATTTAGAAGAAAACTCAATTATGGTAGGAGAACAAAAGGGCAATAAAAGAAAGTCATATGGAGCAAAGGATCACGTTGTTAAATAGTCATAGTGGAGAACTGTAAAAAGGGGAAGAATTTAAGTATGGCATGGATTGACTACAAAAAAGCATTTGATAGTATCCCATATTCATGGATAAAAGAGTGCTTAAAAAAGTATAAGATACACCCTACACTGATCGGCTACATTACAATGACCATGAAACAGTGGAAGACCACTTTATAATTAAGCCATGATAAAGGACAAATTATTATCCCATAGATAAAAATTCAAAGGGGGATATTCCAGGGTGACTCTCTGTCGCAAGTGGTATTCTGCCTTGCCCTTAACCCATTAAGCTGTTTACTTAACAGCTTAGGCCATGGCTGTAATTTGGCTCCTAGAAAACAACAAAGTGTAAAGACTTATCTTCTCTTTGTCGATGATTTAAAATTGTATAGCTCATTAGATGAGGAACTAAAAGCAGAACTGCAGGTTGTCAAAACATTTTCATATGATATAAGAATGTCATTTGGTCTTGATAAATGTGCAAAAGCTACCTTTAAAGCAGGAAACCTGCAGTACCAGGAGAACATCAGTTTGGGACAAGAATGTGATATAAAAGAACTTGAGCAAGAGTGAGTGTATAAATATTTGGGAATTGATGAAGGATCACCGATAAAACATGAACAAATGTGAATAAAACTTAGTAAAGAATACTTTAAAAGACTTACATTAATCCTGAAAACAGCGTTGACATCTAGGAACAAAATTCAAGTTATAAACCAATTTGCTCTTTCTGCCCTAACTTATAGTTTTGGAGTGATTGACTGGCCCCAAAATGTGTTTGCTAGATTAGATAGGAAAACAAGAAGGATGCTTCATGCTCACCAAATGGTTTATAAAAATCAGTGCATACCAAAATTATATATTCCCCGTTCCGAAGGAGGGATGGGCCTCCTTGAATTCGATTACATGTATAAATCTGCAATTTTGGGACTCCACACATATCTACTGACCTCACAAGATGCAAATGTAGGGAAAGTTTTGAAACATGAGGAGAATAAATCTGAGATGACTTCTCTGCTTAATCTAGCAGAAGCATATCGGTGTTAAACAGGAATGGAAATCAAACCAGAAGTAGATAAAAATTAGCCAGCAACTGAATGTGCCAAAAAACAAAAAACAAAAGAAAGAATATAATGTGAAGGCAAGAAATGTGGAAAATCCATAAATATATTACATGTATAGAAAACTTCTGGAAGAACCTCATGTTGATCAGGAATGAATGCAGGAATGCTTAAGGAGAGGCAAATTTAAATAAAGAGGTGAAAGGTTAATATTGACAGCCCAAGATAATGGGCTATGTACACCCTGGTTTACAAAGCCCACTGAACATGTGGGAGAAACAGACAAATGTAGGTTTTGTAAAACAGAATTGGAAACAGTCGCACACCTTGTTGCTGGTTATGACATACTAATGGCAGAAGGACCGTATACTGAAAGGCACAATAATGTGGCAAGACTGTTGCACTGGGGATTGTGCAAACATTATGGTACTGAAGTGGCTGAAAAACACTGCAAACATGAGTCACAAAGCATCATAGAAAATGATGAAGTTTATATCACATGGGATCACCTATTACCAACAGTTCAAAAGATAGATACTAGAAAACCGGATATAGTGGTCCATGAAAAGAAGACAAAAGTAGCATTGATCATTGAAATCACCACACCCAGTGACTACAGTGTCTTGCATACAGAGAGACATAAAGTAAAATATCAGGATTTGCAGGCAGAAATGAGAGCAATGTGGACGAAAGATACCCAGACAGTTCCAACAGTAGTAGGAGCAACGGATCTTATAAAAAAGAATCTGCAATCATATTTAGGTATGTTACCAATCCATGTAACCCTGGACAAATTGCAGAAGGAGTCATTACTGGGCACACTGTGGGTGCTGCAAAGAGCACTTCTGGTTGACATCAAAGATTGAAACACTACTATTTTCATGATCTTCAATCATACTTTAACATAGGAATGGAGTCCATCACAATCATGGTATTAGAAACCCAAAAGATTTGGAGAAATTAAAAAGGGAGCAAACCACAAAAACATGGGGCAGTAAAGGAAAGGAAGGGGAGAAATCAAATGCCATCATAGAAGTATTGAATAGATAAAACTATAAAGCAATTAATAAGTGTCACTGTTAGAGTATAGAATAGGTAACAAATAAAACAATACTCAGAAAGATAGACATGATAAAATCAATGTGCAGTATCAGAACAGATCAGGATCTATCATGCACTATTGCAAACAATAAACAAAAAACAGCACAGCCAGAAAAACTTAGAAGACATTTAGATAAATATAAAGGAAAAGTACAAAATAACTTATTTATTGATGACACAAAAAAGTTTTATAGAGAAATGGGAAGCAAGGCAAAAGAAATTGAAACATCACCAAAAAAAAAAAAAAGAAGAAACAGATACATTTGGAGAAATATCTACAAAGATCCCGTGGAACATAACAAAGATGTTGAATGGATAGAAGTAAAAGAAAGAATAAGAAGTTCAAATATACAGGATATGAAATGGGATGAAGTAACAGCCAGAGAAATTGAAACAAGGTGAAGAAAAGCTCTTAATTGGAACCCCCCAGGCCTAGATGCAGTACCTAACTTTTAGCTAAAAGTATTAACATCTTTACATGAAGATTTAGCCATGGGTAAGAACTTTTGATATGCGCACTCCAAACAGACACCAGCCTATTTAACAATAGGAAAAACAATGCTTCTACTTAAGATTGAACGTGCAAGCTATCCTAAAAACTATAGACCAATAACTTGCCTTCCGACGACATATAAATTATACACTGGAACTGATGCCAATAGAGTTTATAATCATTTAGAAGAAAACTCAGTCATGGCAATAGAATGCAAGGGTAGCAAAAGAAAGTCATATGGAACAAAGGATCATTTGTTGTTGAAGTCATAATGGAGAACTGTAAAAAGGGGAAGAATCTACGAATGGCATGGATAGACTACAAAAAAGCATTTGAGAATATTCCACATTCATGGATAAAAGAGAACTTAAAAATGAAAGACTACAAAAAAGCATTTGAGAGTATTCCACATTAATGGATAAAAGAGAGCTTAAAATGTATAAGATACACGCTACAATGATTGATTACATTACAGAGACAATTAAACAGTGGCAAACCACTTTGCAGTTAAGCCATGATAAAGGACAAATTATTATTCTAAGGATAGATATTAAAAGGGGAATATTCCATACTGACTCATTGTCACTGCTGCTGCTTTGTCTTGCCCTTAACCCATTAAACTGTCTACTTAACAGATTAGGTAATGGCGACAATGTAACTCCCAGAAAACAACAAAGTGTAAAAACTTCTCATCTTCTTTTTGTGGATGATTTGAAACTGTATAGTTCATCATGTAAAGAACTGAAAGCACAATTGCAAGTGGTCAGAAATTTTTCAGATGATATAAGAATGTCATTTGGTATTGATAAATGTGCAAAATCAACCTTTAAAGCAGGAAAGCTGCAGCACCAAGAAAACATCAGCTTGGGACAGGAATGTGATATAAAAGAACTTGAGCAAGAGGGAGTGTATAAATATTTGAGAATTGATGAAGGATCAGCAACAAAAGATGAACAAATGTGAATAAAACTTAGTAAGGGATATTTTAGTAGACTAAAATTATCTAGGAACGAAGTCCGAGCTATAAAGCAATTTGCTCTTTCTGACCTAACTTACAATTTTGGAGTAACTGACTGGCCCCAAAAGGTGTAGGATTGATTGGACAGGAAAACAGGAAGGATGCTTCATGCTTATCAAATTATTTATAAAAATCAGTGTATACCAAGACTATAAATTCCCTGTTCTGAAGGTGGGTATGGGCTTCCTCAAAACTGACTACATGTACAGATCTGTAGTCATAGGACTGCATACATATCTGCTGATCTCACAAGACCCAAATGAAGTGAAAGTTTTAAATCATGAGAATAAGTCTAAGATTACTTCCCTGCCTAGTTTAGCAGAAGCATATCAGTATCGAGCAGGAATGGAAATCATACTAGAAGAAGATAAGGTTCCTGTCCCAGGGACTTCCCATACTCTGGAACAATCTATCCATCTATGTCAAGCAAAGTTCCTCATTAACACTCTTCAAGAAAAATCTTGATGAGTGGATGGGAAATAGGAAATACACCCCGGGGATCACTTCTGTGGCTCTGCTCGACAGGGGCACAAGAAATTAACTTACTTGAGTTGGCATAAGCCAGGGAACTTTGTTGGCTAGGTTTACGTAGGCCCTTGGGCCAATAGCCTAGTACCTACCTATGAACCTATAAAAATCAGCCAGCAACTGAATGTGCCAAAAGGCAAAAGAAAGAATATAAGGTGAAGGATCAGATGAGAAGGCAAGAAATGTGGAAAATGCATAAATAAAGTTTCAAGTATAGAAAACTCTTGGAGCAACCTCATGTTGATCAGGATCAAATGCAGGAATGGTTAAGGAGAGGCAATTTTAAATCAAAAGATGAAAGGTTAATATTGGCGGCCCAAGATAGTGGACTACGTACATGTTGGTTTACAAAGTCCTTTGAACATATGGGAGAAACAGACAAATTTAAGTTTTGTAATACTAGAAATAGTGAATATAGTGACAGATAAAACAACTGGAATTAGGATCTTTAGAAAAGAAAAGGAGCAAACTACATAGGAAAAAATGGGAATTGTGGGAACAATATATGCAGAGCAGGGATGAGGTTTACGAGGCAGGATTTGAATGAGCCATATAATGCTTAGCTGACAAAGACTGGATGGTTTATATGTGATGTATAATATTTACAACTACAGTTGTTTCAATGGTGTCTCTGATGTAAACTGTTTGCAACTAAAGTGATATCATTTTGTATGTTTTTCATTTATATAAATGTTACGATTGTCTTTGTCATATGTGTACATTTAATAAAGGTGTTTGGAAAAAAAATTAGGTTTTGTAAAGTAGGATTGGAAACAGTCACACATCTTGTTGCTGGTTGTGATATACTAATGGCAGAAGGACTGTATACTGAAAGGCATAATAATGTGGCAAGACTGTTGCATTGGGGATTGTGCAAACATTATAATACTGAATTAGCTGAAAAACACTGGAAACATAAGCCACAAAGCATTATAGAAAATGATGAAGTTTATATCTCATGGGATCACGTATGGCCAACAGTTCAAAAAAGATGCGAGAAAACCAGATTTAGTAGTCCATGAAAAAAGACAAAAGTAGCACTGATCACTGAAATTGCTACACCTAATAACTACACTGTTTTACGTACAGAGAGACACAAAGTCATAAAATACCAAGACATGCAGGCAGAAATGAGAGCAATGTGGAAGAAGGATATCCAGACAGTTTCAATAGTAGTAGGACCAATGGGTCTTATAAAAAAGAATTTATAGTCGTACTTGGATATGTTACAGCTATATGTAACTCTATATGAATTGCAGAAGAAGTCGGTACTGGGCATATTGCTGGTGCTGTGAAGAACACTTATGGCTAACATCAAACATTGAAACAATATTAATTTCATGAACTTTAATCATACTTTGACTTAGGAATGGGGGTCATTCCCTTCATGGTATTAGCAAACCAAAAGACTTGGAGAAATTAAGAGAAAAATAGCAAATTGTTTGGAATCTGTACCATTGTGTATGGTCACGGATTTTAGCTGTATATATGATGGTACTGCTCATGTGTTTATATTTTTATATATAATTTGTATGGCATCTAATTCTGTAATATTTTTGTTACAAGTGAGGCATTGCTGACTTTTATATTTCCATTATACAATTACCTTCCAACTTGTTTAGCTATAATGTTATCTCATGTGCATGTGTATGTGAAATGTATTCTGGTTGCAATTAAAAAGGGTCAACACTCCAGCTCATTTACCTGGTTAGCAAACTGTAAATAAATAAATACATACATATTTATTATAGACAAACTTCCCCCAGCTCAACATTAACCCATATTTTAATCAATGGATAGCAAAACAGCTCAGTGATATAGTATACACAGTTGATAGCCCCTTCATAAGTCAGAGACAATTCACTAGCAGAGTTGCTCACGGCTCCATCCTGGATTTCCTACTCTTTTCATGGCTAACTAAATTGCTGATGACTGCAAGCTGGGTGCAGCTGACACTCATATCCTCCAGCAGATCATGGAAAACAGTAGAGCAGAGCTGCAGAATCACTATGTCACTGTGCATCCGTCTATCAGTTGTTGCATAGGATGCATGTAAGAGAGTAGTTGACCATGAATACCTGTTCGTATACATTTAGTATTCCCTGAACGTTTTAAGATTGCTGTCATTGCATGCTGCAGTACAGTTTAACCCCCAAGTAAAGCAGTGTTGTCAAATGTCTCAAGGCAGGCATTGCAACAGTGGTGGTATCCCAAGCACTATACTACCTCTGACACAAAAATCACAGGCTGCCATTGCAATTACCACTAAAGTTGCACATACATGGATACATTCAGTGGGCAGCAACGATCATACATGTGATCACTCTACATAGATGACACAGAAGGAAAATAATGGCTCCATATATTAACTTGAAATGATCTTCCATTATCAGCAGTGAGTACCATATCCGTAGAATTCCATGGGTTTGTAAACATGGCAATACAGTGATATCTTGCACAGCATAAAAGCCAGTAATAAGATGAAGATAAGTCACAGTACGTATGAATGGGCAATGAGGCAAGTGCAAATCTGATATTCCTTGAATCATGCTGTCCATTTAGGAATACTGAAATATCCTCCCACCGTTGTCAGTGTATACACTACTGTTTTATGCATTGCAATAACAGCTCAGATGGACTATAATGAACAAACAGTTAGACATCTAAAGTCAAGGCAATGATGGGCAGTTATTCAGGCAAATTCAGATCTCATCTTGTGTCCCTTTTTGTGGCCCTGTCTTGTGTCTCTGCTGAATAATGGTCCCATATCATAGGATGCTCACCAAAAAGGCAGCATCGAGTGATATGCTGTTTGTCCTGCCAGATGCAGCTTCACTTGTTGTTCCTGTGTTGTTGTGTGCCATAGGGTCTGGAATTTGTCACACATACTAACATCTCTCCCCAGTCCATAAAGTGCTGGTAGACTGTTTAACATTAGAGGAACAGGCTGAACACACAGAAATGTATGGAGAACATGTTTGTGCATGTATTTGTACATAAGTGCATGTATATATATGAATGTGTGCCCACTTACTTTGTCCTTCATTGACATCTTTGGACAGATAGCACTATGTTGGCTGTATGAGCTGCATATAGGCCACATCCTATTTAAGGTCACTATACTCTCTGGTACTTTACATGGAGTATTGCATGCCATGTACTACTGCTGTAGGCAGCACACCTCACCTCAGTGCTCCAGTTATTACCCTCTGTCATGTATTGGGTCTCATTCAGCAGGTACAGAATTAGCCTGTGAAATGTTTGCCTTTCATTCGTTCAGATGAGGCAGCCTATGTGTGGTGTGGAAGCCACTTGTGAATCCTGTTATCTTCCTGGGTGCCATTACTGAATACATTTTATTTATATATATATATATATATATATATATATATATATATATATATATACATATATCCTATTCTACATCATTTTTATTGTGCATCTATGTATGTTTTTTACACACAAATGGTAAAACCTTTCAGGATTATGTAATTTATATTACAGAAGCAGCTCCATACACAGCAAGCCCTCATGGTGAAGTTGTAACTCAGTTGAATGGGAACATTTTTACATCGTCTCATACTGTGGTTTCATTCTGTAACAGAAACATTCCCTGATATTTTGCTTTAACTTGGAGTTTAAGTAATTAAGAGTACTTAACATACCCAGAATATTTTGAAACCAGGCTGTGAACAAATCACTTGAAAACTGGATTGCTGGGCAGCCCCTTATTAATGCATGTTGCAGCATTTTAACCGTTAGCACACAAGTACTTTTGCTTGAATATATAGGCATTTTATACAGTTTTAAGGCTGAAAGAAAACTTAGAAAAGTTATAATCTGCAAGAAAATTTTAGATTTAATAGTGGAGAAGGTAAAATGTGAAACAACTACAGATGTTAATGGGTGTGATTTTCCCAGTGTTCTTGTCCATTGCTTACTGCATGACAGCTTAAGTTGCGTAAGAGACAAGATACATTTCTGATGAACAAGTATAATACCTCTGTGATGTATGCTGAGATGGCATTTGTGAAGTGAGAATACTAGAAGAAAGTTACACCCTTCTTATTTATAATAAACATTACACCTGCACATCTTTCTTATTTATAGAAACCACTGTATCAGCCTAAGTACTTTCAGAAACAGATCCTTTTATTTTAATGTGCAGGATAAAAAAAAAAAAACAGAATCAGGAGGAAAATGCAGGCAAAATGCTAGGACAATAAAAACATTATTTTGAAAACAGAAGTTTTGAAACAATACCAGTACTGTTGGCCTGTTTCTTCAGCAGTATCTCTTGGCAGTGCAAACCAACTTTTTCATATTAAAATGAAAGAACTTATTGTACTTTTGTTTTTCCCACAAATGGTCTTTTAAATGGAATGCAGTTTCTATATTTTCAAACAACCACACAAAAGGAACAATTGCCTAAGATTCTAAGAAATAAAAAAAATGTACTGAGTATGGAACAGATGATACAATTGCATTTTTAGCATTTCTCAGCTAATAACAGATAAGAAGGGCATCCACTGTTGGCATGTTAATATAATGTGAATTGATTTATCACCTAAGTGTCTGTCGTGATTAATATTTTCATCTCCTTCAGAAGCTGAAGCTGACACTAGACCATAGGGCATTCACTTATGTGTACTGCTGGAGAGACATCAAGAGTTCTATGCTTTTGCCTCAGAATGTAAATCTGGCTCCCATGTCCCTCCTAGAGCCTACCTGACTCTACTTAAGCACAAGGGTGACAGCAGAGGTGATGGTGGGTATCTATAAAACTACCAGTAAAGTGAAGGGCAAATGCACTGCATCTTCCAGATCATGACTGTTGTTAAAATCTGCTCATGTTTGCACTGTTTTTTTTAAACACCTTTATTGAATTATCTATCACTTGTGACATAGGCATATTTACATTTACATAAAAATAATCAGACTGTATTAACAAGTTTAAATTAACAAATATTATACTTCACATATATTGGTATATCTCATATAACCTCAGCAACATTACATAAATTATTTAATTTCTGCCTCCCCCCCTTTTTTTAAACAAGAAACATCTTTATTAAACTAGTACTTATGACAAAGGCAATCATACATTTATATAAATGAAAACAAATCACACTGACACAATCCTAGTTGCAAGGCTGCATACATTTTACTTCACAAACCATACTGACACCGTTGAGAGTATAAAATAGCAATGAAAAGTAGAGGAACTACTAATCCATAAATATATTCAAGTCATGCGTTTGTAAATAATCTCTTAGAATCAACTAACAATCTTTCTGCAAATAATTCAGAGGACTACATTTTGCAGCTGTGGAACTACAGTATTTCCATTCTGCTGAAAAGGGTGCATGTGTGTGTGTGTGTGTGTGTGTGTGTGTGTGTGTGTGTGTGTGTGTGTGTGTGTGTGTGTGTGTGCGCGTGTGTGTGTGTGCGTGTGTGACTTCTTCAACACTTGTATTGCTATTCTCTACAGATCAGCCATGCCATCAATGTATTATTTAGTTAAGCAATAACCGATGACGTGGTGTGGTATATTGAAGATTTACCCACGGTTGGCGTGGTTTAATCACGAGGGCGAAGCCCAAGTAATTAAATGAAGCCAACCGTGGGTAAATTTCAATATACCACAACCACGGAGTTGGTTATTGCTATTATACAATGACATTATTTAAGAAAAAAAATACTTTTCTTAAATAATGTCTTTGTATAATGGCGCATTACTGTTCTTCCACTGGTTGTGGTACACTGCTTCCTTGTTTTGACGTACTGGGCATGCTTATGGGACTTGCGTCCCACGCATACCGAGTACATCAATGCTTTGAAAGGGAAGCAACGGAGAAAAGAAAGTCTCCGGTGCTCCGTTTTATTTCTTTTTTATTTGTTAAAAAAAATGTTTTTAGCACTTCATGCCAGCGGAAAAAAGTCCAGGCGACCAGACTTTTTTCCGTTGGTATATTGTGGGATTTACAATGGGCACGCTGGCCAATCAGCATACACGTTTTGGAATATTAATGGGGGGGGTCATTGTATAAATAAGAAATAAGACATGATAAGGTGTGTTTTATTGTCTGATATGAGCACACTCCTCCTTGTACGTAATAAGGCAAAAGGTGTTTATACCACATAACTTTAGGCCAGGAGTATTCTCTTATCAAACAATAAAGCACACCTCATAGTATCTTATCCTATTTATAAAATGTGTTTCTCATTACAATAAATAAAAAAATGAATATAAGTTATAAGCAATAGAAGAAATAAGTAATTACTTCGAAAAAAGGAGAAAAAAAGATCTGATTAGACTGCTTCTGTCAGTCTGATGCTCAAACACACACACACATGCGCACACACACACACATGCACACACACACACACACACACACACACATGCGCACACACACACACACACACATGCGCACACACGCACACGCACACACAGACACAGACACACACACATACACTTGATAGCAACATTTTATAACTGCATTCAACTCCCATGTGATATAATCAGTTGTAGTGATAGTCATCAGCATTAAATCTACATAAAGACCATTTTTCATTATTGCATCAGCTCCTTTCTGTCTCATATCAGTACTACTACATGTGGATATCAGAGGAAGTATCTAACAAGTTACTCACTTATTTATTTATTTACATATGCTGATTAATGTTTCCTGACTGGGCCTAAGGCCTTTATTCAAGGGAGACTGGAAGTGATATTATACAGGCTATGGAATGTGGTAAAGACACCATGGACGATTCCTGTACCCTTTTTCTAGTAACTGCCATGGGATCATTAATATATACCTTAGTTGCCACCAACTCAGGTAGTTGTTGCTGCTATTTAATGTGCCATCTAAAGTGTAGAACCTCATAAGTACAGCAACCGTTTATGCTGCACTTCTGTGACAGTAACATTAACTATGACTCCAAGTGCCTGATGTGGGGATAGAACTCTTAACATTCTGTTTTATTGGCATCAGAGACAAGTATGTTAACTGTTAGGCCATATTGCAACATTAAACATGACAAAGCTGTTTGCCTTTTTGACGACTGTAGTGTTTCTCTTCTACTTTAGGACAATACTGCAGATGTGTGCTAGGGTTGTTATTTTTGCCAAGAGGCAAAAACAAGTCAAAAACCATACCCACTTGCTCTGCCCCCTTGCTCCACCTCATTCCATCCCTTGCCACATTTGGTTCTGCTCCCTCCCACATAGCCCACTCCTTTCTCAACACATTTTATTTGGTACATAGGCTTGTTTTTGCAGCCAAATGTCTTTTTTACTTTTTGTTTATTTTTATTTTTATTTATTTAACATTTGTTTACCGGGAAAGTCCGACTTGGAACAAAGCCAATTTTCAGTGGAGGCCCGGGGAGAAACACTCCAGACATGTCTTTGCATTTTTTATAAATGTTGAGGATGCAAATGCATCACATTGAAGTGATGTTTGCTTGAGACCTGATATTGATATTTAGAGGTGGTGGTGATTTTAAAAACACTGGTATTCTATTAGAGTTTGTGAAGAAATTTCCAGATCAATAGATCATCCTTCAGTTTTACAATCTGCTCAGAAAAATAAAATATGTAAATGGCAATCCTACATGTGATGCAGCTTGTATAACACTATGGGAAGGGAACTGTAGGTCAGGTAAAAGGGGAAAGTTCTGTTTGATGGCAAATGATGTGCAGCTTGCATATTAATGTATTGTGTGCTGTCATTATTATTGTATACATAAGAAAACAAATTACCAGTCATGATACTTATAAGCAAACAGGAAAAAATTATCCTAGTATCCAGTCAATACAAAGAAAACTAAGAACACATTTTGCAAGTCAGCAATGTATCCTAACTGTCTGTTTAATTATTAACACGGAAACCTTTTTCGGACTTGGACCACAGCCAGAAAATAAAGTAGAAAACTTTAATCGTCACTTTCAAAACATACAACGCTTAAAAATTTGAGTGCTTTTGTTCATTCATGTTAAAAATTGAACTTCATCAGAAATTTAACAGTTACAAATGATATAAACACCTTTGGATGGTTAAGATTCATTTTCCCACCCTACCTGTTCCATTTTAGAATGCTTTTACATTTAAATTACCATTTAAACCTGGAGGCATGTCTGCTTGCAGTTTAATTTGCCATCTGAGTTCTTTCACTTCGAGCTGGGGGGTTGCAATCTCCCCACAAACTAGAATTTTTTTTCTAATACAATAAAGTTGAATTCTTTGCACTGAGGGCTACCCAAATGTGCCTAGCTAATGCATTTTTAAGGTCACCCTTTCTTAATGACTGACAGTGTTCCTTAATGCGATCACTCAACTTCCTGATGGTTTTCCCTATGTAGAACACATCACATTGAACACAAAAAGCAAGATAAACTAAATTGGTGGTGTTGTAGTCATAGGCTTCTTGAAAGGAAATTCTGAACCCGAGATCTCAAAGTAAAAGATGGGTTCTTTTCCATTAAACCCCTAGTACTTGCCTTGGCGCAACAGGTTGTAAGCCTACAATGTTTCTCCCTTTGGTAAAAAAAAATAAGTAGATTCACACGCCAAGTTTAGTTGCACTTATGAATGTCGGATAGCACGATTCTTTTCAGTCCTTCACGAGGTGGTAACTCAGCCATAACCAGTCCATGCTACTTTCAGTTTTGAGCTATGCAGCTTCTGGGAACGGAGATAAGAAATTATAACCCATTCTTGCCCAGTGACCCATACTGCTGCAACCGGCTGACAAATGGAGCTGTCGCTGTGACAGCAGACAGTTAAATTGTAGGACTGAGTCAGCAGGTGTGGGAGCTTAAACCCCACTTTCCAGGTTGGAAATTTAGGCCAGGTGATGTATGCACTGTTAAAATGAAGCCGGGGCCAGCCTTCTGGATACGTGCATAGATTGTGTTGCACAAAATGAAAAGCAGTCTGTGAAATGATGGGATAAGATGGTTATTAACAGGATTAAATGTGTTGACTGTCCCATATTTTACAGTTCTGAATATATAGCTTGTGTCCCTTTTTTTCTACACACATGCTGGAGCTATACCGCTCAACTTTGTACAGCAGAATGTGTGACGCAATGGGTAGTGGCCAAAATGTGTGAGTGACACGATGAAAGGCGAGATGCTGTGTAATGACATGCAACAATAACTTTAATGTGCGCAGAATATCACAACTAATGAATCAATGCTTCTGAAGTTCTTACAATACCAAAAGCAGACCAGCACCAAGTGGTAGGGGTTTAATGGAAAAGTGCCAAAAGATGTCCCTATGGCTATGTATTTGCAGCATATGCATCTGCTGCAACAATACATTCCTTGAGTGGAGGTGGAGGTTTTAATGTTATGGGAGAGTCAAACAGCAACTTGAGAGACTGTGTTTTCTTGTAGCCAAAGACAGGAGAGGGTCCTAGGGCCTTGGCCAATTCGTGGCTACTGCTAATGATCTCCCAGTTCTTAGTAAGGATGTCTCTTATGACTTATTAGTCTAGGGAGATCGAGAGAGGGAATCTGGTCTTGTCAATGACGTTAGATTGCCTAGTGTTAATGAAGCCATGTTTTAGGATAGGGGGGCATTTGCTGTACCTATTGTCCATCACTTCTTTGAGAATCTGATTAATTAAGCCTCTGGATAATGCTTTTCAACAAAAAGCTGCTTCAGGAATTGGCTTTCTTTAGCAAATGTGCTGTTTTCACTAACTATGCAGCTTAACCATACAAATTGACCTTTCACTATATTCCTCTTCATAAGTAAGGGGTTTTGGCTAGTGAAATCCAGATAGTTGTTATTTATTTATTTATTTACCGGGAAATTCCGACTGAACGCAGGTCCTTTTTCAGTGGATGCCCGAGGAGAAAAGCTCCACATCATGTACATGATAAAAAGAGATACAAAGTTGCAGCAATAGTAAACAACATTACAGGTTGTTGGCTTTAATACAATAACAAGATATTGATTATCAACAGTATATACAGTAAATGTTTCTTGTCATTTATAATATTAGTAACAAAGTTGTCAGACAAGATTTTAAAGTATGTAAAGACAGCTAGATAATTCTGACTGTGGTTAGTAGTGACGGTAGTATAGTTGGGTTAAGAGTCTAGGTGGGGGGTAAGGGTGGGGGTGTTATTCTGGATTAGAACAAGGACAAAGTCAGTGCAAATTTAAGTGGAATTTGAGAGCAGTCTTGAAAAGGCTGCTGGAAAGTAGAGTAGTTATAGAGGGTGGAAGATTGTTCCAAAGTTTAGATATGGTACATGAAAATATGGCTTCTCCTGCTGAGTTTTTGGGTTTGATAACAGTGAGTTGAGTTGATTTTTGTTGCTTGATCTTAGGAGCCTAGTGGAGTGATATGGTTGGAGAAGGGCTTGAAGGGAAGGGATGTTAAGGTGGTGGTTAATAAGTTTATGAGCGAGGGTGAGTTGATTAAAGTGAATGAGTTGTGGGAGTTCTAGCCAATTTAGTTCTTTAAGGGAGATACAATGATGGCTGCGGTAGGAGGTTCCATTGGGAAATTTACCAATTTTGTTGTAACAAGCATCCAGCTTGTGTAGGTCTGTCTAAGGTTGCTAAGTATGGGGGATGCATAGAGTAGGGTGGAGATTAGCTGGGAATTGGCTATGGAGATTCTAGCCACCTTGATTAGGAATTGGCGGCTTCGATATAATGCACCAAGTTTCTTGTGAACTTTTTTTATTGTGGAGATATGTGGGTGTAAAATCTAAGTTTGTTGTCGATTTCCACACCGAGTAATTTTGTGTGCTCTGATGGAGAGATGATGGTATTATCTTTGGTGAGAATGTTGAAGTGGGGGGTGTTTTGGTGGCTTTGGAAAGTTGGAACAGGAGAAGTTTTGTCTTAACTTGGGTTGAGTAGGAACTGAGCATTGGATAGCCAGCTTTCTACAGAAGAGAATGATTCCTGTGTGATTTGTTGTAGTTCTGGTAGAGAGTGGGGGTAGAACAGATGAGAGTAAAGTCATCTGCGTACTGTATAAGAGATGCTTGTGTGGTGGCAGTATGTAAGTTGTTAGTGAAAAGTGAGAATAGCAAAGGGCCAAGGCTAGACCCTTGGGGAACTCCGAGAGTAACTGAGAGACGAGGTGATAGGTTATCATCCTAGATTACTGATTGCTGGCATCTGTGTAAATAGCTGTGGAACCAGTTGCAGGCTGATTGTGAGAAGGAGAGGTTGGGGAGAGTAGACAGTAGTAGCTCATGAGATACCATGTCAAAGGCTTTTGAGAGATCTAGAAATACGGCAGCAGAGAAGAGGCCATTGTTTTTTTGATGAAGTATAGTGTTGGTGAAGGAGAGCAGAGCAGAGGTAGTGCTACGATATGGCTTGAAATCATGTTGAGTTTTGGAGAGGAGATTATTAGGTATGAGGTAGTTGGAGACCTGGGTGTTGATACATTTTTCAAGTATCTTGGAGAGAGAGGAGAGGATAGCAATGGGGTGGTAATTGGAGAGGTTGGCGGAGGGGGTGCCTTTGTGGAGGGGAATGATGTGGGATATTTTCCATATCGAGGGAACATAGCCTTGTGTTATGGAGCAGTTGATTAGAATTGAAATTGGTTAGGCTAGTGTATCAGATGCAATTTTCAAGTGTTCAGAGGGGAGGTTGTCAGCTGCAAGTTTGGTGGGTTTAAGTTTTGACAATAGTCTTTTCATGTTGGAGGTAGGTACTGAGGTGAAGAAGAAAAGAGGAGTGGGGGGTTAGGGTTAGGAGTCGGGGGGGGCTGTTGTAGGGAAGTGTTGTTTGTTTAGAGATGTTATAGTTTCAGTGAAGTGTTTGTTGAAGGATTCAGCAATACTGCTGGAGGAAAGGAGAATGGATGGCTGGGGGGTATCAACCTTCCCTGGGTGGTGGATGGTGTTAATAGTGGATCAGAACTGCTTAGGGTTGTGGTTGGTAGAGTTTAGGGTGGATTTATAGTAGAGGGATTTGTCTAATTTTATATACTTTTTGGCTTTATTGCACAGTTCAATGAATGATTGCCTATCTGAGTTATTTTTTGTTAGTTGCCAGTGCTCCCAGGCCTTATCTCTGGATTTCATTAAGGTTCTGGTGGTCTTTTGTAACCATGGGGCATGCCTGGATCTGACTTTGGCCTTTCTTACAGGAGCATGGGTGTTTAGGATGGAGAGGAAGGTACTGTTGAAGAAGTGTTCAGCCTAATCTAGGTTGAGGTATTTTAGTGGTGACCAGCTAATTTTGTGTAGGGAGGAGATGAAGTTGGGTTGAAGTTGGACTTGTTCTGTATCTGCCTGTGGATAATGGGCTTGAGACTGCTTGTGTGGTGCCAAATTAGAAAAGTGGGGGAGTTGTCACTAAGACTGTCAGGTAAGCAGCCTGCTAGGTAAGAGTGAGGGGCTTTGCTGACTAGGATCCAGTCAAGTAAGGTATGATTATTAGGGTTTTTGTTGATTAGGGTAGGGGACTGGATGAGTTGAGTGAACCCATGGAGATTAAGGTGAACGGTTTTGGTACTCTTTCTGTGGATCATAGAAGCAAACTTACTGATCTCAGGGTCTTGAGAAAGGGTAATATCAAGAAAGTTAACTACATTACCTATACCCAAAAGGGTGAAGTCAAGGAACCCTATACTTTGACTCACTCTGGTGAGAAATAATTCCAGCTCAATTTGTGACCCTTTCCACAGGAAAAAGATATCATCTATATAACGTTTATATATTCTAACTAATTCAAAACCTTCAAGTCTGGAGAGAATGTCTGCTTCCCAGGAGCTGAGCACCAAATTGACATAAGCTGGTGCATTTTGGCATGCATGGCTACCCCTTGTATTTGTTGATAAATCGTGCCATTGAAAGACAAACAAGTTATTTTCCAATTCTAGTTTCAATAATGTTACATAGGCTTGAATTCTATGTGTGTGTGTGTGTGTGTGTGTGTGTGGGGGGGGTTGGGTGTGTTTCATCAGATAATCTCCGATAGAATCTAAACCCTCCTGTTGTGGGATGCTAGTGTAAAGGGCCACAATATCAAGAGTGACCATGGTGCACTGACCTGTGAAAGATGTGTTTTGTGGATCACATTAAGGAATTCCCTTAACTTTGTTTTTTATGTCTGTTTAATTATGTCTATGAGCAACTGCTATACTAAAATAATATAAATTGTGAATTTGCTGGTTTACAACTATCATACAACTGCTCTCTAATGTCATGAATTGTTAAAACTGATAAGTATGTATAATTTTATTTTACTGCACTATTGTAATACAGCTGGCTGTACACTGTTCTCATATATATATATATTTGTGGGTCCCTATCAGTTGATTGAGTTTTCAGAAACTTGAACTCCATATGGTTGAGACCATCTTCTTCTTCTTCTTTCGGCTTTTCCCGGTTAGGGGTTGCCGCAGCGGATCATCTGTCCGCTCATGATTGGCAGTGGAGTTTTACGGTGTCGAGTTGCCAGCCCGGCACCCAACCTTCCACAGAAGGCACACACACATGCACACACTCACTCCTAGGGCCAATTTAGAGTGTCCAATCCACCTACAGCATGTCTTTGGGATGTGGGAGGAAACCGGAGCACCCGGAGAAAACTCATGCGACCACAGGGAGGACATGCAGACTCTGCACAGAAAGCACCCCAGCTGAGAATCGAACCGGAGAACCTCTTGCAACAATGCTAACCGCTGCACCACCGTGGCCGCCCCATATGGTTGAGACCATATGATCGAGTTTTTGAAAAAATCAAAGATTTTGAATGGAGATCGTGGTACAGCAAGGATCAGGAAATTTTCCCTTTTCATCGCTGTAGTGCGATCTCGGAAATGGTATATATATAATTTGCAGGGGGTGGGGGTGGAAGGGGTCTTGCCCCCCTGCAAAAATGTAAAAAAGGTAAATTTGTTAGTTTTTTTTATGTTCGGGTTTTCGGAAACACGATCATATAGTCTCTTTGAAATTTTTTTTTTATTTCCAAAAAGTCGATTATCTGACATAAACCCAGCTATATATATATATATATATATATATATATATATATATATATATATATATACATATACATATACTTTTTAAAACCTGGCACAGTGCCATTCAGATTAGTACAGTCACTGTCCTTTTTAATATAAATGTTTTCACATTGTTAAACTTATTTTTTTTTTTATTGGAGATGAAAAATATTAGCAATAAGCAACCAAGCAAGAAGTGTTTCCCCCAATACTTTCTTGAAAGATAGGCACATCTATAGCCTTGTTAACTTTCTGTTTACAGTGCTGCATATCACACAGTTCTGTAGAAGGCTACTGCCACAGCCAAGGAGTGAGTAAGAACAGCATTTCAAGAACTGTAAAATAGGGCTCCCTGGGGAGGCCCAAGCCTGTTCCAGCAGAGACCCAAACAACTCTGAAAATGTTGCATAAATAAGAACTTTCACCAAATGGTATTTTTAATGTGGAATCAAAAGTCAATGCATATGTGTATTTCACTTTAAATTAATTAAGAAAGAGGAATATATAAAACCAAATTTTAGTTATTTTGAATATTTGTGTTTTGCAGATAGTTTACATCTATACAGTGAAGCATATGCTTATGTTTTTTTATTTATTTATTTATTTTTTGTTTTTGTATGGGGAGGCCCAAAGCACTTTCTTAATCTGTAGGGAAGGTTTAATGACTTTTCTGTAGCTTGATGGAGAATCAGTGTGACAACATTGTACCTCATGTGGGCATTGTAAGTAGGCTAAATGCTTTAAAAATAGATACTTCTATGGTAAGATGGATGGCAAATTGCTGAAAGACAGAACCCACATAGTTTCTGTGGCAGGAGTCTAATCTGAAAGAATGTAAGAAACCAGTGAAGTACCCCTGGGCTTTGTATTGGCACTCTTCCTTTTTGGTATTTACATCTGTGATCATTCAACTGAGAACCAGGATCTCTTGTTAACTAAGTTTGCAGTTGAATGCATAGTTGGTGTTATTGTCAAGACCCCCTCTGACACCTGGTCCCTTCAGAAATAACTTACCCTAATTAATATCTGCTCTCTGCAAATGGACTCAAATTAAATGTGAAAACTATATTGTCATAATATTTGGCAAACCATCCCTACCCTCAATGTAGAGTATAGACAATACTCCACTACTAAATGAAAATGTAGTCAGGAACTTGAGTACCTGGGTGGCAGTTTCCTCTCCTTCTGTCATCATTTGGCAACTGATATCAGAAAATCATTCTACTTAGCACACCTAATAGCAAAGGGTATAATATCTGCCATATCTAAAAATGCCATTATTTCCTTATATTCATCATTGATAAGGCCAATTACAGAATATAGTACCTTCATCAGGATGTATCTCACTTGAGAGATCAAACTAGAGAAGCCCCATAGGTTCATAAGTAAGACAGTTTCAGGATTAAAGACCATGAGCTACCAAGAGAGGCTAGAAACTCTACCCTTGACACAGATTTATAGACACCTGAGGGGCAATCTGTGTCTCACTAACTGCAATATTAGAGACCTTGTTGCCCTTAATTTCCTATATCTCCCCAAGTCTAATAGCTTAGGAATACCAGACAAAAGATCCAAAATTATCATGAGCTGATAAGTAGAGTGTGATGGACAGATGGACCGATTATGCAATGCCTTCTTCATTTCCTGAATAGCTGCCCCTGGAGGTTAAGAAGTGCAATACATTATCATCCTCCAAACAGAACCTGGATAACTGGATGCATACAATTTAATTTACCCTAAGGTTAACTGGCCTAGTCCTCCTTGAGGGGGGTACAAATAGTCATGAGACTAAAGTGCCCTGAAACTCTTATGAATCCAATATAAAAATCTATGCATTAGAATAAGAGTCATGGAAACAGCACATTTCATCCTGAATTATAAAGTAATTTATTGGCTGTATCTACCAAGAATATGACCAATCCCTGTGACTTCACCTTTTCATTCTCAATCCGATCAAGTACTGATCATACTATGACAGCCACTGGGGAATTTTTTTTGGTACGTAACTCTCATTACTCTACTGTACATACTTGTAGATGCAGACCTTAGCAAGGACGTCACCATTTTCCATGAGTTAAATTACCTCTAAAAAGGTCCTGCCACCCCCCCCCCCAAACTTTATAAAGAAATTATTCTGCCATGGCATGTACACCCTCGGCATGTGTGCTTAAACCCAAGGTATGTAATCTAACTTATAATTAGTGTTTATTTATCTATGCTATGGAGCTATCTCTGCATTATAAAGTAAAGTTATAGGGATGCTTTTCTACTGTTCAACAAAAATTGTGTAATCAAGACTGAGAAGGATTACTATTTTTATTAAATATTTTATCTGTAAATCAAGTGTAAATCAAGCCTGATGATCATGGAAACAATAATTAATTGCTTTATCTTCATCATTATTGAATATGTTTTAACGTTTGAGCCCAACTAAAGCCTGAATTTACATCTGTAGGGATAAGCTGATAATCAGAAAACTTATAATGAATTACCTTCATCAAACCTTAAAGAAGACACACCAAAAGCTAGGCTGTCTCTGTAGGATAAAACACTACCGTACTGATTCTGCTAGATAAAACATAGCTATTTCTTTTCTACTCCCTGCCCTATTACATGTCTCTACTATCCTAACCAATCTCACCGCCTCTCTATCAGCAAAAGTAGAATAATCCTGTAATAAAGTATCCAAATTCACAACCGACCAACAATATAGATTACTGAGTCTCACTAAAACAACTAAATTAGCTCAAACTAAATAATTCTCCATTGTACCCCGCAGTAGTGGTGCTGCAGTAGCGTTGTCACCTCACAGCAAGACGTTGTCGCGTTCGATTCTCAGCTAGAGCGTCTTCTGTGTGGAGGCATGCGTGAATGAGCATGCCTTCGTTGAAGGCTGTGCATCAGGGCTGGTAACTCGGCACGTATAAATCCACTACTAAACATTAGCGGACCGGGATAAGCCGAAAGACACAACAATAACTCTTAATTAATTATAACATTCAAACTACTTCACACCCCTGATAAATTCCCATCTCTTCACTCCATCACTACTGAGAGACCTGTATCCCACACTGACTAATCATGACTCTTCATAACTAAACCTAACAACAATGCAGGATACTCCCTGTATTCACACTGCATTTCTACTAGCTGAAATACCATCCCACTACACTTAAGAAAAGTCTGTAACCTGAAAGATTTTAAATGCTAACTAAAACTACTTGATAGATAAATGGCTTTACACCTGCACGACCCCTGGTTAAACTGGTACAAATATAGATACATGAATTTTTGCCATAACTCTCTGCTGCACAAAAATTAATGCACTATTATCACAACTATACCTTCCTCTATCATCTCATTTTCCTTTGTCTTCCTTGTGCCTCCTCCCCTCCTTTCTTCCTTTCTTTGGGCTAGTATATTATCTTTCTATGTCCAAGATTTTGAACAAATCTTTAAAGTAATAAGTATTTTTACATAAAACCTGACAAACTATGCATATATACCTCCATGGATTTAAAAAAAATATTCACATACAGTAATCAAAACTTTTTGTAAATGATGTAACTGATGTCTGATAATGGAACTGTTGCTCATGAATGGAACTGACTGCAAATGATGAAACAATGCATATGCTGTCCATCCATCCATCCCTCCTCAACCCCTTTTCCCATTTTTTCCACATGGGGTTGGTGTAGCTTCAACAGCGACAATCATCTCAAGCCAAGGTTTACACCACCAGGTGACTAGCCCTGCTACCGTAGTTCATCCGTACCACTCATTTGCACACACACTCGCACCTACTGACAATTTAGAGTGTCCAATTCACCTACTCCATGTCTTTGGAATGTGGGAGGAAACTGGAGTACCCGGAGGAAACCCACTAACTGCAGGGAGGGCATGCAGGCTCCACACAGAAGGCACCCCAGCCGAGAATCATACCAGAGCACCTCTTGTTGTGAGGCAATAATGCTAACTGCTACACCACCGTGACCACCCTATATGTCTAATTTGTTATAATTATTTAAACTGCAGATGTTTTTGTTTTATTTTTGAAGATTATAAAATTATTGTTCTTATAATGTTTGTAATAATTTGGAGATTTTCTCCCCAGGCCGCTGCTGAAAATGGTCTTTTACCCAGTAATCAAATGTAAATAAATAAATAATAAATAAATTAAATGGCAAAACTAAAATAATGTCTTCTTTTGGTTTACTTAGGCATTTTAAGTATGCATTATATAAATTTTAATTCAAATTGTGGTTTACTTTTCAGAACAATTGGCGATTGAATTGGTGAAACTAAAGCCAGTGGTAATCATAGGAATACCTTAAAGGTATTGGGGAAGTATGATGGAGCTGTAGCCTGTTGTCAGAGACATTTAGATATCTGTAGAACATGGTGATAATGTAAGAATCATTCTCATTAGATATCTGTAGAACATGGTGATAAGGTAAGAATCATTCTCATTAGATATCTGTAGAACATGGTGATAAGGTGAGAATCATTCTCATTAGATATCTGTAGAACATGATGATAAGGTGAGAATCATTCTCATTAGATATCTGCAGAACATGGTGATAAGGTAAGAATCATTCTCATTAGATATCTGTAGAACACGGAGATAAGGTAAGAATCTTTCTCATTAGATATCTGTAGAACATGGTGATAAGGTAAGAATCATTCTCATTAGATATCTGTAGAACATGGTGATAAGGTAAGAATCATTCTCATTGTAGTATACAACAAAAGAACCCCCCCCCCCACACACACACACACACACACACACACACGTGCATATCTTTCTTTTTTAAATTTGGAAATATTTATAGCATCCTGGTTAAATATTGGCATATTACAGTATAATCTTTGTTTTATGTCACTTATACTCCATAAAAATTACTTTGACATCTTTTCAGTCTGATGACATTTTCTTAAATAGTTTCTTATCCTTTACCAATCTTTCTCTAGCCTTTTCGTCAAAATCTTTAGGGATGTGTAATTTGTCTTTATTTTTCTCATGCAGTTTCAACTTTACAGCCTGTTTTATAGTTACTGTTCTTTTTGAAATGCTTTCTTTTTCCCAAACTGAGCATGTTTTCCAAAACCAGCCCATAGGTAGAGGGGCAAGGAATCCACTTGTGATATTGACCCAGAAATGACTGGTGATGTGGGAGGCTGGCGGGCTGGCCGAGGATTGTATACTTGCCTATCTCAGGGGTAGGATATGTTTATTTTCCAACACAATACCACTTTCCAGTGCCTGATAATGAACCAGGTGAATAGATTTATTATTAGCTTGGATGCCTGAGGTACTGGTGCAGGCAGATGAGCATGCCCATCCCTGGGGGGGGGGGTGCACAGATGCACATCTCAGGGTAGATAAGTGAGGGAGCAGCAATGTCTTTATCACCATGAATACAGGCAGATATGCAGCAAGTTCCATTACACCATTTCCCCAAGTATTTTACAAGTTTGAGCAAGGAGCAAGGAAGGCGGGGCATAAAAAAAAACTCTTGGTTGCAGTGCGACACAGCAGCAGAATCCTCAGTGTATTCATCAGACCTGGATGTGAACTAGATTCAGCCTGGTTTTGACCTGAGGAAGGTGACAGCTAGTCCACTGGAGATGGTAAATGAGGAGAATACCTAGGAGACAAGTAAATGATCAGCTGTGGGAGTTTACAATTGTGTCTTTAAATACAAACAAACAAAAAGCCTGCTATTTAGCAGGCTGGAGAGTAGCATAGGCATCTTGTGAATACAGACATACAGAGGAGAGAATGTATGCCAACATCATGGGTGGGCATGCCATTATTACAGATTGTCATTGCATGTCCATACCCTCAGGGATGTATAAGGCAGTTAACAGTGGCTGTCCATGCAACTTTTCTCCATGGGCCTCCACTGAAAAAGGGCACTGCTCACTTGAACTTTCCCAGTAGACAAATGCCAGTAAATAAATAACTTTGTTTTAGTTCTTATTGGTTAAGTTTTAATTTTAAAGCCCTGATGAAGAGTGAATTTATGCCTGTAAAGACAGTGTAATAATCAAGAAGTATGTCATACCAGCAAACAAAGAGGTAAACAGAAACACTCGTAAAACAGCAAAACCTCTTGTGTAGTTCCACAGAGTCAAGTTGAATTCATGCTTCCAAAATGCAAAACTATAAATCCAGATCATTTGAACAGCTGAGTTTATTGACTAAATCACAAAAAAGAAAAAGACTGTTAAGTGCTTTCGGCGCTCAACAACAAGCAAGGGGACTTCATCAGATCAGCCATTACACTTAAGAACCTTCCTCTTATACTGAATCAATTAATTGGTTGTTACACCCATAACAACATTTAAAGTGACCAGTGCTTTCTACAAAAAATATCACACACAAATTTGAATGCACACAGTAAAAAATCACTTAAAAAGTATATTACTTTAAAATATTACTAAAAACCTAACGAAAGAAGCATATGCTGTTAAGATGTAAAAATAAAATGTTAACACAATGTTGAAATGTATAATATATTAATAAAGTATGTTATAAAATATACTATATTATAAAGCAGCCATAATAGATGGGATGCACCAGGAAAACAAAATTACATATGCTTACATGAGGTGGTGTTTTAGTAATTTATAATTTTAGTGCCCTCTTTTTAGCACTGGTAATAAAGAGATATTGTCGTTGATGCCAGGTGCCTTAACTGCATTCAACCTCATTTGCCATTGTAATTCAACTAATTCTAAGTTCAGTTCCCACCAACCACCTCTAGGGTGCTTGGGGACCACCTCTAACATACCAAATTTGTTACCAATATAGTAATGCCCACATCCAACACATATCCCAATGTATACAACACATCTCATGTTACAATTACCCTTTTGCAACCTAATGTCAAAGGGTATACCTTCTAAAACAAGGGTGCTATGCCTTAATATGTACTGACATTGGTTGCAGGCTCCACAACTAGTGGTCCATTTGTTGGGTACAATATCTCTAATAATGCTTTGTTCAAACAGTGATTTACAATTCTTACCTATCTTATAAATAAATTTGGGCTCCACACCTACATATTTCATAACCTCCACATTGCTCTTAAAAATAGTCCAATTCCTGACCACTATTTCTTTAACTACCTTACTATTTGATGCATACCGAATCACCATCCCCATTTTTGCGGAATGCCCTTCCTTATCGGCTTTGTTGGAGACCTCCTTACTACCCAATAATGGCTTAAACTTTGTCCCCCCAACCTCTTTCTAGTTCACCACTAATATCAGCTATTAGTTGTTTAGGGTACTCCCTTTCTATAAACATTTAACTGATTTTGGTTAGTTCCATTTCAAATAATTCCAACTCAGAGCACATATGTTCTGCCCTGACTAATTGCCCCTTGTATATATTTCTCCTGGAATAACCAGGGTGACAACTCTGAAAATCTAAATAATTATTAGAAAAGGTCTCTTTTTCTAAATATTGTTGTAGTGAAATTTCTCCTAATATTGTCCTTACTAAGGGTGATGTCCAAATAATTTATGGTCTCGTTGTTGAAATTACCCGTAAACTTAAGAAAGAATTGTTGTTAATGTATTCTAAAAAAGATTCATTATTCTCATACTTATTTTTCCAAATTATAAGGATGTCGTCCACAAAAATGAAGGTAACTTATTAACAATTTGTTAGAGAAATTGCTGTTAAATATATATTTGGCCTCCCATGCATATAATGCTGGGATAGCAAATATGGGTGCACAGCTTGCACCCATAGCTATTCCCCTGAGTTGTTTAAAATAAGCTGCTTCAAAAGTGCAGTATTTATTGGCCAGAATCACTTCCATGGCCAAAATAATAAATCTAATCAAGGTTTCATCTAACCTGGTAAGACTTTATATTGCTTCTTCAAATAATTTTATACCTTCCTGATGGGGGATGGATGTAAATAAATCAACAATATCGATCTTAGCAAAACCCGCCTGTTCACTGTATCATCCATGTTATATTTTTGATAAGAGGTCTCGTGAATCCTTAAGCATATAGTCAATAGGTGCTATGGCATTTTTCACTACCCTGTGTATAAATACCCCTAAGGAATATGTAGGGCCATTCTGTGCAGATATTATTCTAAAAGGTGAATGTTCTATATTTTTATCGACCTTGGGTATGACAAAAGCCACCGGTGTTAGTATATGTTCACTCTTTAAAAATTCAAATACTTCTTCCGAAATGACTTCTTGAAACAAAGGGTCCTCCAAAAGTAGTTCAATTTTTCAATGAGATATATATATATATATATATATATATATATATATATATATATATATATATATATATATATATTTCATTTTTGGAAACCTCATGATATTTGTCAGTGTCATAAAAAATCTCAAGTAGTGAATTTATATAGTCCATTTTGTTGAATAATACCCCCCCCCCCAATCAGGCTTCATGACTCTTAATTCATCATTGTCATGAAACATTCTAATAAGCTCACTTTCTTCTTTTGTAAGATTGTAATATTTCTTTGATATCCTATTGTTACCATACATTGAAGAATATATATCCATAGAGCATGCCCCTTCAAATGCCGATATTGTTGGTTGCATGGGGGGGGGGGGTTAAAACAACTTTTTTTCTTTAAATTTATCCCATTGTTCACATTGGATGGAATATTCTCATCTTAAAAAACACTGTCATATTTAACCTCCTTGTAAACAGTTTTAATTCAGTCATAACAACTACCAAACTGGCCTTAAAGCAGAGTACACACTTAAACTCTTTACTTAACAGGGTAAAAAAGATTTTATCACATTTAAGCCAGTGTAATTAAATATCTTAAAACTGCCGTACTGAAATGCCCTTCCTTCCTTAATAATATTTTCCTCCACAGAACTCACCTCAAAGTTTAATTCATGATTTAATTCATAAACCTCTACTACCCCCCCCCCCCCCCCCAGGGACTGGGGTTGTTGAAAAAAATTCCTTTGTCGATTTTTATTTTCCAACCATTCTGACCTTCTTAAGGGTGGGTATTCTCTCTCATACTCATCCATCTCCTCATCAAATCTACTATTATTTCTCACTTCATATTCCTGTTCTTGATCGAAATGTCACCTACTGTTGTCATGCCCTGCACCATTTTGTTCAAAATATGCATTTGGTAAAGTATACGCTGTTTTTTTAATTGTATTCACTTTCATCCCTGGCCATTTTTTTCTTTTTCCTCTCAACATTCCATGTAACATAGTGTGGTTAAAAAAGTTGAAAATTATGCACCAGCAAACAGGTCACATGTTTATCGTGAGGTGTACAGCTAGCACCAACATGTTTTGAATAGTTATTGCTCACTGGCAGTGCTTCACAGGCGGTGGCACTAAGTAACTTCATTAGCATTCCCACTGCACTAACAGGTTGCTGTTAGCATGATATAAAACAGCAGCACTATTTTGCACAAGACTGCCTAAAATCTTACAGCTATTAAACAGATGAATGTTGGTAAAGATTATGTAGACCTGGAGCTTCACAGAGTTAAGGAAGGAGTCCTGCTTGGTAAAGAACATCAGGAAGAACAACAAGTCCTGTTTGATGTCAGTGAAAGTGAGGCAGATGTTGTGGTGTATGTGTAACTGGGAATGCATGACAATGGCATGACACAACACCTTCTTGATCTGTTTATGGAGGGGACATGTACAATGGAAACCTTGTGAAGGAAGTGCTTCAAGGGTTTGGAGTTCCAGGGCCAAATGTTGAGACATGACTACAATGTGTAAACTGGGAAGGAAACTGTGCATAGCACTAACTGCAACCAATAAGTAGCTACATAAAGGGGTGGGGGCATGGCTAGGTATATTACATAGCATACCCACCACTGACTGACATGTTTCACCCACAGGTGTACAGGTACTCTTATGGCCACCTGAGAAATGACACACTGATGGCCAGACTGTTTCTGAACATTTTTCAGGTCACGGACAATGTTGCTTATCAGGTTCCACACATGGCATGCACCTTCAGGCTCCATGTATATGCTCTCATGCCATTGGCTACAGCAACCCCGGCCCTTCAAACCAATATAGTGGATACTGCCAATAGCTGTATCATGGAAACTTGACCCCACAAATGGAGGATGTCATCCATGATTCCCCACAACCACCCAGAATAGATGGCTACCATATTCACCTCCTACAACCCTTCCCCATATTAATGTTGCAGTCATCTCTCACTGTGCACCCCATACCTGTGCATGTGCTGGTGAATGTGCCCTGTTCACCCACTGAACTGTGTGGATATGGTGATATCTAATACACAGAGTGGCCAGTCCATGCTGTACTCTGCATAGCCTGAGTGTGATAATGCATGCATCATTTTATTCTGTGTTGTCTTTGTCATGGTTCATAGTTGTGGACCAGGCATTATCTCTGTGAAAGTGCAAAAATGTACTGTGCCCAAATCTGCCTTGGCTGTGGTACTGATTCTGCATGTTCCTCCAGTGGCTCTCTACCTTGCTCTACTGCTATTGCAATGACTGCTATAGAAGTCCCTGCCAAGATGTTCATCTGCTATTCCATCTGTTTGTGCAATGCCATATTGTGCCGTATGGTCCGCACAACAAAAATTTTGCACAGATGTCTGAATTGCATTACAGTGCCTCTTAAGGATGTGCACACTTATGCAACCAGCTTATTGTGCGGTTTTCTATTTTTTTTTCTATTTTTTCCCCTAACAGATTTGTTTGTTTTTCAATTGAACGGTACAGGTTATAGGTCACAGTAAAGGTGGGAAAATTTTGAAATGATTTATTGTAGTCTCATTTTTTATGTCACAAAAAGCTGGTATTTTAACAGGGGTGTGTAAACTTTTTATATCCACTGTATGTGTATATATATATATATATATATATATATATATATATATATATATATATATATATATACCTGAAATAATTGAAAAGCCATATGTCCAAATCTCACATTACAAAGACCATTTAAACAAACCCACAGATGATTGAAAATTTAAAAGAACAAATCATAAACAATCAAAAATAAGTTACTTCTTGCTTGTTCTTAGCACTACTGTAAAAAAGGAAAGGAGATGCTGTACATGCGTACCCCATTAGCAGTTCTCACGGAGATGTGGGAGTGCTGTAGGTGTTTACCCTTTTCTTCAATGTAGTGTGATCTCAGAGTTGGTATATTTAATTTGCACAGGGTGTGGGTGGTGCAGGTGGGTGCAGCTCCCCTGCAGAAACATAAGTCAGCATAAGTTACGGTCCCGGACTGTTGGGCGGTGGGCGTGATGTAGGTGAACTGTGTATAATTGTTGTACACATTAGCTGGCCTTTTCCAATTATGTAAGATTTGTTTTTTTTTTAATTTTCATTCATCTGCAGTTTCAATTAAATGGTCTCGGTAAAGTCAGATTTGGAAATAAAGGTTTTCGATTATTCGAAGT
>NC_056738.1:388245077-388395077 GCF_019279795.1 Protopterus annectens | reverse complement strand
AGCATCTGGATTCATTTATACAGTTCTTTTACTCTGTAATTTATAAAGAGGAGACTGTCAGTGCCTAGAATCCATTGCCATAGGCAATAATGTAATGTACTTTTTTTCAGAAAAAAGGCAAAAAACTATTTTAATTAATACATGTGAATGTCTTAAGTTTTTTTCTTATTCCTAGGATAGCTGAATGGCAGGCAAATATGACACTAGCCCTTCAATGCTTGATTTCTCATTATTATCTGATTAAGTACCTACTGCCTTTTCTTATTACAGGTATGCAAAACAAGCAACTCGGAGTACCTACTGCCTTTTCTTATTGTTTCTGTAGACTTGCATATCTGTGAAATCAGGGCCATCCCTTTTCATCATACTATTGCTATCCACCACTTTTCTGGTCTATCCTGATCCTCCCCCTCCCCACAAGAACAATTGCAGCCTAATCAGGGCCAGCCCTTTTCATTATAACCTATAAACCTACTGATAGTCTTCCTTCATCTGTTGCCCGCTACGCTCCTCTCCCTTCCCCCAATCCCTCCCACCCTTCAACCTATAACATCACCACACCTATACTTCCTCCTACAACTTCTCACTACTATCCCTCCTACTCAGCTAATATGTACAAGCACACCATACCTATACTTACTGCATGCACACTCCTTGCATACATCACATCTTACCAAACCTCCACCATTCCTGCACTCAACGACTACCACTGTACCACCACACACACCACCACTCATATCCCACCTCTACTCTACTACTCTCTCATCAGGTCAACAACCTTCCCAATACACCCTCTATATAGACTACAGACCACAATACCTAAACTAAAAACAACCCCACATCCTAACATAACCCTACTACCATACCTATTGCCCACAGAACGCAATAAAAAAACTTCCCTTATAAGCAAGCATATACAGAAATTGATAAAACTAATAATCTCATCCATATCCAACCTAGCACTCAGTGGAGACATCCATCCTAATCCCGGTCCCTCTATCTCCAACCCCTCTCCTCATAATCAGACCACAAACCACATCTCCCAAATCACAGCCAATAGAAAGCCAACCGACCTTCTTCTGATAAGCCTAAATATTAGAAGTATATGCAACAAGGTGCATGAAGTCCATGCCACCATAGACTTCTACTCCCCTGATGTAGTGATCCTTACAGAAATCCGGATCTTAAAGTTAGCAGCTCCCCAAATAGGTAAGGAAGAAATAATATATATACCAACCTTAAAATAAACCAAAATAAAACCCTAAACATAATAGGTTGCTACTTCCCACCTGGCCACAACATCCCTCCACTTGAAAACCTCCTCAGATGGACTACCCACCACCTACCCCAAGAAACTTTAATTCTAGGAGACTTCAACACTGACTGGCAATCCTGCTCCAGCAACCACCCAACCCATCATGTAAATCTTCATGGCTTCACCCAACTAGTCCAGTCACCTACTAGGATAAATAACTCCAACAAACACACTACACTTGATTGGATACTAGTCAATAAGAGCCCCCAGTCATATATAGCAGGCTGCTTATCTGACAGCCTCAGTGATCACTCCCCTACCTTCTTACCAAGAAAACACCTTTATAAAGCGAAACCCATCATCTACCATCAAATATGCAAAAAAACTAACTTCAACCCTCTCTCATTCAGCTCACCCTAAAAGACTGTAACTGGCAACCTCTAAAATACCTCAAACTAGATGACACAGTTGACTACTTTAATAAAACATTCCTAAGCATCCTTAATTACCACACCCCCATAAGACGTTCCCGAACTAGAGCCCAACAATCCCCATGGCTACAAAAAAACATGAAGTCTGAAATGAAAAACAGGGATAAAGTGTGGGACAACTGGCACAAAACCAAAACCCCCTCTACTAGGCAAAAATTCCTAGAACTACGCAATAGAACCAAAAAGCTTATAATACAGGACAAATTCAATACTACCAGTCTGCCCTTACCTCTTCCCAACATAACCCCAGACAATTCTGGTCCTCAATAAACTCCATCCTCCACCCAGGTAAAGTAAGTACACCCACTCCTAACTTAACTCACTCCTCTGAAAATATGGCTACCTCTTTCAACAATCACTTCACACAAACCGTACTATCACTAGCTAGACAACATAACCCCCCATAAACCCACACCATCACCTAGAACTAGCAGTCTTCCAACTAGCTTCTCTTTCTCTCCTGTTCCTACCTCCAAAATAAAACAACTACTAACTAAACTTAAAACCACCAGATTAGCAGCAGACAACCTCCCAGGTGAATGCATTCAACTTGCAGCTGACGCTCTAGCCTACCCCGTATCACTCTTGATTAACAGATCTCTCTCAGAAAGTTATGTTCCTACACTATGGAAAGTCTCACACATAATTCCCCTACACAAAGGAGGCCCCTCCATAGATCTAACCAATTACTGCCCCATAGCTATTCTCTCGCCACTCTCCAAAATACTAGAGAGATGCATTCATTCTCAAGTCTCGGATCACCTCCTTGCTAACAACCTTCTCTCCAACACACAACATGGTTTCCGACCTAACCATAGCACCACCACCGCCTTACTCTCTTTCTCTAACACTATCCTACAAAATAAAAATGCAAGTTATCTCTCCTCAGCTACCTTCCTAGACCTCTCTAAAGCTTTCGACATGGTCCCACACAAACAACTCATCTCTTTTCTCAATAACCTATCATCTGAAGTAGGAACTTCATTTGTCAGCAACCTGTGGGATACGGATCCAATCTCGGATCCGAGCCGGCAACTTCTAACATAGCATAGATCCGAGCTCCTAGCTCCTCCCCCTTACCCATAATCCCCTGCCTGCCCTAACTGACCTCAGATCTAGTTTGCCGCTCTTCAAGCAACAGCTAGGTTCAGAGCTCTTGGCGTTTTGTGAGGAAAAAAAGTTTTGTATTTTTTCTTTCTGAGTGACTGGTTGTGTGTGTGGTAGGTTTACCCTTTCTCCTTTTTATATATTACATACTTTGTTTTAATTTAAGAATATTTCTCCCTCCCCCGCTGGTCGTAGCGTGTGTGTGACTGAATTAGGGGCCTAGTGAGTGTACTTTCCTACAGTATGTCAGAGGCCCCTAAGGCAATTTTTTCGAAATGCACCGAGTGTGGTCACAAGCTTTCACCGGCTGATGGCCACACTCGGTGCGTTAGGTGCCTTGGGGTTGAACACCTCTCTTCGGGTTGCGCGATTTGCGCGGTGTTCAACCCCAGGGCACTCAAGGATCGAAGGTTGAAGCTAGTTCTGGCGGGCCTTCTACCACCAGACTCTGCTTCCGCCTCCGGTGCTTCGGTGCCCGCTACCCCCCGGTAGCGGTCACCCCTGCCTCCCTTCCTCCGACCGGGACTCAACCTCCCGCTTCGGCTCCGGAGGATAGGGAGGCTAGGAAAGAGAAGCGGTGGGAGAAGCACCTTAAGCGGTGGGCCGAGGACTCTTCATCGGCCCCGCCCGCCAAGAGGGCTTCCCCGTCCAAGTCTTCTCGATCTCCTCCTCCTCGGATCCGATCCCCTTGTTTCTCCCCGGGACCCAAGGAGGCGGTGATCCGGTCCCCGTTGAAGTCATCGAGTCGACACTCCAGGTCTGCCTCGGTGGCCTCGTCGAGGTCCACTTTTAGCATGTCTGATGCGGATATGGACCGGATGATGAGGAAATTCATCCAGGCCCAGATGCAGATGGGAGTGTTCTTGCCTCCCCCCCCCGTGGGGGGGAGCTCGACCCCTTTTTCCACTCCTATAGCTCCTTCTCCGACCCGCATTCCGGGCTCGGAGCGCTTGGAGCCGAGCCACGTTGGATCCGGGGGTAGGTCGGAGCCGACCGTGCTGGGCACGTCGGCTCCGACTATTCCCTCGAGTCTGTCGGATCCGACCTCTCAGAGCCGTGGGCTGAGCTTCGGATCTGAGGGATTCGGTGTACTTTCGGCTCCGTCCCGGTCGGAGCACACTGTTCCTTCGGATCCGACGTTCTCGGCACCGGGTCCGATCCCCGCTTCGGATCCGAGTGGGAGTCGGATCTCAGATCCGTCTGAGAGCGGCTCCCCCTCGGCTTTCGCTGCGGTGGAGAGGGCACTGTCGAGTGCTTCCAGGCCTCCGGTCATGGCTTCGGCTCCCTCCTGCACTCCTTCTCATCTGGTCCTGGCTCCCCTCACCCGGCCCCCCGAGCAGCCTGCCTCAGCGCCTTTAGGAGTTCCAGTGGAACAGATTACAGCCCGTGAGGACTCCTCGGATAGCCCCCCCGAGGAGATTCCCCACAAGGCAAAGTGCAAAAGGAGGCACATAGACTCCCCTGAGAGTCTCACAGAAGATACGGACTTGGATGAAGGGGAAGGCTCCCCGAGATCACCCCCTGAGGATGTCTCCTTTGGAGACATCATGGAAATGCTCAAAATCAGAGGTGGGTGGTCTGCCCCCAAGGCTTCCTCCGATGAGTCCATATTCCTTGAGGCGTTTGAGGCAGGACCATCTACCTCTTGGGTGTCCCCTCCACCCAACCCCCTGGTGGATCTCATATCCTCTAGGGCTTGGAAGGAACCGGACACCGTAGAGCCGATCCCCAAGCGCCCAGACAAAATTTTGAGCCCCCTTGCAGAGAGATCACATTGGAGCAGAGGTCCCCCTGTGGATGCCGTGTTGGTGGCTGCAGCCACCAAGAAAGAGTTGGCTCAGGAGAGCCCCACGGTTCATCCTCCGAGCAAGGAGTCTCGCGCGATGGACCGTCTTGGGAAGCGGGTCTTCAGTTCAGCGACCTTCTCTATGAGGGCCTTGAACTATATGGCACATGTTATTAGGATGCAGCGGGACCTAATTAAGGAATACGCTGCTTCCCCCCCGGGGTCCATGTCGGAGGGAGACAAGGATTTGTACTCTTCCCAAATGGCCACCCTCCGCTCTATCTCTAATACCTCTATGCGGCTATTGTCTCATGCTACAGAGGGAGCCGCTAGAGCAGGCGGAGTCGGGCTTGTCATGAGGAGACAGGCCTGGCTCCATCACTGTGACTTCTCGGAACCCTTTAAGGCTTCATTCGCGAATGCCCCATTTGATGGTTCTGCACTGTTCGGCAAAACCGTTCGCGACACTCTTGTCCAGAGCGAGAAAGACGGGAAGACCTTGTCTGCCGTCGGAGTCCGCTTCTCTGCGCCCCAGAGGTCCTTTTCCAAGAAACAAAAGGGTCAGAAGAAGATGTGGTTCCGAAAATCACATCAGTCTCAGTCTGCTCAGGAGAACCAGTCCTCTCGTGGCAGAGGAGGATAGGGAGGACACCGCCCCAGAGGCAGAGGGGGTCCGAGGAATTTTGGGTTCAGAGAACCTTTCTCTGAGAGGCCCACGCAGAACCCCTGAGGGGTTTCCCGACTGCTCCACTCTGGAGGCAGTCGGGGGGCGTTTTTCGAAGCACCTGGCAAAATGGGAGTCCATAACAACAGATCGCTGGGTGCTTCGCATTATATCCAGAGGTTACCTAATTCCCTTCATAGCCAACCCCAGAATTAGAAGCCTTCCCAACGTCCCACCCAGTCAAAAGAAGGTGGCCGCTGCAGAAATTCAGCAGCTTCTACAAAAAAGAGCCATCCAGCCCGTCTCCCCAGATCAAGTCGGATCAGGGTTTTACTCCAGGTTCTTTCTGGTGCCAAAAAAGACGGGGGACTTGAGGTCCATCCTCGACCTCTCTTTCCTAAACCTGGCGGTACCCAAACAAAAGTTCCGAATGGTCACGTTGCAATCCGTCCTCGCCTTATTGCGGGAGGACGACTGGATGTGCTCTATAGACCTCAAGGATGCGTATTATCATGTTCTAGTGGACAGGCGTTCCAGGAGGTTCCTCCGCTTCCGGCTGGGAGCCAGTCACTTTCAATTCAGGGTCCTCCCTTTCGGTCTCACCTCAGCCCCCAGGGTGTTCACCAAGGTCCTAGCGGTAGTAGCGGCCCACCTGAGACTCCAGGGAATTCAGGTCTTTCCATACCTGGACGATTGGCTCCTCACAGTCCCAACAAGGCATCTACTTTGTTCAGGCAGGGACTGTTTTCTCGGTCTGGCTCCACTATTAGGATTAACCATCAATATGACCAAATCCTCTCTCATCCCTACACAGATGCTAGATTTTATAGGGGCAAGACTGCATTGCAGACAGATGCTTGCGTTCTTGACTCCAGATCGACTTCGGAACCTGAGGTTACACGTGCAGGCCATTCTTCAACTGCAAACTCCTTCGGCGGAATTGATTCTGAGGGCCCTAGGATCTATGGTGGCTGCAATCCCGCTGCTGCCATTGGCCTGGTTGAACATGAGGGTTCTACAGTGGACCCTCCAGGTACAATGGTCCCTGTCTTGCAACCCTCTGTCTCACCCCGTTTCCTTAAGCATGGTTTGCAGAAAATTGCTCCTGTGGTGGCTCCAGTCTCCCAACCTCCACACGGGCTGTCCCTTCTCACTACCTCCACCAGTCGACACAGTGACCACGAACGCTTCTCGCCTGGGGGGGGCAGTTTTCAGGCAGAACAGTCCAAGGCACTTGGAACGACGTAGAGACCTCTTTGCATATCAACGTCCTAGAGATGAGAGCGGTGCTTTTGACGTTGCAAGCACTACACAACTCTCTTCCGGTAGTGACAATTGCGGTAGACAGACAACATGTCGGTAGTCTGGTACATCAACAAACAGGGGGGAACCAGGTCTTACCCCCTTTGCCGCGAGGCCATGAGAGTGTGGAAATGGGCGATTTCCACCAACCGCTTTCTCATAGCAATGCACATTCCGGGACAGTCCAACATTTTAGCGGACAGGCTCAGTCGTACTATCCTGACTCCTTACGAGTGGTCTCTCAACCACCGAGTCGCAGAGCAAGTATTTGCCGGATGGGGGCGACCTTGTTGCGATCTTTTTGCCTCTCCTTCAAACACGAAATGCAACGATTACTTCGCTCTGATCCCCGCTCTGGGGAAGTCCCCGAGAGATTCTCTAGTTCATGCTTGGCCTCCCGGTCTGCTTTATGCTTACCCTCCTGTACCCCTGATGTTGAAATTGTTACAGAAAGCCAGGCAGCTGGGGAGCAGAATGATCCTCATTGCCCCATTCTGGCCTCGTCAGATGTGGTTCCCTTACCTATGGTCTCACCTAGTGTATCCACCATGGATTCTGGATCCCATTCCGGATCTCATCTCTCATCCTCTCGGTCTTCCGACTCCGAACCTGGTCAACCTCAGGCTGACAGCTTGGTTGCTCCAGTTCCACTCCTCATAAGGACTCCCAGGATCTCATCACCGGTCAAAGCCATTCTTGTAGCAGCTCACAAGCCTTCCACCAGGAAGGTTTATCGGAGTAAGTGGAAACGCTTCACCATTTGGGCAAAACAACATTGTTTAGACCCTTTTACAGCCCCGATATCATCAATTCTAGATTTTCTAACCTCTCTCTTTCACCAGGGGGCTAGTTCTTCCACAGTCAAGGTATAACTGGCAGCAATCTCATACTACCATGTGGGGCAAGAGTCTGGTCCTATTATCACTTCCAAACTGTGTAAGACCTTCCTCAAGGGTACCTTCCTCCTTAGGCCTCCGGTTAAAGAGGTGGTACCTCCATGGGATTTATCCTTAGTCTTGCAGGGCTTGACTGGTCCCCCATTCGAACCGGCGGCCACGGTTGGTCTCAAATTTCTCTCTTGGAAGACAGCCCTTTTGGTGGCCATAACTTCAGCCGGATAGGGTTTACCTCAGATTCAACCCGTCCTTTCTACCTTAGGTATCTTCAGAAGTGAACATCAATCAATCCATCAATCTCCCAGTGTTTTTCCCCAACTTTCATAACAAAGGAGAGTACAAGCTTCATTCCTTGGACGTACACAGACAATTACGTTTTTATATCCATAGAACTGCTGGTCATAGGCAATCCGATCAGTTGTTTATCTCCTTTCCCAAAAGTAATTTCGGAAAATCAGTTTCTAAGGTTTCTCTCTCTAGATGGATCTCGAGTTGTATTCTGTTAGCATATCAGAGTTCGGGGAGGCCTGCACCTCAAGGAGTCCGTGCTCATTCTACTAGGGCCGTTGCCACTTCTGCGGCCTTTCAAGCTAGGGTTCCACTGGATGACATTTGTTCCGCAGCCACTTGGGCTTCATCTCACACCTTTATCAGCCATTATAAAATAGATGTTGTTTCCCGAGGTAGAGCATCCTTGGGCTCTGCGGTGCTCCGGAATATCCTTCCATGAAGGCCACCCAAGACTTAGGTAGCTGGGGACTCTGTCCCACAGGTTGCTGACAAATGAAGTTCCTACTTCAGATTAAGAAGTTATGTACTCACCATAATGTTCCATCTGAGTAGGTATCTTCATTTGTCTGCAACCATTTGTCTCCTTCCCCCTGACCGATTGGATCGCTCTTGTGTTATTAGCATATGTTCCCATTGGGACACCTGTTATCTGTTGTGCTATGGGGCAAACTTGAACTGAGGTCAGTTAGGGCAGGCAGGGGATTATGGGTAAGGGGGAGGAGCTGGGAGCTCGGATCTATGCTATGTTAGAAGTTGCCGGCTCGGATCCGAGATCGGATCCGTATCCCACAGGTTGCAGACAAATGAAGATACCTACTCAGATGGAACGTTATGGTGAGTACATAACTTCTTATTTCTCTCAACCAGTCATCAACTGGTTTCAGAGTTACCTGTCTGACTGCCAACAAGCAGTTGTTTGGCAGGACAACCTATCCCCCCAACTACCAGTCTCCATAGGAGTTCCCCAAGGGTCCATCCTGGGACCCCTGCTCTTCTCTATTTTCACCAATAATCTAGCCTCAGCCACAACACATGGCACACTCATACAATACGCAGATAACTCAACCATCATCTGCACAGCCCACTCCCTACTAGAACTGCAAAAAGTCACACAGGAAGCATTTTCTTTTATTGAAACTTGGTTATCCGATGCCCAACTAATACTCAACCCAAACAAAACAAAATTACTAATCTTCCATCCCACCAAACTTACCCTAGACAGCTCTCACTTTAACATCACAGCAAAAGACAACACTACCATCCATCCTACAGAACACACCAAATTACTAGGAGTAGAAATAGACAATAAACTGAACTTTGACATTCACATTTCCATGACCATTAAAAAAGTGCACAAAAAACTAGGAGCATTATATAGGAATCAGCAACTACTTACCAAAGCAGCTAAAATTTCGCCGCTGCAATATTTACTAACCTTAGACAATGCAATCTAAATAAACTCAAAACCTGCTACAACAAAATTGCCATATTCGCCACAGGGGCTTCCTCCTGTACTCACCACTGTCTTTCAATAGCAGAACTGGGCTGGCTAGAGCTCACCCACCTCCTTCAATGGTACCAACTCGCACTCGCCCACAAATTAATAAACCAACTACTAAAAGTCTCATCCCTGCAGAATCTACTCCAACCCTACATAACCACGAAACCACTAAGCCCAGCCACAAAAACCTCCTACAGGTCACAAGAGCCATTAACTCTGCTGGAGAAGCATTTTTCTCCTGCACTACAGCCAAACTCTGGAACTCCCTCCCATCCTCAATTACCTCTGTAACTTCTTGCACCCACTTTAAATCCTTACTAAAATCACACTTCAAATCTTGCCAGATATGCCCTTGCAACCCCCCCCAATACCATCCACTCCCCCCACCCACTACCTCTCTCAGCCCCCTATCAACAACCTACTCTTAGCAAGCTTGGCTACTCATGTTCCCAGCTGCCTACCACATAATACTAACTTCTTGTAGCAACAGCTGCTAATGGCTGTTACGGACCTCAAAAACAGATTGTATCAATTGTTCACTGATGAATCTCAACTATATTTGTAACTATGTTTAGTATATGTCACCATATTTTAAAATTGTACTATGTTCTACAGCTGTTTTACATCTGTTTTCTTCTTGTCTTGCGTCCTTAACTGGACTAATGTCTATATTTAAATGCTATATTTTTTAACTGTATAAAGCAAATAATACTTAATGTGGAGCTTTTTTCCCCGGGCCTCCGCTGAAAACGGACCTGTGTCCAGTCGGACTCTCCCGGTCAACAAATGTAAATAAATAAATAATAAAATAAATATATAAACTGGTCATAAAACTGTTTAAACAATATTATCTTTTCAGGGATTTTGCCTCAATTTTAAGAAATAATCTAAATCTAACTATTAATACCTCTGTTATTGTACATGTTTTAAATACATTTGAATTCTGTAAGACATCTACACTGATTTATAATGCTACGACTGCACACAAATGAAGAACACAATGGTATATTTAACTGACTCCTGGCACTGAAATATCATAAAAGTATATCTGTGATTTGCTCCCACTTGTGGAATACAGCTATGAACTGGTAATATTTAAGGATGGCATTCCTCTAGCTTAGGGCTGGGATGTTAACCATTTGTCTAACTAACTTCATTAAGTTGATCATTAAGAAACCTAATGCCATTTAAAATCAAAGGCCCCTGTAACCAACTAACTCACAACCTTGGGAGACAAGGGAATATCCTTTTCCTAAGGTGATACAATTTTAGAATATATTGATAGCTTCTAGACAATTCACTTAATTAAGTTGACTAAATGAATGTTTGACTTTCCAGCAGTTACCTACATTGAAGAAACCCCAGTACTGCATTACTCCCACATCTGAAATTAATTGTATGTAGCACGCTAGGTAGGAGTTAGTTTGAGCAGGTGTACTACAGGTGCTCACCTGCTAGTAGAGCATAACACATATGCTCACTGTTTCTTGCTCAAAAAAAAATTGCTTTAACTCCCACTAGCTTGATCTCCTATAACTACTTACCTCTCAGAACATCTACCCTATAAAACTGTGTAGCTCCACCAGAGAACTAACTCTAAACCTTAAACTTCCACCCAGTTCCTAATTATCTTATCCTAAAACTTCAACCACCAAACCTAAATCCCCCCTAATCACTCCCTAATCCTAAGATCCTTGGGGGACTCTGTATGAGGAGGTGTGTCCCACTTAGATGTTGTGTGCTCTACCCTTAAGTCAGTTGGCTATATATTCCTATCTTACCATGCAGGGATTTATGCTTAAGGCCATCAACTTATCAATTTCATTATATGGTATATTATTAAATGCCTTGGCCAGATCGAGGTAGCCAGCATACATAGTATAACCACCATCAAATTTCTAATTGAAGATGGCAAGATTTAGCAGGCAGGATATGTCCTTTACAAAGCTGAATTGTAGTGCGTCAAGCTTAGTCAGACTTTTGATGCCATGATTAATGAGATCGGTGATGATATGCTCCATGGTTTTACAGGTAAAACTTGTAAGGCTGATGTGTCTAGTACAGCAATACACAAAGATTCAGGGACATAACAGGTAGTAAGGCTTACATTAAACAGTCTGAGGAGGAAATCAGCAAGTGCCAAGCTCTTTTGTTGTCTGGGCCTATGGAGGAAGTGTTTTTGCTTTTTGAGCGCACAAAAGCTGCAAACCTGCTCCCTAGTAAGTTTGCAACATCTTTTGCATTTGAATGAGAGGCTCCATTACAGAAAAAGCTTGTAGTAATACTGAGAGTAATTTTTTTTTATTTTTCTGATGTAACTGAAGGACTTGTAGTTATCCTTTGCTTCTGTTACTAGCCTTAATTCATGTGATGCTTTACTGGTCTTTATAGTTGCCTTCAGTTTCTTAGTGAGACTGTTAATACAATTCTGGTGCTGTGCAGTTCTGGCCTTATAAGGCAGTTTAAGCAGTTTATTCCTTTTGTTATACAGTCAGTTTATTTCCTCTTTTCTGTATGAACATGCATCACTTGTAAAACCCAAGCCACTAAGTGTTGTTGGAACTTCAGGCATGGTAAAATACATTGTTAGATGAATGTATCAAAACAGCCAGCATTGACAAATATTTGAGTTTTGTTTGTCTTACACCCAGACACCTAACCTTGACCCATGTGTTCCTCCCCTTAGTGCGTGCATAGGCTATCTTTATCACACTCTTTTAATGTGGTCACTGTCCACTTCATGGAAATATTCCTCTCAGTGTGTGTGTGTTTGATTGGGGTATCATTGATTGGCTGTCAGAGGCCTATAATACTGCTTGTTTTGATTTGTTTACATTGTTCATTTTCCTTTCCCCTCAGAGTATTGCCATATATATATATATATATATATATATATATATATATATATATATATATATATATGTGTGTGTGTATACACACATATGGGTCTACTACAGTAAACCGACAGCTCACAAGACCGACAACGAGATCACCGACACCACAAGAATGAAAGTGCAAAAACACGAAAGTTCACATGCCCAACAAAGCACAATCCCGACAGTTAACAAAACAAAAAACAATTTGCTGTTCCGAAAAACACACACACAACACAAGCACACCAAAAACCTTATAAACCTACACTAAACTTTACATACACAACTATCTATGCACTAACCATAACCCAAACCCTAACCCTAAGGTCCGTCACTATTTCACACTTAACTTACCCGCACCTTAACCCTAAAGTCTGTCACTATCACGCACTTACCTTACCCAGACCCTAATCCTAAAGTCTGTCACTATCACACACTTACTTTACCCGCACCCTAATCCTAAAGTCCGTCACTATCGCACACTTACACAGTCGCGCTCAAATGCAAGCACACGTTTCGCATGTTGGTGTTTTCAGCGTCGGGATTTCAACTTGTCGAGTATTTCCTTTGTCGGTCTTCTGGTGTCGGTCATCTTGTTGTCGTTGTTTTGGCTTGTCGGTCTTCCCAGGTAGAGATATATATATATATATATATATATATATATATATATATATATATATATATATATGTGTGTGTGTGTGTGTGTGTGTGTATATATATATATATATATATATATATATATATATATATATATATACATTAATGTCTTTCGGCTTTTCACGGTTAGGGGTCGCCACAGCAGAACTCTGGTCTGCTAATGATTGGCAGTGGATTTTTATGGTACTGAGTTGCCAGCCCAGCTCCCAACCTTCAGAGAAGGCACACCCATTCACGCACGCACCTAACTGCATGTCTTTAACGTTGCTCGACCATGGGGAGGACATGCAGACTCCACACAGAAGGCGCTCCAGCCAAGAATTAAACAGGAGAACATATTGCTGTGAGGCAACAATACTAGCCGCTACACCACTGCATCACGTTTGTGTGTGTGTGTGTTTGTGTGTGTGTGTGTGTGTATGTATGTATATATATATATATATATATATATATATATATATATACACACACACACACACACACACACACACACACACACACACACACACACACACTGCCCACCTAATGAGGCCTGCCAGAGTCTACCATTAATTATCCTTAGAGCTCCCTGCTTTCAGTAAGAAACCTTTTATTCTTCCCTTCTATGAAAAGTGGCCCAGGCAGTGCTCAGTTTTGCTTCTTTTGTCTGGTTTTGCAGCAGCATGCACCTGTCTAGTAAAACCCAACTTGGCAGCACTGTGGAAGGAAACCCTTCTTAGTTGCCCAGTGAACTCTGAACCTTTCTATTGCAACTCTTAATAGTCTGGTGCTGATTATAATGGAAATAAGGAAGGAGAAAGACAACTTCAGCTGCTGCCAAAACATCTCCTTTTAATGCAGCAGCAGATTACGAATTATAGGAACATTCTACACTTCTGTAGACAATAGCTTCAGAAACAAGCTCCAAGTTCATATGAGACATTCTCTAGTCACTCAAGAAAAATCTGCTGAATGTATGGTAATGTGGAATATAAAAGGAAGAACTTCCATGATCCAGAACCACTGCATTAGTTGACAATAATGCATTCAGAAAGTAAAAATAAAGAAGTTTGTGTTCTCCAAGAAATAGAAACACTTTCTGTTGCCTCCATGGCAATGGTCACATCCTGGAATAAAAAAAAATAGCTAGTTTCTGATGATTGACTCTATAAGTAAGGTTTAGGTAGCAGTGAAAGGGGTAAAAGAGAAAGAGAAGCATGGTTGCCCGCTACTATGATCTACAGAGAAAGAAGACCCATCATAAGGCCATACAAGTATGTCTGCTCGCTGGGTATGGCATCCTCCCTGGCCATTAAAATGTGCATATTCTGAGTCTGGTCAAAGGACATACTGACCTTGTGGCTTCAGAGCTATAACAGGGTGCCATACCTGAGTCTACAAACCGAATCAAGCTTTTGTCAGGCCCAGTTAATGTTATTCCAGGAGCTGTGTTCCAGGAAGAATGCTTTAGAATTTATAGTATCCAAAACAATCCAAAGTAATTAAGTGATGTGGGTCAGAATACAGATAGATTTTTCTACCTGTAAGGACTTTAGTTCTGCCAGAGTTCATGAAGGGGGAAGAAGGTCCCTGGTGCTGTAAAACCCAGGATGAAACACAGAACTCCTAATAATCATCACCACCAATAATACAAATGTGAGACTGCCAGCCCAGCTATTTGGAATTTTGTAAATAATCATATGACATTTGTGAATATTAATATGATCCATAGGCTTGTCTTACAAATGTAAGAGAACTATATGTTATGTGTATATTAAACTACTGGTGCAGAAGTGTGTGTTGAACTGTATGTTATGTACTGAGCTTCAAGAATGTAACCACAGTGTACCCTACTGGAAAAGAACAGAAATGTATATAAACTGTATTAATAGTAGAAGTTGGAACATAGAGTTAACTTGCAAAACTTCAAGAAAATAAGGTAAAAGTGTTTTATGATGTGCTATAAAAGTTAGTTTCAAGGCAGCAAGGAGACAGGATATCTAGAGCTAGGAGTTTCTATTGTCTTGAAACAGAAATAATTAATAGGTTTAAAATGTAAAAGTGTTTAACTGTTTTATGACTTCCAGTTCTAAGCTAACTTCTGAGAGATTTGTACTTCTCACACAGAGATGCTAAAAATTATGTTGGTATCTGTTAGCCGGGGAATTGAAGGCAGGTGACAAATAGTGATGTCATCCAGCTGACCCAGCAGTAATGTTTTGATATTAATTTGGGAACTCTGTCAGAGACAGTGCATTTTGTATTTGTCTTTGGACCTAGAAACATCCTCTCATCAGCACTTGCCTTGCTAATAGTAAATAATCAGGGTACAGTAATCTCTCCTAGATATAGATAGGAATATAGTAAAGATTAGTTTAGATGTTTTCTGTATTTATTTGAGACTGTCCTGCAATGTTTTAAAATATTTCCTGTGATTTTGAACTCTGTAGTCACTGTGTTGAGTTATTGAGTATTGTCTTGTTCTTTTATTATTTATTATTACATATATTTAAACCTTTTAATTGTGGCTGGTTTGTTTAAATATTTAAGCTCTTCAAGTACTTGCATATGTATTTGTTGACACTGTACAGGCCACTCCTAAATAGCCTTGAAAGTGTTGGTCACACATTGTTTGGATTGGTCATCCTTTGGGAATGGATATATAGTAGCTGATAAAGAGTTTGTTGGTGGAAATAACTACATTTCAGTCTGGGTAGAAGGGGCCATAGCTAGTAAACATGTGCCAGCCTTTCCCAGGAGTGTGTGTGTGTGTGTGTGTGTGTTTGTATATAAATCATATCTTAAAGTATGTGTCAGCTACTTGGGCAGGGACACAAAGCACTGGTTTGACAGAGATGGTGCTAGAGGTTTTGGCATGACCACTCAGCTGAGATCTTAACCCTATAGCTGTGCCAGTGGGGAGTCTTATTGGGGGATCTGGTGAGAGAGGGAGAGACCAGCCCCATACTGACTGTGATCTCTGTGTGCTCTTAAGGGAAATTGTACTTTACTGTGTGTGTGTACTTGTCATGCTCCCAATGTGTATGTTCCTGACTGGTGCTAGTGGTGAGGATTGAGGCTCCTTCATTACTGGGCCAGTGCAGGGGCATCACATTTTAATTGGTGGCAGTGGTGGGATATCCACATCATGTATTAATTGGTTGATAGTGGTGAGATAGCTACATCACATATTAATTGGCTTGTAGTGGTGGGGATATTGAATTCCTGTAGCCTGTGTACAGTGATCACTGAAGGTGTTTGTACTCTCAATCATATCACAATTGTTTTATTTTTTATTTGCTTAGTTAGTCAGGGAGAGCAGGCAAGCATGTCAGCAGAGGAGTATGGCAAGATGACAAGGAGCCAGTTGGCTGAGATGTCCCAGACTAAAGGACTGGTGCCTGCCAGCCTGACTAAAGCAGACACGATTGCAGCTTTAGTCACAGCTGCAGCATAGGATAGCAACCAGGAGGACAATCAGACTGGCCTTGGAGATGTACAACTCTCAGAAAATGGACACCTCAACCTTTCCACAGAGGACTTAAAAATCCATCTGTAGTTAAAGAGACTTGAGCTAGAGGCCAAGCGTTTGGAAATAGAAGCAACAGAGAGACTAAGACATCTTCAGGCTGAGGAAAATGAGACACTACGATGTCTGCAGGCTGATGAGAATGAGAGGTAGAGACAACATGAAAAGGAGATGCTGACTTTTTGACCGAGTCATGGAGGTAACGGGGAAGGGAGTAACTGAACCCCAGAAGCAACAAAGGTCAGTACATTTCTTCCACAATTTACAGAGGGGAATAATTTTGATATTTTCATTCATATGTTCGAGAGGGTATGTAAACAGTATAATGTTGACCAAGGGCTCTGGGTATGGTTTCTAACCCCCTTACTCCATGGTAAAGCTGTAAATGTTTTTTTCCAAACTGTCTGATACTGACTGTTTAAATTATAATGTTGTAAAGAACTGTTTACTTTGATTTTTATGTTAACACCTGAAGCTTAGAGGAAAACGTTTTGTGAGCATAGACACAAGGCAGGTGAAAGTGTGTGTGAATATGTTGCTGAACTGAGCACTTATTTTCATAAGTGGGTGAGTGGATGTCAGGTCACCACTTTTGAAGGGCTGGCAGACCCTTTCGTAAGGGAACAAGCCCTTAGCACTTTGCCTGAGGACATGCAAATCTGGTTTGCTGATAGACAATGCAATACTGTAGATGAGTTGGGGAAGAAGGGAGACATATACCTAGCAAGCAGGGCATCACTGCACAGGAAAGGGACACCCAGTGCTGCTTATGGGTCTAAGGGAACCCATGGTAGGCACCCCAGACTGCCCCAACAGAGTCCACCAGTAGCAGGGAAGCCACTAGTCCAGGTTCACATCCAGGACCAAGGGTTAAATGTTTTAAATGCAATCAGTGTGGCCATGTAGCATATATGTGTCCACAGAGGCACAGTGGGAAACAAAAGGTGGGAAAGCCAGTAAGTGGGAATGACAAAATGCCAGCAGTAAGTTGTCTCGAGACAATAACGGTACTAAACTACAAGAGGTTATATCCTATCTTAGTGAATGGGAAAGAGGCCATGGCTAAGAGAGACACAGCCTCTGACCTAACCATTGTGAAGCCTGCAATGGTTACAGTGGAGCACTACTTGTTTGTGCAGCTTGCTCCAGTCAGAGCTTTAGGCATGATCCCATTCCAAATACCTTTGGCTAGGGATCACCTTGACTGGGAGGGTGGAAGAGGAAGCCAGCAAGTAGGTGTGTTTGAGAATATCCCTGCAGATGTCTTGATAGGGAATGATTTTGATAATGCTGTACCATGTGTGCATGCAGTTGCACACAGTTAGGCTTGGAGATGAGCATGTGGGTCTGGTAGCCTGGGGGAGACCCAGACAGACCACACATCTGCAGCCAGGACTGGTGAGGTGGTTACTTCATGTAGGGAGATATCCTGTAGCAGTGAGACTGAAGGTGAGCCACAGCTGCTTGTGGGCACTGATGTCCCCTTGGACAGAGTGACTGCAAGGGCAGAGGTGAGTAATAGTAGTAGTACCCAGACTGACAGTGAAGCACCGCTGTCAGAGGATGCCATACTTCCTGTGGAAGGGGAGCTGGGAAAGGTTACAAAGAGAGAGAGTTGGGACAGGCTCAGCTCTCAGACCCTACATTACAAGGCCCAAGGGAGGTAGCTAGTGAGGCACCTGATTCTCAAGGGAAGGGGGAATTTGTATACTGGGACAAAGGGGTACTGTATAGAAAGTGGACTCCTGAGGATGGGCTAGAGGGTGAGAGAATACAGCAGTTGGTAGTTCTCAGAGCCTACCATCTGGCACTTCTAGCCATAGACAATGATATTCCCTTTGCAGGTCATATGGGCATAAAACATACAAAGAGACATATTATGCAGAACTTCTATTGACTTGGGATTTCCAGAAATGTAACAAGGTACTGCAGGACCTGTGGGCAGTGCCAAAAGGTAGGCAAGGCAGGAGACAAGGTAAAAGCTCCTTTGATGTCTTTGGCTGTGATTGAGGAGCCATTTCAGAGGGTAGCTATGGATATTGTGGGGCCTCTTAGTACCTCAATTCCACAGGTAAAAAGTATATCCTAGTGGTAATAGATTATGCTACCAGATACCCTGAAGCAGTGGCCCTGTCCTCCATCGAGGCAGAAAAGGTGACAAATGCTTTGTTAGAGATTTTCAGCAGGGTAGGTTTCCCAAAAGAAATACTGGCTGACAGAGGTGACAATTTCATGTCAGACCTGCTGGCTTGTCTGTGGAAGTACTGTGGGGTTAAGCATCTAAAGACCACCTCCTACCATTCCCAGACCAATGGTCTTGTTGAGAGGTTTATCTCTACACTCAGGTCCATGCTACCAGCATTTGCAGACCAGTTTAACAGGGACTGGGACAAATATTTGCCCCATCTGTTGTTTGCTTGCAGAAAGGTTCCCCATAAATCAACAGGCTTTTCACCCTTTGATTTGTTGTATGGGCATAGGGTGAGGGGACCTCTAGATTTCATTTGAGATGAGTGGGAGGGTGAGTGTTAATCTCACAAGAAGTCTGTTGTGGCATATATCCTAAACCTCAGGACAAGGCTCAGAGAACTCATGGTCTTGGCCCAGGAGAACCTGACAGAAGCACAACAGCAGAAAAAGGTCTGGTATGACAGGAATGCTCGAGCTAGACAGTATGCTGTAGGGCAGCAGGTAATGGTTCTCATTCCTGTCAGACACGACAAGCTGCAGGCAGCTTGGGAGGGACCCTACAAGATGGTAAGGAAGGTCAATGATGTTAACTACATGGTAGAACTGCTAAGCAGGTGCACAAATTGTACCATGTTAACACGATGAAACCTTACCATGATAGGTAGGCCCTTGTGCTGAATATTTCCAGTGGATTGCAGGAGGAGTTTGAGGGGGATCTGGTGACTGATCTCCTCAGTGAGGCTCAGACTGCCACCTCAGTGGAAGGGGTAACAATGTCCCAGCAGCTATCCCCTACCCAGGTTTGAGAAAACTGAGCAGTGTTACAGGAGTCTGGGGACATGTTCACTTGGAAACCAGGGTGCACCCACCTGGTGCAGCACCATGTGGCTACAGGACCCCAAAGGCCTATTAAGCAGGCCCCTTATAGGGTGTCTGAGAGAGTCAAACAGACTCTGAGGAAGGAGATACAGGAAATGTTGGAACTAGGGGTAATTCAGGAGTCCAGCAGTCCCTGGGATTCCCCAGTGGTGCTGGTACCAAAGAAGGATGGCAGCACTATGTTCTGTGTGGACTACAGGAAATTAAATAGTCACACGGAGTCAGATGCTTACCCCATGCCCAGGACCGATGAAGCCATAGAGCAGTTGGATGGGGCTAAATATCTTACCACCACTGATCTTACCAAGGGTTACTGGCAGGTGCCCTTGACTCCCAGTGCTAGAGAGAGGTCAGCATTTGTGACTCCTTTTGGTTTGTACGAGTTCACAAAGATGGGCTTTGGGAAGAAAAATGCCCCAGCAACTTTCCAGAGGCTGTTAGATCATATCCTAGCAGGAGCAGGAGATTTTGTCCTTGCTTACCTAGATGATATTGCCATCTACCATCATTCCTGGCAAGACTACCTTCAGCATGTCAGCGAGGTGCTGGGAAGACTACAGAGGGCAGGGTTGACCATTAAGCCCAACAAATGTCAGGTGAGTATGGCACAGGTCTGCTACCTGGGACATAGACTGGGGAGTGGTAAGATCAGGCCAGAACCTGCCAAAGTGGAAGCCATTCAGGCATGACTTGCCCCTGTTACCAAAAAGCAGGTGAGGGCATTTTAGGGACAGCAGGGTACTACAGAAAGTTACTCCCCAGTTATAGTACTATAGCTGCTCCCCTCAAAGACCTGACAAGGTAAAACAGGCCAGATAAGGTAGTGTGGACCCAGCATGTGAGCAGGCATTCCAGAAGCTTAAAGGAGCTTTGGGAGGACCCCTTGTGTTAGCCAGTTTAGATTGCAGCAAAGAATTTGTTGTGCCAGTAGATGCTTCAAACAATGGGGTGGGGTCTGTACTCAGCCAGGATTCCTTAGAGGAAGAAGAGCACTGAGTGGTATATCTCAGGTGTAGGCTCCAACCCAGGGAGGAATGCTATGCAGCTGTAGAAAAGGAATGCCTAGCCATAGTGTGGGGACTGCAGAAACTTCACCCTTATCTGTCTGGAAGGAAATTCACTGTAGTTACAGACCACAAACCGTTACTATGGCTACATCAAGCCAGCCAGCAAAATGCCAAGTTACTATGGTGGAGCCTAGGGTTACAAGCATATGATATGACACTGCAGCACCACAGTGGGTTTAGCAATGCCAACACAGATGGGCTCTCAAGACAGGGAATGGGGTATTCCCAGATAGGCTCAACCCTTTCAAGCAATGTTTCTCAAGGGTCACTTGAAAAACTAGCCTGAGTTTTCAGGGGGGGGGATTGTGAGGATGCCAGCCCAGCTATCTGGAATTTTGTAAATAATCATATGTCATTTGTGAATATTAATATGATCCATAGCTTGTCTTACAAATGTAAGAGAACTATATGTTATGTGTATTTTAAACTACTGGTGCAGAAGTGTGTGTTGAACTGTATGTTATGTACTGAGCTTCAAGAATGTAACCACAGTGTACCCTAGTGGAAAAGAACAGAAATGTATATAAAATGTATTAATAGTATAAGTTGGAACATACAGAGTTAACTTGCAAAACTTCAAGAAAATAAGATAAAAGTGTTCTATGATGTGCTATAAAAGTTAGTTTCAAGGCACCAAGGAGCCAGGATGTCTAGAGCTAGAAGTTTCTTTCTATTGTCTTGAAAAAGAAATAATTCCTAGGTTTAAAATGTAAAAGTGTTTAACTGTTTTACGGCTTCCATTTCTAGGAAAACGTCTGAGAGATATGTAGTTCTCACAAGGAGAACCTAAAAATTCTGTTGGTATCTGTTAGCTTGGGAACTGAAAGCAGGTGACAAATAGTGATGTCATCCAGCAAACCCAGCAGTAATGTTTTGATATTAATGTGGGAACTCTCTTAGAGACAGTGCATTTTGTATTTTTCTTTGGACTTGGAAATATCCTCTCATCAGCCATTGCCTTTCTAATAGTAAATAATCAGGCTACAGTAATCTCTCCTAGATATAGATAGGAATATAGTAAAGATTAGTTTAGATGTTTTATGTACTTATTTGAGACTGCCTGTTGTTTTAAAAATATTTCCTGTGATTCTGAACTCTGTAGTCACTGTGTTGAGTTATTGAGTATTGTCTTGTTCTTTTATCATTTATTATTAAATATATTTAAACATTTTAATTGTGGCTGGTTTGTTTAGAGATATTTGAGCTCTTAGAGTACTTGCATATGTATATGGTGACATTGTACAGGCTACTCCTAAATAGCCTTGAAAGTCTTGGTCACACTTACCATTTGAATAATAGTAACATCACGCAGTAGGATTGGTCACCCTTTGGGAAGGGCCTTATAGTAGCTGATAAAGAGCTGACTGGTGACAGTGATAACTACCTTTTAGTCTGGGCAGAAGGGGGCATAGCTAGTAAACCTGTGCCAGCCTTTCCCAAGAGTGTGTGCGTGTTTGTATATAAATCAGATCTCAAAGTGTGTGTGTCAGCTACTTGGACAGGGACATGAAGCACTTAACCCTATAGCTGTGCCAGTGGGGAGTCTTATTGTGTATCTGGCGAGGGAGGAAGAAACCAGTCCCAGACTGATTGTAATCTCTGAGTGCTCTTAAGGGAAATTGTACTTTACTGTGTGTGTACTTGTCATGCTCCCAGTGTGTATGTTCCTGACTGGTGCTAGTGGTGAGGATTGATGCTCCCTAATTACTGGGCCAGTACAGGGACATCACAACAAGCACTTAACTTTCCAGAATTCATTTAAAATCCAGAAAGGAAACCACAAGTTATATATGGAAGTGGCCTACCTAAAAGCACACAAATAGGACACAAGGATTTTTATGTGCAAAATTTTATCAAAAAGAGCAGAAATGTTTTGTAAAACCTACAGAAAATTGTTGGCTTCGGTAAACATCAATGCTGCTGTATAATAATTTGTTATAAGCTACAGCTTGTAGTAATAAGATACTAGGCAGCTGTGTTGCCAGGCACAGGGGGCTTTAGTTTGTGTTTTCCTTAACTGTAGTACCTCATACGTTTTGTATAGTACAGCTTCAAAATAGTGAAGCACATACACATTAGGCATTCACTCATGTATTACATTTTGAACAGATTATAGGGAAACTTTGTTTTGCTGAAAAATTAATTTAGTGAATTGCTGCCCCCTCCCCCAGCAATGCATTTAGCAGTAAATATGAGTTCCAATACCCCTTGAATGCAAAGAACATAAATTGCCAAAAATGGTGATAAGGGCACATTCTTCTTGAAAATGATAATTCGTAAATATGTAGATGTTGTTTCTTTATAAGTATGCAGTTAAACTTGCAAAACATTTAGCTGTACAGAATAAAACTTTGTAGTCACTCTCTCATTCATGTGAATGAAAACATTTCCATTTTTCTCACACATACTGTTTAATTTTCTGTCACTGAAAAATTCTAAGACTGCCTATTTTAACTTGGGATTCACGTGATAAGTCTCTTAACACATAGTTTGAATGATGAAACCAATATAACAGAGTAAATCACTTTAAATATTATTTACCCTGACTTTCCTTACCGTATACTGCAACATTTTGTTCAACTTTTGCTATCCTTTGTTAGAGTTTTGTAAATATGTATATAGATTCAACATTTTCAGCATTGTCAGAAATATAAATGCCGAAGCAACTTCTCAAAACAAGACTTTTGAACAAAACTCATCTAATCCTCTGCAGTAATTCTTCAAATAACAGTAGTGGCTAGTAATACTCTTGTCATCCTGTTCTACAGACTTGTTTGTATACAGATGTACAGACATAGTCATGTGTAGAAAAATCTGACTCATTTCCATTGAGAAGACAAACTGGATAGGAACAAGTTGGAAAACAGTTCATCTCCAGATTCTGCTCTCTCTATACTGCTGCTATACAGCTCAGTCTTTTATTTATTTATATATCTGTTAACTGAGTGAATGGTCTGATGACCATTTTTTATTTGTAATGCAGGCCACTGGCAAAAGTATAGACAAGACAGAGCAGAGAGTAGAGAACCACAGAATTCTATTGTTTTATTTTCACAATTTTAATAGTATGCAAAAGCTCCAAGAGATATTTAAACTATTTTGTTAAAAAATAGGACAGCAAATACTCAACAAACTCAATGGTAAAACAGAAAAAATGAGTTTCAAAACTAATAATAACTAATAATAACAACAATAATAATAACAATAATAATAATAATAATTTTATTCAGTTCTACCTCATGAAAATGTAAAGAATACAATTCTTCATTAACCCTGTTTTTGAAATTTCTTTTACATGTGTCTCAATACAATAGGAAAAGAAATGCAAAAGAAGATTACATTATCAATAAATTAAGTTTTCACTACATCTTAGAGACTTATTTCCGGGAATTCATATAAGTAGGTCTTGTAATCACATTCATCTTTAGTTGATTTTTGTACCCATGCCTGTCTGCTACCAAAGTCTTCTCCAGACTGACTCTGTCCATTCATTCCCCTGTAGTGAGGAAATTAATCCAGTACAATACAGGGGCAAGAGCTGTCTCAAGGGGTCCACATACAGGCAGCCTTGAGGTTACCTGTGCCTATGTTGACCTACTGGCAATAAGGGCATTTATGTGGCCTAACCCATCTTTTTGCAGTTGGTGAGCCACCCTCATCTCTGTGGTGAACCACAATGCCTTCTCCGCTGTGACTGCATCCTCCAGTACGATCAAGAATTAAAGGTGCCAGCAGATGGCGACTTGGTGAGCTGAAAGCCTGCCACCAGCATTTGTACTGTAGCACTGCCCCTCTGCTGAGGGACAATAGTTGTATGTGCTTTGCTCTGTCCCATCCTCCCCTAGGATGGACATACCCACACTCCCCTGATAGCACCAGCAAGGGCCTAATCAAACTTGTATACGTTTATCAGTTTATGCATTTGGAAATGGCAGTAGCATCCATTTATTTATCCATGCATGCTGTGGTTAAAGGTGGTATGGTTTGAAAAGAACATGCTATTATGTCTTAGTATGAGGTAAATTAAGCATTGGGGTGAAATTCCTTCCCGTCATCTGTTTTCTGCACATACCCTGAAAAATCTGCATAGCTAAGTCAAAATTCACTCACTGTCTTTCTCACTCTCTATATATATATATAATATATATTAGCTGGGATGCCTTCTGTGTGGAGTCTGAATGTCCTCCCTGTGGTCACGTTGGTATCCTCCTGGTGCTCCAGTTTCCTCCAACATTCCAAAGACATGCAGTAGGTGGATTGGGCACTCTAAATTGGCCATATGTGAGAAAATATGTGTGAGTTGAGTGGTAAGAAAGAACTACCATGGCAGGGCTAGGCACCCGGTGGTGTAAACCTTGGCTTGAGATGATTGTCACTGCTGAAGTGACACCCAAACCCATGTGCAAAATGGGAAAAAGGGGTTGAGGAGGGATGTATATGTATATATATATATATATATATATATATATATATATATATATATATATAGATAGAAATATATATAGACAGAAATAAAAAGTAAACAGTTCAGGCGAATTCTCAGTTCTTACTGAGGTGAGATGTCAGGAGTCTACATGTCCTCCCTGTGGTCGTGTGGGTTTCCTCCGGGTGCTCCGGTTTCCTCCCACATCCCAAAGACATGCTGTAGGTGGATTGGATACTCTAAAATTGGCCCTAGGTATGAGTGTGTGCTTGTGTGTACCTTCTGTGGAAGATTGGGCGTCGGGCTGGCAACTCGACACTGTAAAAACTCCACTGCCAATCATGAGCGGACAGGTGATCCGCTGTGGCAACCCCTAACCGGGAAAAGCCAAAAGAAGAAGAATAAGATTGAGGTGAGATGCCAGAAAAGAACTACAGGGGGTGCAGGGATTGTCTTCTTATATCTGCATCTGAACCGGTCTGTAGCCAGTGGAAAAAGATGGTTGAAGAAAATGTTTCCAAAAATATTTTTGAAAACAAATGTAATCATTGTTTTCCAATGCAACAGACTTCATAAATGATTTCTAATCATTGATTAAGCGAAACACAATCAAAACCTGACCTGTGATAGTACTGCTGTAACAGTGCTTAATCAGTTACTGACAAAGAAAAAGTGGGAAAACTAGAAAAGGGTGAAATGGTCTCCTTTATAATAATCCAAAGCAAAAAAGGGAATTAAATACATTGAAAATATGCATTATTATGTGCAAATAAGAGGTGAGAATTTCAGCGAAAGAAAACACTTTACTTCAAGAAAAGCAAGTGAGACATCATCCAGATTTTGGAGGGACATCACTGTTTTTTTTTCTCAGCCATTTGTTCAGCCCCTTCTAAAACAGGAAGTTATTTTGAGAAGTTCCAAGTTATTAGTACCAGTATTAAAAACTGTCCCTAATTTAAGGACTTTTCTCTAAATACTTTTTTGCTTTGTCCCTAACTCTGTAATCAAAAAGTTGAGACCTGTGCCTTAAGCAAAAATTATCCTGCAAAGAATTGATCTCATGGGTGTACATAACTTAGTCTACAATTAGTACCATTAAGTTTGATAGTCTAATTAAAGAATACTTTACACTGCATGGGGTGCTGAATTAGAAGAAAATTATTAAAACTCAGCATAAACACAATGCTTGCAAAATTCTGTACTTCTTATTTACAGTTCAGTTTACATTATTTATAGTGTCGAGGAAGTATAGATACAATGTTTTCAGTGCCTCAGTGCAATATACTGTTTTCATGCATAAATGGCACACCTGTTTCACTAACTGTTTGTGGAAATACTCTATATCTGCACTATTCATGGTGTCCACTAAGAACACATATAATGTTTCAGTGCCTCAGTGTAATATGCTGCTTTCATATATAAGTTATGCATTTGTTTCACTATCCATTAATGGAAATAATTATTTTGGTGAAACAAAACTGTAGTTATGCTTGTGATAGAGTGGACTGCTTTACCAGAAATGCAGAGTTGTTTAAAATGCTTTGTGAACTGTGAATCAAAGAATAAATAAACACAGCAACCATGAATGTCAAAGACCAGTTATAGTGCAGAATTACAGATTACAAAATGGCAATATAAAAGCATGCTACAAAGACGATCTTAGATATTCTCTGCTCCTACAACTAGAAAGTATGAAATGAATCTGATTCATGTTTCTAAAATGACTGGAAGATATTTCTATTGTTTGTTTAATGACTTTAGCACAGTTATTGGGGAGACTGATTAGCAGTATGTACTAAAATATCCCCAATATATTTTTTCTTTTGTGCATTGTAAAAAAGTGTCAACTCCTAACTGTCTTACATCATTCAGAACAATTAACACTTTTCTTATCCTTTGCAAAATATTCTTAAAATTCATAACCAATTAAAAACAAGAAACTAAATGGAATGTTAAACCCTCACATACTGCTACTGTCTTTGCTAGCTTAGAGATATGATTATTTAATTTCTGTGGTGAATCTATCAGCCTTGTCTGAGTAATTCACAATGCTTGAATAGGAAGTGAACAACAATTAATGTCACATGATACAAAGTAAACCCTTTTCAGCCCAAGCTGTGACACAAAAGACATGCTGACATGCATGATCCTACCTGTAGAGATATACACATGGCAGACATGTCATGCAAAACAAGGTCTAGCATGGGTCCTGAATACAAAAATCACTATACCAGGGGGCACAAACCCAGTTCTGTGACATTGAGAGCTGGGTTGACCTGAGTTCAACTAGCGGCTTGGTCACTGGAAGAGACAAACTGGAGGGGGGGTGGATTGGTCATTTTATTATAGTGTTTAATTTCCTAAGCACTTTATAAAACACCAAGCTCAAACAATGTAACAAAATTTAAATCCAAATATCACAAGTGCAAACTTGGTAAAGTTACTAAAAGTTTATGCCAGCTCATCCATTCTAGAGATGGAAACGGTGGTTATGGTGGGCCAAATTGCTCCTGTGTTAGTGGAAACTTGCATGACAATAATGGCCATGGGACCAGGGGTCATGGGCATGGCAATCCGTGGTGATGATGGTGGCCCTCATAATCATATATGTAGGAGCATGTACATACCAGTAGAGAGCATAAATTACCCCTCTGGTAATGCAGATGTTCATATCAGCCACTGTGGGATGGAGTTAGGGACCTAACCACAAAAAGAAAATCCTGATGGCTACCTGTATGGTAGCTCCACAAGGTGGAGGGACTTATGGTTGGCAAGCAACAGGGAGACAAACAATACAAAACATATAATAAGGAAGAAAAAATATGATGCAATATATTTATAGATACGGGGGGGGGGTCAAACGATGGGCTAAAATGAAGAAAGGGATAACTGTGACAACTGCAATTTAATATTAGTTAACTAAGAGGAGCCAACCTCATCAGTAGGAGAGGTACTCATGGAAAGAAGATCTGAGCAAAAGGGTTCAGAGCCTATGAATGAGAGAACAATCTAGACATTGTGTTAGCACAAGCTATGGGATTTAAGGAGCCTAAGCTTAAAGCACTGCTTGCAAACAGTAACTATGAAAACCTTGTGATTTGTGTCAGGATACAGATCAGTGCTACAGGCAGTGCAACTGAAACAGACAGGCAGGGAATGATTAGCAAGCATACTGGGATTAAAGCAATAGGAGACAGTGGAAGACATGTGGAAAGGAACTAGGATCTTGAAGGGAAATGAATAAAGAATCTGGCTGAAGTGGAAAGTATGGAAAAGGTCTCAGCCATTATGTTTAAACAAGAAAGTTAAAAAGAATTAAGGAGTAAGAAAAAAAATACAGGAGATGGAAGCGTGAGGGCAATGATAAAATCTATGAAAAAGCAAAGAAGAGAGGTACTCAGATAAACAAAGAGGCAAAGATTCAGTGGAAAGATCTCTGGCAAAGGCAGCAAACAGTAATGCCAAAATATTCTTTAGATAAATAGGAAAAAGGAGAAAGCACACAATAAAGTGAATGTGATGGAGGCTGAAAGAAAGAAGTATTATGGCACAAAGAGATTGCATATCTGCTAAATATGTATTCCTGTTGGGTATTGACAGAATAAAAGCAGAAAAGGGATCTGAAACATAATCATTGTAGAAAGAGTAGTTCTTTATGGTCTTCATGGAGCAAAACAGACAAAGGGTTTAATGTGGAAGTAAACACAGGGAGAAGAAAGGGGAAATTACCAGATGAGGATAAATTCAGAGGTGATGTGATAAATAAGGAATTTAAGAGAAGAAATTCGTAAAGCCCGGGCTAACTGCATGAAAGAGTATTGAAGGAACTAGCAAATTAAGTTGGAGACCCATGGGAAAGTCATTCAGCATAACATTAAGAGGATAAGTATGAATAGGAAGCCAGATTGCCACTGTAGTGCCACTGTACAAAGGACACTTCAGAGGGTTGCATGTAAACAACATTGCAGTCAGCCTGATCTTTATACTTTGAAACATAAAGGACAGAATTATGAAGGCAGACTGGAAAGGCTCTTATTCAGTTACTGGATGATGGACAGTTATTAGCACAAGGTCACCATTAGGAAGTAATGCCAGGCAAACCTAATTAAGTTCTATCAGCTGATGGTAGAAATGGAAAATAGAAGGGACTGTGTGGATTTGGTAAATCTTAATGTCATCACTCTTTTATAAAGCACCTTAGTGAATGCTGGTAGCATCCAGGATAAAAGAGGTCATTGTTCCCCTCTACTCGTCACTCATTAGACCCATTATAGAGTACAATGCCCCTTTTGGTATGTACCTCGCAAGACATCTACAACAACTGGAAAGGCTGCAGAAATACCTCACAAAGAGGATTACCGGCCTCAAATAGATGCCCTACACAGACCGTCTCAAAAAACACCAGGTTTACTCCGTTGCATATCGCCTACTCAGAGGCGATCTCTGCCTAACATACAAAACTATGTCAAACCCAGAGCTGTTGGACATGCTCCACTTAAAGGAATCCCAATCCCTCTGAGCTACACGCTCTAGGGACCTAAACCTTGTCACTACAATAAACAGAACATGCTGGAGGGATAGATTCCTGTCCAGAGACTTCCCATACTCTGTAACAAACTACCTATCTATATCAAACAAAGCTCTTCATTAGCACTCTTCAAGAAAAATCTTGATGATTGGATGGGAAATAGGAAATTCACCCCGGGGATCATCTCTGTGGCTCTGCTCGACAGGAGCACAGGAAAATAATTTTCTTGGGTGGCGAAAGCCAGGGTACCTTTTTGGCTAGGTTTATATAGGCCCTAGGGCCAATAGCCTAGTACCTACCTATGGGGAAAGGGGGTAAGAATGGTGAACTGGCTGAAGGACTGCCTGATAGACAAAGAGCAGAAAATGTTACTGTGAAGAACTTGCTGGAAAACTGATTAGTGATAGGCTGGGTGTCTCCGAGGTCAGTAATGGGCCGGCTTTCTTCATCTTGCCAGACTCAATGAAAGAACTAGGAATAATATAAATCTACTCACTGATGACATCAGGCTGAGAGTGGTAGTCACAAATGATGCAGCGAACCTGAAAGAGACCTGGATAATTTGAAAGAATGGGCATCTTTGTGGCAGTGAAGCTGTAGAGCTAACAAGGGCAAAATGATGCACTTTGGGAACATTAACCTCAAACAGGACTTAAAATGTATACTCTGAAAAGGTACTTGAAGTGGTAATCACTCCAAGGATGGACCAGACAGAATATTGCCAAATGGCAATGGTTATGGTTAGCAAAATGCTGGGTAAAGACCTGGGACTCTACTCTTAAACTGGCAGCAGCTGTTCACAGGATTGTAGTATGTGTTGGGTGTGACACATAAGTGTGGACAGATGGACCTTAAGGATGATAAGGTTACACTTCCTGTGTGCAGGGTATTTGTCAGTCTTCAATGGGAATACTGTTGGAAGATCTTGAGTTTATTCAGTTAGAAAGATGTAGCATTGGCAAATAGGTTCAGAAGAGAGCAAATAGGATTGTCCGGGGGATGACGGAGTAGTTTATGAGGAAAGACAGAACAAGATTAACTTATTTTTAATGGTGAGGAACAGGAGAAAGGGACATAATGTAGGCACATATACTTAAAGGAAAGGAGCGCAAGAGAAAAGATAGGGCAAGGAGAAAGGATCATGACTGCCAAATACAAGAGTGAAAGTGCACAGCCAGTATGAGGAAGTACTTGTCCATTAAATTGGTGGTGGATGTTAAGAAAGTTCTTTTGGGAGAGATAAGATTATAACACAGTGAAGGATTTCTAGACAGTATGACTTTAATGGAAACATATGATGGATGTCAGCAGCTTCAATGTGCTGTTTACACCTTTTGGACAGAAAAGGTAGACTGCTGGGTTTCTGTCAGCAAATCACATTATGTAAAGAGGCCACTAACATGAATTAGACTTTAAGCAACTGACACATTACGGTCACCTGACTCATACAGTGACAGGATTATAGGCCAAAAAGCTGGAGCAAGCGCAATAACCAGCAGGTAGACATTGTACAGTGTGGTGTGAAATGGCAAAATCTACTGCAGCAGCAGTGTATTGTGTAATATGGCACTACAGTGATATGTTGTAGTGATGCATCAAAGCTGCACCAACTGTGAGCTACCCGTAGAGACAAACTCCTCATCCTTTCCTCAGCAATGGCTGCAATGTCCACCTACTACTTCCATGTTACAGTTGGGAAATATAATAATACAGTACAAGTTTGATCTACTATGTGACCCTCCAGCAAACAGTGATGATGACATACGGCATGCAGTAGTATTCATGTGTGTATGTGCAGCTACCCACTACAAGAGTGTGTGTGTGTGTATGTGTGTGTGTGTGTGTGTGTGTGTGTGTGTGTGTGTGTGTGTGTGTGTGTGTGTGTGTGTGTGTGTGTGTGAGATATACATAGTTAATATACAAGCTGACTGTATATGTGATTTCATAAAACAGACCAAAAAAGTCTACAATATGTGAATGAGACCCTGGCATACTATCTGCAGGTTGCCTGCTGCCTTGTTTCTGCAGAAAATTTGCAGTCCTCTGACACAGGTTGATTTTTCATACCTGCACTGATTTTCATTATAGAACAGCCCCACATGATATAATTAAAATCTCCTGCATATGAACATAGTGTGCCTCTTGACTTCCATACAGTATATACAGAGTACAGTAGCTTTCCACATGCACAGTGTTGGTCAATAGAGTAGAATCAACATTTATTAACATTTCACTGGAGCTCCACAGGTCATAACTCACTCCTTGAGACAAAAATCACATGGTGTCAAAAATCAGAACACGACCATACTTTATGGATGAAATTTCAGGACATTAATATTCCAGTAATATGACCTAGAATGTAGTTTGTGGCATCATTTCACTTTAAAGCAATCTATTAAACAAATTCCAATGAAATGGGTTGAATGAAAATATAACCATAGGATAAGTGTGGGGGAAGCCCTCCTTCACCCCCTCTTGCAAATGGTTTTGATCCTTATCCCACCTTAACTAACATAACCTAAATAGGTCCTAAACTGATGCTGTACAGTTCTGGATTAAGTTAACAATTTATACAATCAATTTTTTTTAATGGAAAAGGCTTGATGGATTAAGATCTGCTTTAAAGCAAAGCTATAGCACAAATAAAAACTGAAAGACAAAAGTTTTTTTATGCAAACCATACTGACTGTGTAAAATTACAACACTTTATTACAGCATGTGTTATTAACATTTATTCTGAATATCAGTTAATGCTGCTCTGTATAGTTTGTATCAAAAGTAACATATGGACATATTGAAAAACCCATGTAAAAAAAGAATACCCTGGCGAAAAAACAGCTAGCATGGGGAGGACATACTGGACGCTATGGGAGTGGTAAAAGGGTCTGAGAGTCTAGAGAGGTAAGTGAGCTAAGTGGGCTTATGAGTAAATTATGTAAACATACATGCACACACATACACACTGTGTGTGTGTGTATGTGTGTGTGTGTGTGTGTGTGTGTGTGTATATATATATATATATATATATTTATGTATAGAGAGAGAGGGTGGCATTTGTTGAATCAGTGTTATGTTGATGTTGCTAACATCAACACAGTAATGTGGGAACAGAAATGGCGATACTTCTAGACATGCACAGACAAACTTCATGAACAATATTTATCTGGGGGGGGGGCAAGCCTCCCTGAACCCCCACACCACCTCCGAATTAGATATACTACGGCCACCATATAACCTATATATATATATATATATATATATATATATATATATATATATATAGTTTACTATTGAATGTGCGAATGCACTTCGTTTGAACAGCGACCTCATCGACGTGTTTGCGCGAACCGAATCTGCGAAAACTGTTCGCTAGCGAACCGAAACCGCGAAAACTTCGACGATCGCCATTACCGGCCGTGCAACACCTCCACACCCATGCTACCATGGGTCAGATAGGGGTGAGGTTTTGCCGTTCGCACATCTGGGAGTCGGTGTAGTGGCGATCGCAGTTCCGCATTCGTGCAAGATGAGTCGCACATGTCGGGATCGACATTTCAATATTAAACCTATATATATATATATATATATATATATATATATATATATATATATATATATATATATCTTTATGTATGTGTGTATGTGTGTGCTTTTGTGCAAAAGACCATTTGCGTAAACAGCGGATTAGTTAACTGTGTTGGTCAACAAATGGACTGGGAGTTTTGTGTGTGGGTGTGAGTGATTTAGAGATAGAGTAGGAGTTAAATAAGTGGATAGGTTTAGTGGATGTGTTTTAGGGTTAGGGTAAAGCTTATCTAAGGGGGCTGATGCAGTGTGTGTGTATGCAAGTGCGTGTGTTTTAGAAGTAAGGTAGGGGTTAAGTAAGGGGATAGAATTAATGTAACTGCGAGTGTGTGTGCTTTAGGATAAGGGTTTGGGTTTGATAAGGGGATAGATTTGGTGTTGTGTGAGTGAGTGAGTGAGTGAGTGAGTGAGTGAGTGAGTGAGTGAGTGAGTGAGTGAGTGAGTGAGTGAGTGGGTGGGTCTGTGTGAGCGCTCACAAGTGCATGTGAGTGTTGACTGCCTGTGGTATCTTGTGTAGTGGCAGTGTAATGGAAAGTTTTTTTTTTTTTAAGGTAAAGTGCACAGCTAGGGGCAGGGTCAGGGGCAAGGATAGGTTAAGGCTTTGCACACATAACTAAGATGGAATAGGAAATATGATACTAATTGCATATAAACAATCTTTTCAATAACTATCCAGAAAAATAGATTAGAAGTCATGCAACAATCATCTAGAAGGGAGAAATTTAAGGAAATTTTCTTAAGGTCTGAAGTGGATAAGAGTGTAGTGGAGATGGGGAATGCAGCACTCTTAATTATCATGGCATTGGTAATTTATGCAGAGCAGAGTCTTTTCAGAGTGTATGCTGTGCTCCCTAGCCATACTTGTAACCTTCTGATATTGCAAGACATACAACTTGATGGAAGGTTCTACGGTCTTGAAATACTGCCCCTTGAAGAGTATGTTAAACTAAGGTGCTTTCTCTTCATGTATGTGGTATCTCAAGTGGGACACCCACCTACCAGCATGTCCTAGTGATCCCCATCTCCACAACATCTAAAGTCTTGACGTCATTATAATGTGGTAGACATCATCTGTTTCCCTAATACAGAAGAGCTGCAGTTGAGGTAGCTTTCTTATATAAAACTGGGGCCCATTTGACCACATTGTGGGTGCGACACGTTAATCATATACTTAACCATGTGTAGCTGGTAATGTTTTTCCTAAACACTGACAAGTACTGGATGTCTACAGAGACAGACAGAACACTCATACCGCATGCTTACCAACAAATGGTTTATATTAACATAAATACGCAAACACATTCTGTTGTGTAGCTGGCGTTCTCCATCCCAGTCAGTGGTCTTCATCATTGTACTATCAGGGTGCAGACCCTCATTCTATTCTGGGGCTCCTCATCCTTGCCCCATTCTAGTACTGTAAAGCAGCATATTGGGTGCAGCACTGTTAAAAATGCACTGTCCTTCTGACAGGAGGTCAATCAGACATCACCTCATATGGCTTTGGTGGTACTTCACCTCTGCATACCCTTGTCAGTATGTAGTTTGTGCTCCTCATCCAATCTGTGGTTGACCAGGAAAACAGGATGGTGCTGCAATCTTGATATAATCTCCTCTGGATGATATGTAAAACTGAGGTACCCTCTTTCTATGCATTTGATAGGTCAGGTAGAAAACAGACACTTAACAATATGTTGTAAACCATTCCATCAATATGTTGTTTGTGTTCTTTATGATTGTACCTTCAGGACACCTGTCCTTATCTCATCCTGGAGATAATTAGCCTTCTCACCCTAATACTTCAGAGCAGCACTTTGGAAGGGGGTAAGGGGAAGCTGCACTTAAGGTGCTGATATTTATATATGATGAAAAACTAGTATCTCATTTCTCTATCTTGCTGGTAGATCAGGTTAGGGACTCACTTAGCAGTATGGAACTGATGTCAGGAAAGTTCCAAATGGCTTGGCTCCCAAACCTGTCTTTTAGTCAGCTCAGCTCAAGTTGTTGAATGGTTTGGACGCATGGAAGGTGGCCTGAAACTTTGGAACCTGTTTGGGTGTTATATACTTAGCAAAATTTACTCCATATATCTTAGGCTACTGCAGCAGCGATCAATATGAAACACAACTTAATTTTATTATGACTGTACTAGTAGTAACTGAAAAGGGACACACTCTTTGTACTGTCTATATTGTGTTTTTTTTTTCTAATCCTCTATGCCAATATGCTAATAGGGATTCCTTTCACATGATATATTCATGTTCATCAGTGGATACACAGTTCTTTAAACAAATGAACTTCTTAATCAAAATGGCAGGCACACAGACAGGGTTTTAGTATGTTGTTGCATTACAGCAAGCCTCTGTACCAGCTGAAGACAGCCAGTCACACAGAGGTCTACATACATACAAACCATTCATACCACTGTCAACAGCAAGATGGAGCACTTGTAGAAATATAAACAGACGCCCATGTTCTAATGTGTAACTGACTCCTCATCCCATGTTTTTTTTTTACTGTTTGCTCATCTTATTTCTATCAGAGCTACATAATGGTGCGATGCAGCAGTATTAGGATGTGCTGTCCTTCTGATAAGTAGATGAACTAAGTTCTGATTTGGCCACATTGATGGTATTTCAGTTGGAATAAACTCTTGCCAACATGCAGATTGTGTTCCCTGTCCATACTTGTGTTTCATAGCCCTCCAATGTGGGAAGCTGAACAGGATAAAGGATGGTGGTGCAGTCTTGAAGTTCTATCCTTTAGATGGTATATACACACACACACACACACACACACACACACACACACACACACACACACACACACACACACACACACACAGACACACACTTACCAGTCCATAGCTGGTGGTCTTCATGATGTTCTAGAGTTCCTCATACTGTGTAAATTATAGTCATCATCCCAATGCTGTGCTTATAATTTTTTTTCCTTTTCTAATGGACAATAGCAACTTACAGAAATGCAGAAAGCAAGATTCATTTCTTATATAAAATGGGTCAAATTTGTGCACGTTGCTTACTCATCATATTAATCACATACTTACTAGTGCGTAGCCAGTGATGCTCCTAGTATATTAGTACTTGTACTCTTACCTCATTTGAACAATTGTCAGAGGCATACCTGGTGCTGCATTCTTGAATTGATTTTCATTTATTTTGTACAAGATGTTAAACTGCAGTAGTTTTTGACTAGGTTTATGACAGGTCAGAAAGAACATACACTTCCCAATATGTATCTGGTGCTGCCCTCATATTCTACACATGAGTAAGTTATTAGATTTTCCTATTACTCACATACTCCTCATGTTTGACAAATACACCCATCTTTACACCAGCAACCTTACTAATCACAAAATCAGACAGCTAGACTGTTTTTCAGTAGCACTGCTGTTACATTGCAACAAGCTTCTGTACAACATCAAGGTAGCCAGCCAAGTGGATCTCCACTCATGCAATTATTCATATTGACAAGTACTGGTTATCTAAAGAAACACGGACATCAGTAAACCACCTCCAAGAAAGATTACTTGTATAAACATAAATACACACTTGTCCCATCCTGATGGTCTTCATCCCTGTACCATCCAATGCGTACCCGGTGTTACCGTGTTATCCTGCATACCACTATTCCATTAGACATTTCTTTTACCTGCTGCCATTCCTCATACTGGTCCACTACTTCTTCCATAAATACTACCAGCTTTAATTCACATGTATGCCTCATAGCAAAGTCCATCTGAAGCACCATACTTCTGTCTTTTGCTTAAGATGTTAAACTTGCATTCTTTTCACCCAAGCTGGCAGTAGCATTGCTGGGTTTAAAATATGCATTGTTACATATCAAGAAAATAACAGAGTAATATAAACTAATTTCCTCATTCTCATGCTCAGGGTTCAGCATATTAATAATATGCTTCTGGCCATTCTGATTCTGATGGAGACACTTTTACAAGACACATAAGTCTGACTGGATATCTGGTGCATTAAAGGGGTCTATGTTAAATCATCAAATGTTTAAAAAGTGAACAATGATTTATTGAACCCATGTAAGCGCAAGATTACAATCTCGAACACTTAGAACAGCGATTTTTTTCCAAGGGAAAAAAATCACTGTTCCACAAAAAAAAAAAAAAATTATAAAACATTACATAAAGTGGGGGGCTGTGCCCCCCGCACTCCCCTACTTAAATATACCAACTCTTAGATCGCACTACAGTGACGAAAATGGCAAAGTAACAGAAGCGGCCAAGCGATTTCTTTCCCAGTGAAAGAATTTGCTTATATGCAGTTTCGCTATTTTGCCTTTTCGTGCTTTCAAGTTCAATCAAGATGCATTTGAAAGAGTGCATCTTTGATAATTTAACAGGAACCTTGTTAAAGAGCATAGATAAAGCTACCACAGAAACATCTGACCTTTCACTATATTTTTCTTTTAGTACTGGTGATGACAACTGTTGTAGTGCAACAGAGAATCTGAATATATTTCTTTCCGATAAATACTGGAGATATATTTCCTTTTTTGAATATCTTTAGAAATGGTAATGTCACATGGACATGGATAGTCTGTCTCTCAAAATTAGTATCTGAAGATGAGGCTGTTGTTGTTGAACTGGGTACATTAATTGAGACGTTCCAGGACAAAGACTATCCCACCTCCCTATTGCTAAGCATCAAGAAGGATGTTATTAGAGGAAGGGGTGAAAAATTCACCCGTCATTAGAAGACAGATTAACAGTGATAAGTTGCAATTAGGAAAGAACAAGTATAGTAAGTGAAAATGACAAAATGGGAGCAATAGATGTGGAGTACAATAGAGAGGTTTCAAAAGTAATGGCCATTTTAAAGAGTACACAGGAAGTTATATTTCCCTTAATATAAGGAGAAATTGGGAACAACAACTAAAATTACATATAAAAAAGGGAAAAACATCAAGAATATATTGGAACACAACGATAGTGGACCAGCTAATGGTATATATTCCAAAATGATGAAATGTGGGTGTTGCAAATATTGTAGATATATTAATGATGAGCCATATGTAACAAATAGATGGATTTGAGAAAACTTCAACATGTCTTGGTAGATGCAGCTGCAGTTCCAAAATGGTAGTATATTTTGCCAAATGTATTTCATTTTGTGCCTTTTATTTAGGCAAAACAATTCGAACTTTGAAAGAGAGAATTTGTAAATAGAATAATGATTTGTATAAACATTCATGTATTTGTTCACATTTCAAAAAATGATACTTTTTGTGATAGGGTGAACATTTTAGAAAGAGAAGATGATTATGAAATAATTTTGAAACAAAAAGAATTAATGTGGCAGTTATGTTTGAATGGTACTACAAAGCCTGGATTAAATGATTCAGTATCATTTCAAAGTGTGCTGAAACTCTGGGCAGGAAAGTTTAATTAAGATATAATTGTTAATGTTTATTTTTTATGAATTATACATACTATACTTAAGTATGCAGGATATATTTACTTAGTTTTTTTTAATTGTATTTGTCCTTTTTAGAGGTGTAGTTTAGTAGGTTCATTAATGGATGGGAACTACTGATTGAATATGAATTGTATGTATTAATTATTTAAATGAATGTATTAATTGCTTTTTTAACTCTAATGAAGCTCATTCTGTTCAAAGGACGAAAGTGCTATGTTTGTTTAATAAATTTATTTTTATTATATCCTTCACGTTAATACTATGTCCTAAGTCTGATTTAATTTGTTGTGTTTTGTTTACTGAAGTTAGAGCACATTCTGGCACAGTACGCTTGTGGGGTTTGTGTGTTCTGTGTATTTCCTTTTGTGAGCTGTTCTGAAATTTTCCTTTTAGACAGAAAATGTTGCTTTTCTTTCTTTCAGAGTGGTTCGACCATACTTTAGCTCATGATATCTACTCCCCCTCAATTACACACTTTTTAAATGCACCTGCAGCTAGGTTATTCTATCTGCTGAAGGGTGCATTAAGTGTCTGTGTTTTTTGGAGAAAGCTCGCAACACTTATCATTGTGAAATTTGCTTAGCTTTAATGAAACCGCATGTAAAAAAGTGTCAAAAGCCCTTCAAGTTCTTGTCTGTCTTGTGTTTTGGCTTCTCAAAGTGAATGCCGTCCACAGCTCACAAACTCTATTTCTATCTGTTTTGATACACCTTCTCCTAAAAACTATATGTGGTTAAAAAAAAAAAATATATATATATATATATATATATATATATATATATATATATACATATATATATATATATATATATGTGACAGCCAACTTCACAGGTGACACTGGGTAAAATCCATGGCTGTTCAATCCAGACTGGAATCCAATTTTGAATTCTCTCCAGGATGATCTTGTTCCAAGCTGGTTATCAAAAGATTAATCAAGTACTGGGAGACGCCATAAAAATTCCTGCTGTGTAGTCAAACTTTCTAGTCACTTCATCAGTCCTAATTTCTTCTGTTTTTTTTTCCAGGATTGTGATTTATTTGATTCCTGTGGAGGCATGCTGATTACAAAACAATTATGTCTTACCATAACGTTCCATCTGTGTTGCCGATCTTCACTAATCCTTGACTGTGGGCTCAGTTCCGAGCCTCGGAAATGACTCGGCCTTTTACTTCAGATTGAGCTTTCCAAACTCTCGAGCTAGGCTCTACCCATAATGCAAATCTCTAAATTACCTCAGATTGAGTTTGCCTAAATTAGTGGTAGACAAATAGTCAACAGAAGAGACCAGATATGTGCCCCTATATGAAGCCAGTCCTGTGAGAGTTTGATCCACTAAGAGTCTCAGGCTGGGAGAAGGAGGGAAGGGATGTCAAGAATTAGTGAAGATTGACAACACAGATGGAAAGTTAAGGTAAGACATAACTTCTTTATGTGTTGTTGTCAATCTTCACTCAATCCTTGACTGTGGGACAGAGTCCTCAGCTACCCTGAATCTTGGGAGGTCTCATAGAAGAATATTCCTGAGCACCATCGAGCTGAATGGCGCCCTACCCCTAGAGACCTGATCCAATTTGTAATGAGTGATAAAGGTATGAGGAGAAGACCATGTGGCTGTTGCACAAATGTCATCCGAGGAAGCCCTGGCATGAAAAACTGCAGAAGTTGCTACAGCTCTAGTTGAGTGGGCTTTAACAGGATGTGTGAGGTGTAATCCTTTTGAATGACAGATACAAGTGATACAATCTCTTAGCCATTTAGCTATGGTCACCTTAGTATCTGGGTTACCCAAGGAAAGAGAAGAAAAGGCAACAAATAATTGGTCAGATTTTCTGAAATCCTTAGTTCTGTTGAGGTAAAATCGTAATTGTCTGTGAACGTCCAATAAATGTAGAGAATATTTCCCTTTATTGGAAAAATTAGGGAATAAGACCGGTAGTTGTAGGGTTTGATTGATATTGGATTCTGAGACTACCTTCGATAAGAAGGAAGGATTAGTCCTGAGGGAGACATTATGTAGGGAGGTTTGCAAGATAAGGCTTGAATTTCAAAAACTCTTCTGGTAGAAGTTGTAGCCACTAAGAAAAAAGTTTTCCAGGTCAGGAACTTTAAGTCACATGTAGCTGATGGTTCAAAAGGGGAGTGAGTAAGGGACTGTAGAAGCAGTGTTAGACCCCATAGACCAATGGGCTCTTTAAAGGGAGGTCTTAACATCAGGAATCCCTTCAAAAAGGCTTTACAAAGTTTATGTGACATGAGAGAAGAACCTTCAAACCGGTATGGAAATTAGATATTGCAGCTAGATGGACTTTAATTGCGGTGGCTGAAGAACCAGTTTGATAGAGGTCAGCTAAAAAATGCAAAACTTTATATACAGGGATTGTGTAAGGGTCAAGATCATTACTGAGAGCCCATCTAGCAATTTTTTCCCATTTACACTGGTACAATTTTCGAGTAGAAGGTTTATGATGGGCCACAATGATTTGATGGACGGGAGAGGAAAGGTAAGAATGCCTGGCAGTCATGGGAATGGAAGAAGCCATGCAGTAAGCTTGAGATGTTGGAGATCCAGATGAACCATTCCCTCTGGATGAGTTAATAGATCTGGAGCTGGGTCCAGAATCCAAGGTTTCTGAAGGAGATGAGGCCAAAGAAAGGGAAAACAAACTTGTTGAGGCCAGAATGGGGCAATGAGGATTATTGTGTTCTTCAATCTCTTGGCTTTCTGTAGAAATTGAGATATCAGGAGAGTTGGTGGAAAGGAGTAGAGGAGACCGGGAGTCCAATCGTGGAGAAGAGTGTCACTCGGTGACTCTCCCTGGGGGGGGATCAGGGCAAAGTAACTGCTGCACTTGTTGTTCAGTGGGGATGCAAACAGATCGCAGCAAGGTTGGACCCAGAGATGGAAGATTTTTCCATCACCACGGGATTGAGACCATTCGTGAGGCATCAAAATAGTCCTGCTCAGCTTGTCCATTATCACATTGGAGCTCCCCAGGATATGCATTGACATGAGAAAATGGTTGGAAGAAATCGCCCATTGCCAAACTCTGAGGGCTTCTTGACAAAGCGGATTTAGTTCCTCCTAATTTGCTGATGTACCGGATTACAGACATGTTGACTGTCAGAATTGCCACGGTTCCAAGGGGAAGGGCATCTTGAAATGCTTGCAATGCTAAGAGCACCACCCTCATCTCTAGAACACTGATATGCAGATTGTTCTCCAGTTGTGGCCAAGTGCCTTGGACTGTCCTTCCCAGATAATCTCCCCCAACCACCCTATCTGGGAAGCATCCGTGGTCACTATGGCTTGGGGCTGTGGAAAAATGAATGGACGGCCTGAGAGAATTTCGTTGGATTGGAGCCACCATGATAGTTCCTGTTTACAGAGATTGGTAATTAAGATGTTGTGCGACATAGGCTGATCTATCAAAGACCACTGGGAGGCTAGCAGACATTGTAGGATTCACATGTGATATCTGGCAAAGGGAACTAGAGTGACTGAGGCTGCCATCGAGTCCAATGCTTGTAGGACTAATCTGGCTGGAGCACTTAGTGAAGCAAGACTTCTAAGTGTATCTAACAGTGCTCCGATGAATTCTAGTTGTTGCGATGGTCACAGATTTCACTTTTCTTAATTTATTGCAATGCCTAGAGAAGAGCAAAGATGCAGAGTGTAATCCCTTGCTCGTTCTAGATGATGCCTGGTGGTAGCGGTAAGGAGCCAGTTGTTGAGTTATGGAAAACCCCCAAATCCTTGCAGTCTGAGATGAGCTGCTACCACTGCCATGCATTCGATAAACACCCTGGGGGCTGTGATAAGGCCAAAGGGCAGTGCTCTGAACTGAAAATGACTGGCTCCCAGCCAGAAGTCTAGGAATCTCCTGGAGCATTTGTCCATTTTATGTAGTAATGCCCATCCTGAAGATCTATAGAGCACATCCAATCATCTTTTTCCAAGAATGGAAATATTGACTGTACTGAGACCATTTGGAATTTGGTTTGCTGAACTGCCTTGTTGAACTAGCTGAGATCCAAAATGGGTCTCCAGTTTTTTTGGGCACTAAACATAATCATGAGTAGAACCTGGATCCTATTTGGTCTGGTAGGTCTTCTTGGATGACTCTTTTGTCTAGCAGTTTTTGAATTTCTGCTGCCTCCCTGTGACTGGGTGGAACATCCAGGAGTCTTTCTTGGGTTTTTGGACTTGAGGAAAATGGAATATTGTAACCTCTAGAAATGATTCCCTGCACCCATTTGTCTAATGTTATTTGTTGCCAGGCGGATTGATGTCAGGATAATTGTCCCTCAACTGCCTCCAGAGGAAAGCAATCGGGCCTCCATTTAGGAGTGCTGATAGGAGTTACCAGAGAAGGAATCTCTGGACCCTTGGTTCTGTGGGCCACCTCTGCCTCTAGGACAGCGTCTTCCATTTGTCCCAGGGGAAGTCTTTGCCGCATGAGTCTTCAAAAGGCCCTTGGGATTTATTTGAACCACAGTCTCCCACTTCTTTGGTTCCTGGAATAGGACCGTTGAGGAGTAGAGAAATGTATGCCTATGGCAGAAAAGGTCTTCCCATCTTTCTCATATCTGGCAAATGTGTCTTTCACTTTTGGTCCAAATAGGAATGATCCGTCAAACAAAGCACTGACGAATGAAGATTTAAATGGCTCAGCAAAGTCACACAAGAGCATCCAGGCATGTCGCCTAAGGGCTATGCCTGAACCCGCTCTACTCATCCCTTTGGCTGTGTGGACAATCAGTCTTATGGAAGAATTGGAAATTGCTTCAAGGGTAGCAAGCTGAGAAGTAACTTTGTCTTGTACCCCTTCAGTTACTGCTCCTGTGAGAGTATCTGACAGCTCTTTGATTAGATCTCTCTACAATCTGCTAAAGTACACTATGTGGTTCAAACACCTGAGAGAAAAGGTTGATGAAGCATAAACACACTTCCCAAATCTAGGCGCTAGAGATTTGTAAGATTTTATTAACAAATTCATTTTGGTGGACAGTAGAGCTGTTTTTCACTGGTCTTCCTTTGTAGTTATTAACACTTCCCAAATCTATCCATAGTCCTAGACTCCTTGTTAGGAGGATGGATAGTAGGACTCTCCTCAGTAAGATCCTTCTTCATGGCTGCTGCTGTCACCATTTACATGAATACCTTTAACACAATGCTGTCCTTTGGGAGTGGAAAGGAATTTTCCATGCCCACTGGGCGATCAAATTAATGAGGTTGTCATCGGGTGGCAAAATCCTTGAGTTAGAGGGTTGGACACAAAAAGTCTCCAGGTATAACAATCCTCTGAGGAAGGCTGGAGGGAAGTCCAGCCACCCCTCTGCTTAAGAATTTCCAGGATGTCCCCGAGGGAAACAACATCAGGGGGTGACCAGTGGGAACATTCCCCCCTCATCGAAATCGGTGTCCTCAGTGATGGACTCATCTGGGGAGTCTAAGTGCTTCCCCTTGCACTTTTTCTTCACAGGCACTTCCTTGGGGGGATGTTCTGGGGAAGTATCCAAAGAGGAAACCACAAAGGTGGGTCCAGGGATGAGACTGATGGAAGCTCTGGTTGAGGGGAAGTAGAAGTCTGGACCGACAGGAATGGCAAAGTCTGAGAGTCCACAATGGACAAGGCCTTCTCCATGATTTTGAAGGCCATGAGAGCCCAGAACCAAAACAGACTCCTACAGAACTATGGTCCCACACCACAACAAGGAGGCAACCCCTGAAACCGAAGCCTGGGTCAATCCATTGAAAGTCGAAGCACTGAGGGGCGTGGAAGACTCTGAAATTAGAGAAGTCAATCCCTGCTCCTTGAAACTGACCACGAAGTCCCGACCCTGGGAGACCTTTGGTTCAGAAAACCTGGAGGAACTCAAGGCAATTCATGGTTCCAGAGAAGATGTTCTTACTGGAACCAAGACATTTGGAGCCGGACAGGTCGGTTCCAGGGACTTGGAGGAGGAATCAAAGACTGTGTCAAATTAGGACCAGTCCCAGTGCCAACTTGGCTAGGAACCGAAGAAGAAGGTAATCCCCTTGCCATCAGGAACTGATCCACCAGCCTCATGATGTCCAATTTCGAGAGGCTCTTAGTGGATCGCACCAACAAAGTCAAAGGAGACCTAGGCAGTCTCAGTTCGATAAAGGGGCTTGGTTGAGCTTTGAATGGATCGACTGAGGTTGAATATCTAGACCTTGGATAGAAATTACATCTCAAAGCTCTGGTACCGATGATTCTCTTGGCAGGTGCCGACTCTTTTTTGCCATTTGGTGCTGAGGGAGCTGTTGACACCAAAGGATGTTTTGATATCTTTTTAGGTGGTTCTGAAGAAGTGCTTGGAACCGAGGAAGTTCACTTTTTGGAAGAAGGAGAGGAAGAGGAAGATGAACTGGCTTCGGTCTTGAACCCAGAAATGCCCTCTTCAAAGTCCCCTTTCAGTAATCCTTTTAGAATAAGTTTATTTCTCCATTCAGCAAGTGTCCTGGTGGAGAAACCATGACATAACGAGCAATTTTTCTGCAGGTGAACTTTACCCAGACAGTAAACATACCAAACATGCCCATCTGATTGGGCATTTCTCTATCACATTTTTGGCACCTCTTGAAACCTGAGGTGCCCTTAAATTACTTAGCTGAAGAGTTGGATTTTTCAGCCATATCCAAGAGATAACACACACTCACCAAAAAAAAGTGGAACAGTGAAAGATGTATTTATTTTTTTTGTAAAGAAGAGGAAAGGGGAGAATCATACTTCTCACCCTCTTAGAGCAAAAAATATGGACAAAGCCATAAATAAAAGTGGAATAAAGGTCTAAAAGTAGGGACAATTTTTAAATACTGCTCTTTCAATCTTAGAAAGTTGATAGAATAACAGGTTTTGCATTAGCATGAATTTTCGAAGGGTATGAAGTCTTAAACTCAAATGTTTGTCATTATTTTCTAACTTCAATCTTTAATGATTTGCCATTAATTTGCCAGAAAAACACAATGTTATGAAAAATAGACCAAAAATATATGGCAAAAATCTGGACATTCTGTGAAACTCTGTACAGTTGTGAGTTATGGGGGAGATACCAACAATGGTATTCAAGAAATACTTAGATAGTTATAGGGGAGTACCAACAATGGTACATAGAAAACCACGAATGATAGAAAAAGGGAAGTGAGGGAGGCACAAACGAGAGGAGCGGAGAGGGAAATAAAGTCACTGGAAGGTAGAAAGGAGATTTATAAAAGTAGAAAGGAGATTTTTAAGGGGAAATAAAACCTCTTTAATCAGAAGCTAAAGCTCGAGAGCAGTTGTACGTGTCTGACACATGAAGTGGCAAATGAGATCTGAGGTAATTTAGAAAGGAGCATTATGGGTACAGCCTAGCTCGAGAGTTTGGAAGGCGCTAGGCGAAGTAAAAGGCTGAGTCAGTTCCGAGGCTTGGAATTGAGCCCACCATTAGGACTGAGTGAAGATTGACAACATTAGATCAAATGTTCTCAGTCATCAGTTATGATAAACTGGGACACCTATCACTCTAACATCTCTGCCAGTATTGCCTTTGAATCTGGTCACCAGAGTTCTTCTTCTCCTTCCTTCTAGCAACTACCTATTCACTGGCAATGGTGGAACATTCAGCGGGCCTAGTGCTGGTTACATACCTCAGAACTGTCTCTGAGTTTCCTTAAATTAAGGGCATTGAAATAATATAAACATTTGATCTGAAGTAGGCACTTCATTTGTCAGCAACCTTTGGGATACGGATCCGAGCCGGCAACCTCTACCACAGCATAGATCCGAGCTCCTAGCTCTTCCCTTTACCCATAATCCCCTGCCAACCCTGACTGACCTTCGATCTAGTTTGCCGCGCTTCAAGCTACAAGCTAGGTTCCTGAGCTCCTGGTTTATCAAAAGTTTGTGAGGAAAAAATTTCCATTTTCTTCCTTTTTTCTTTTGCTGTGAGTGAGAGTGATTGGTTAGGTACCCCTATAGCCCTTTTTTATCGAACTAAATTTATTTGTGTGATCCTTTTTCTCCTCCCTTCCTCGCTGGTCGTAATGTGTGTGTGTGTGGTGTGTGTAGGGGCCTAGTGAGTGTGTTTTTCCTTTATTTAAAAATGTCAGAGGCCCCTAAAGCCATTTTTTCTAAGTGCACCGAGTGTGGCCATAAGCTTTCACCTGCGGATGGCCACACTCGGTGCGTTAGGTGCCTTGGGGTTGAACACCTCTCCTCTGGATGAGCGATCTGCGTGGCGTTCAACCCCAGGGCACTTAAGGACCAGAGGTCGAAGCTAATTCTGGCGGGCCTTTTGCCCCCAGATCTGGCTCCGGCCTCCAGTAATTCTGTGGCCGCTATCCAGCCTTCAGTGGCGGCCACTCCTGCCTCCCTCCGGTCGGGACTCAACCTCCCACTTTGGCTCCGGAGGAGAGGGAGGCCAAGAAAGACAAGCGGAGAGAGAAGCACCATAAGCGGCGGGCCGAGGACTCCTCCTCAGCCCCGCCCGCCAAACGGGCTTCTCCCTCCAGGGCTTCTGGATCGCCTCCTCCTCAGATCCGATCCCCTTGCTTCTCACCGGGACCCGAGGAGGGGGTGACCCGGTCCTCGTCGAGGTCATCGAGGCGGCACTCCAGGCCTGCCTCGGTGGCCTCTTCGAGGTCCACTTATAGCATGTCGGATGCAGACATGGACCGAATGATGAGGAGGTTCATCCAGGCCCAGCTGCAGATGGGAGTGCTCTTGCCTCCCCCCCCTCCGGGGGGGAGCTCAACCCCATTCTTTGCTCCAATCGCTCCTTCTCCAACCCATTTTCCGGGTTCAGAGCATTCGGAGCTGAGCCGCATTGGATCCGGGGGTGGGTTGGAGCCGACAGTGCTGGGCACTTTGGCTCCGACTGTTCCCTTGAGTTTGTCGGATCTGACCTCTCGGAGCCGTGGGCCGAGCTTCAGATCCGAGGGATTCGGTGTGCCTTCGGCTCCATCCCTGTTAGAGCACGCGGGTCCTTCGGATCCGATGGTCTCGGTCCTGTGTCCGGTCCCCGCTTCGGATCCGGGTGGGAGTCGACTCTCGGATCCGATCGAGGGTGGCTCCCCCTCGGCTTTCACTGTGGTGGAGAGGGCACTGTTGAGTGCATCCGGGCCTCCGGTCCTGACTTCGGCTCCCCCCTGCACTCCCTCTCAGCTGGTCCAGGCTCCCATCACCCGGCCTTTGGGGCAGCCTGCTTCAGCGCCTCGGGGTGTTCCTTCGGAACATGACATTGCTGGTGAGACTTCCTCGTACAGCCCCCCTGAGGAGGTTCCTCACAAGTCTAAGTGTAAGAGGAGGCACGTGGACTCCCCGAGTCCCTTACGGAAGATACAGACTTAGATAAAGGGGAAGGCTCCCCAAGGTCACCCCCCGAGGATGTCTCCTTTGGAGACATCATGGAAATGCTTAGGATCAGGGGGGGTTGGTCTGCCCCCAAGTCTTCCTCCGATGAGTCCGTATTCCTAGAGGCGTTCGAAGCAGGGCCATCTACCTCTTGGGTGTCCCCCCCGACCCCCTGGTGGACCTTATCGCCACCAGGGCATGGAGGGAGCCGGACACTGTAGAGCCAGTCCCCAAGTGCCCAGACAGGATCTTCAGTGCCCCCGCAGAGAGAACCCATTGGAGCAGAGGTCCCCCTGTGGATGCCATGTTGGTGGCGGCGGCCACCAAGAGAGAGTTGGCTCAGGAGAGCCCCACGGTCCACCCACCGAGCAAGGAGTCTCGTGCGATGGACCGCCTTGGGAAGCGGGCTTTCAGTTCAGCAACCTTCGCGATGAGGGCGCTGAACTATATGGCACACGTCATCCGGATGCAGCGGGATCTAATAAAAGAATACGCTGCCTCCCCCCCAGAGTCCATGTTGGAAGGGGACAAACAACTGTACTCCTCCCGAATGTCCACTCTACGGTCAATTTCTAACACCTCTATGCGGCTTTTGTCTCACGCCACTGAGGGAGCCGCTAGAACTGGCGGAGTCGGCCTGGTCATGAGGCGATAAGCCTGGTCCGACATTGTGACTTCTCGGAACCCTTTAAGGCGTCATTCGTGAATGCCCCCTTTGATGGTTCTGCTCTGTTTGGCAAAACCGTTCGCGACACTTTAGTCCAGAGTGAGAAAGACAGGAAGATGTTGTCTGCCGTTGGAGTCCGCTTCTCTGCTCCCCAGAGGTCCTTTTCCAAGAACCAAAAGGATCAGAAGAAGTTGTGGTTCCGGAAATCGCATCAATCCCAGTCTGCTCCGGATAACCAGTCCTCTCGTGGCAGAGGAGGACAGGGAGGACGCCGCCCTAGAGGCAGAGGGGGTCCCAGGAATTTTGGGTCCAGAGAACCCTTCTCTGAGAGGCCCACGCAGAACCCCTGAGGGGTTGCCCGGCTGCTCCACTCTGGAGGCAGTCGGGGGGGGGGTTTCGAGGCACCTAGCAATGTGGGAGTCCATAACAACAGATCGCTGGGTGCTTCACATCATATCCAGAGGTTACCAAATTCCCTTTATTGTAACCCCCAAAACCAGAAGCCTCCCCGACGTACCACCCAGTCAGAGGGAGACGGCTGCTACAGAAATTCAGCAGCTATTACAAAAAAGAGCCATCCAACCCATCCCCCCAGATCAGCTCGGATCAGGGTTTTACTCCAAGTTCTTTCTGGTGCCAAAAAAGACGGGGGACTTGAGGCCCATCCTCGACCTCTCTCTCTTGAACCTGGCAGTACCCAAAGAAAAGTTCCAGATGGTCACGCTGCAATCTATTCTCCCCCTGTTACGGGAGAACGATTGGATGTGCTCGATAGACCTCAAGGATGCGTACTATCACATTCTAGTGGACAGATGCTCCAGGAGGTTTCTCCACTTCCAGCTGGGAGCCAGTCACTTTCAGTTCAGGGCCCTCCCCTTCGGTCTCACCTCAGCCCCCAGGGTGTTCACCAAAGTCTTAGCGGCATTAGCGGCCCACCTGAGACTCCAGGGAATTCAGGTCTTTCCGTACCTGGACGACTGGCTCCTTACCGCCCCAACAAGGCATCTGCTCTGTTCATGCAGGGATTACTTCCTCAATCTTGCTCCACGTCTAGGATTGACGGTCAACATGGCCAAATCCTCTCTGGCTCCAACACAGGTAATAGATTTCATAGGGGCGAGACTGGATTCCAGACTAATGCCTGCTTTCCTGACTCCAGATCGGCTTCAGAACCTGAGGTTGCATGTACAGGCCATCCTCCAACTTCAAGCTCCACCGGCGGAATTGGTCCTGAGGGCTCTAGGGTCCATGGTGGCAGCAATTTCTCTGCTGCCCTTGGCCCGTCTGAATATGAGGGTCCTGCAGTGGACCCTTCAGGTGCAATGGTCCCTGTCTCACAACCCCCTGTACCATCCCATTCCCCTAAACGGGACTTGCAGAAGGTCGCTCGTGTGGTGGCTCCAGTCCCCGAGCCTCCACACGGGACGCCCATTCTCGATGCCTCCTCCCATCGCCGCAGTGACCACGGACGCTTCTCGCCTGGGGTGGGGGGGGGGCATTATTCAGGCAGAACGGTCCAAGGCACGTGGAACGACATAGAGACCTCCTTGCATATCAATGTCCTAGAGATGAGGGCGGTGCTTTTGACATTGCAGGCATTTCACGACCTTCTTCCGATTGGGACGATTGCGGTACAAACGGACAACATGTCAGTGGTCTGGTACATCAACAAACAGGGGGGAACCAGGTCTTATCCTCTTTGTCGCGAGGCCATGAGAGTGTGGGAATGGGCGATATCCACCAACCGCTTTCTCATTGCAACGCACATTCCGGGACGGTCCAACATCCTAGCAGACAGGCTCAGTCGTACAATCCTGACCCCATACGAATGGTCTCTCAATCCTCTAGTAGCAGAGCGAATATTTGCCCAATGGGGGCAACCCTGTTGCGATCTTTTTGCCTCTCCCTCAAATACTAAATGCAACAGTTACTTCGCTCTAATCCCCCCTCTGAGGGAGTCCCCGAGAGACTCTCTAGTACATGCTTGGCCTCCCGGTCTTCTTTACGCTTACCCTCCACTGCCCCTGATGCTAAAACTTTTACAGAAAGCCAGTCGGTTGGGGGGCAAGATGATCCTCATTGCCCGATTCTGGCCTCGTCAGACGTGGTTCCTGTACCTATTGTCTCACCTGATTCATCCGCCCTGGATTCTGGATCCCCTTCCGGATCTCATTACTCACCCCCTGGGTCTTCCGACCCCCAACCTGGTCAACCTCAAGCTGACGGCTTGGTTGCTCCAGTTCCACTCCTGATAAGGACTCCCGGAATCTCCTCACCAGTCAAAGCCATTCTAGTAGCAGCACACAAGCCATCCACCAGAAAGGTCTATCGGAGTAAGTGGAAACGCTTTTCCATCTGGGCTGAGCACCGTCATTTAGATCCTTTTACGGCGCCTTTAACATCGGTTTTGGATTTTCTAACTACCCTTTTTCATCAGGGGGCTAGCTGTTCTACAGTCAAGGTACAACTAGCAGCGATTTCGCACTATCATGTAGGGCATGAGTCTGGCCTTCTTATTACCTCCAAGCTCTGTAAAGCTTTCCTTAAGGGTACCTTCCTCCTCAGACCTCCTGTCAGGGAGGTAGTACCCCCATGGGATTTATCTTTAGTTCTACAGGCCTTGACAAGCCCCCCTTTCGAGCCGGCGGCCACGGTTGATCTCAAATACCTCTCTTGGAAAACGGCCTTTCTGGTGGCCATTACTTAGCTAAAAGAGTCTCTGAACTTCAGGCTCTCTGTGTCAAACCACCGTATTTGGCCTTCCATCAGGATAGAGTTTACCTCAGGATCAATCCGTCTTTTCTGCCTAAGGTATCTTCTGAAGCAAACATTAATCAATCTATTAATCTTCCCATGTTCTTCCCCCAACTATCAGAACAAAGGAGAATATAAGCTGCATTCTTTGGACGTGCACAGACAACTGCGCTTTTATATTCATCGAACGGCTGGTCATAGACAATCCAACCAGTTGTTTGTCTCCTTTGCCAAAACCAACTTAGGCAAGTCGGTTTCTAAAGTTACCCTGTCACGATTGATAGCTAGTTGTATTCTCTTAGCATATCAGAGTTCGGGAAGGCCTGCACCTCAGGGAGTTCGCGCTCATTCTACTAGGGTCTTTGCTACATCGGCTGCTTTTAGATCTAGGGTTCCCTTGGATGATATTTGTTCCGCAGCCACTTGGGCTTCATCCCATACTTTTATCAGCCATTACAAACTGGATGTTGTCTCCAGAGGTAGGGCGTCCTTTGGCTCTGCAGTGCTCCGGAATATCCTTCCAGGAAGGCCACCCAAGATTCAGGTAGCTGGGGACTCTGTCCCAAAGGTTGCTGACAAATGAAGTGCCTACTTCAGATTAAGAAGTTATGTACTCACCATAACGTTCCATCTGAGTAGGTATCTTCATTTGTCTTCAACCATCCCACCCGCCTTCCCCCTGACCAATATGATTCTAAGTAGGAGTTGTCTTACATGAGTCCCTTCCGGGACACACTAGCAAGTTGTTATATGAGGCAAACTTGATCTGAGGTCAGTCAGGGTTGGCAGGGGATTATGGGTAAAGGGAGGAGCTAGGAGCTCGGATCTATGCTGTGGTAAGTTGCCGGATCGGATCCGTATCCCAAAGGTTGCAGACAAATGAAGATACCTACTCAGATGGAACGTTATGGTGAGTACATAACTTCTTATTTAAAAATAATTTTCTACTGATTTTAAAGTAATTTTTAAATGATTTTTATAATTTCATTTTTTATGATGAGATATACTTGCATTCAGTTTTTATTTATAGAATTATTTAATTCAGAGATTATGTGATGTCAGCTGCTTTAATGTGTAATGTAATTTATGTGTAGCTATTTAAGCCTAGGATTTATATGATTTGTTGGTTCTGAGGATGTCTTTTAGAACCAAAGATCTAAAACCAATATATATATATATATATATATATATATATATATATATATATATATATTTTTTTTTTTTGACTGAGCGCTTTTACCCATTTTGGACCAGAATTGTTATGCTTATTGTTCTGAGAAAGCCTTTTTTTTTGGGGGGGGGGGGGGTTACTCATCTCAGATTATTTTTGGTTTGGCTAGAATTCTTGAGTAAAGAAGTTGAGAAGTATGCCAGTGACTCCAGCTGTGGCTTTGCCCTTTCCAGCACTGGTTAGTGCAGCAGCATCCTTCTCAAAGCTATATCCAAACACTTCCCCAACTAATGCTGGTTTATTCCTGTTCTCATTTTTTCACTGCCAGTGTTCCCGGTGTCACCAGCTTCTGCATCTGGTTTTCCACCATCAGGTACCCCAGTGCCACCCAGCATCGGCACTTTGATCCCCAACTTGATGCATCTCCATAGCATCATTGACCCATTAAGAATTTTCCTTGTGCTGAACTCCCAACACCCACAGGAGAGTTTCCAGACCTATACAGTAGTTTACATAATTAAGTCAATCAGTCAGTCAATACATGGTCCAAAAACTTTGTTATAAGCAAAAAAAAAAAAGAAAAAAGAAAAACCAAGGGTGCTGGACCTTTAGACTTTACCAAATGAAACACTGCATGCAACAGCATAATCAAGGCACTAGGGAAATAAAACCACCTGGAAAAAAAGGAAAATCCAGAAAGTAAAATATTTGCCAGCAGTGGATGCCGGCACTCCTTTAATCATACATCATCTGACTCACTTGGATAAATGTGGCAGCATATACAAATTATGAGCGAGTCAGAAAATGTCCTATTTATGTTGCAATATTCATATGGTATTGTCTATTCTCTCTTGACTGCCGTGGTGGTGCAGCGGTAGCATTGTTGCCTCACAGCAAGAGGTTCTCCCGTTCGATTCTCGGCTGGAGTGCGGGGAGTGCCTTCTGTGTGGAGTCTGCATGTCCTCCCCGCGGTTGGGTGGGTGTTCGAAAGACATGCGTAAATGGGCGTGCCTTCATTGAAGGTTGGACGTTGAGCTGGCACCACGGCGTTAGTGAAAATCTACTGCCAATCATTAGCGGACCGGAGTTCTGCTGTGGTGACCCCTAACTGGGAAAAGCCGAAAGACAACAACAACATTGTCTATTCTCTCTTAAATGTCTAAAGTTCCTTTCACCACTCATTCATCATTTTATACTGTTACTCCTAAGTTATTCAATTAGGTATATATAACAAGCCATCATTATACACCTAGAATTTTAAAACAGAGTATCACAGTCATTTTAAATCGTGTCAGTGATGACGTCACATTTCACTGACATCATTGTCATGCTAAGGACATTGTGCTTTCCCAGGCATGTTCTACTTACAAAGAATATTCAAAGTTGCCACAAGAGGGCAACTGAAAATTATTTCTGTATTCATTACTAGTATTTCTGACTACAGGGACACAAATCTGTTTCAGTTTCTTAAGTACTAGAGCTGTTTTCTTTTTACTTTCCAAGTTGCTGTATGAGATTTGTACAATGTAGTCTTCTCAGGCTGGCCGTTCTTCCACATCCACACAACTATAAAAGGTACAAGACCTCACAGAAGCAAGAGAACTGCTAGAGCTGTCCCCTGCTAACCCCCACACATGGTATAATATGCAGGAATGACGTGTCTTGAACAAAGTAAATATTTAAACGGTCAATATGTAAATGCTAATTATCATCTTAATCTGGTGATTCTTCATTATAAAACTTTCACTGTATCCCAGGGATCTCTGCAGAAGAACATAACTGATGGTGGTAGTGTCAGAGGTTGTTACTAGTATCAGGCTTGAAGCTGGGTCACTAAAGTATGTGTAGCAAATTTCATATATTATTAAGACCTTAGAGTTTTAGAAAATAGACTGATCTTAGTCTAACAGAAGCTGATCACTTGACAGCAGAAGGGCCAGCAAAGCCTTGCACCCCAGATGTACTGTGAGCTTAACTGATATAAAGATATAAAGGAATGTTTGGCAGATGTACGGTGGTAGCATTACATTTACAAATGCAAGTCTCTGCAGCCTGCAAGAGAATGCACTGCATTTATAATGATATGCCTACATAAATCACTTTTGTATGAATACTGATATCTAGTGCATAGTTTGCATATGAAGGGATTGGGGAGTGGAAAGCAATATGTCTCATCTAGCATCTTTTCAACTTACAGTAAATAAAAATGCTTTTGTGTGTTCATTTGACAAACCGGATAACTTATTAAAAAGCTGCGGGATGCTCCCGAGTATCCTGTACACATAATGTTCAGCCCTCCATATGAGGCACATCTGTAATACAAAAGGGATGGATTCAATAAGTGTCAACCAGCTAAGCAGTAGCCTGTGCTCGGGTTTTAAGTTCTGCTTAATCATAAGTAGTGATTCAGCAATACAGATGAAACCCTCAAAAATAATTAATTGGGTAACCAGACAAAGACAGCTCTCTCAGGTTCAGTGTTTTGTTGCCTCTAATAACATGACACTGCAATGGCTTCTGGATGGGTGTGACCATAAGAAGAGAGTATGTGGCTAGACAATCAATTTTATATTATAATTCTCATAATGACGACAATATATCCATGTAGGATTTCCTAATGGCACAGGGAAGCTACAACAGAACAAAGATCACTCTGAGTACTTAGTGCATAAAGCTTGAGCAGGGCACCAGAAATAGCAGTGTGCAATGCTAAGCTCAGAGCACCCAGCCTGTAGCTCAGAATTGACCCAATGCCTCTGAGTCATGTCTTGAGTCACTGAGGGGGATTCACAGCAAACAACTTGGACTTAGTTGTAAGCTGGCTCCTCTTAGTGCCTAAGGATTATTTTCTAAGTGCTTCTTTTTCTGAATCTTACGAACAATTTGGTGGTGCAGCGGTAGCATTGTCGTCTCACAGCAAGCAGTTCTCCCGTTCGATTCTCGGCTGGAGCGCCTTCTGTGTGGAGTCTGCATGTCCTCCCCGCAGTCGAGTGGCATTTGCAAGACATGAATGAATGGGCATGCCTTCGTTGAAGGCTGGGCATCGGGCTGGCACCTCAGCACCGTAAAAATCGACTGCCAATTATTAGTGGACCAGAGTTCCGCTTTGGCGGCTCCTAACCGGGAAAAGCCAAAAGAAAAACAACAACCAACAATTTTATGCTTCTTGAATGTGCTTTCTGAAGTTTCAGTATTTTAGACTGTTACAGTATTTTGTTATATCATTTTTTCCTTTGAAATTAAAGACCACATTGACCATACTTCTTACACTAACTACACTACTACTATTACTTCCATGCCCCTAGTATTGTATTAAATGATTCTGCAGACATCAAGGGCATCTTAGAAGAGAACTTTTGCAACCAAGTATTTTGGGACAACCTAAATGCCACATTCAGGGAAGATATTATTTATGGTATCACAACCAAGAAATGCTAAAAGGAAGAAACTCTGAAATCCTTACAAATCTTGCACAAAGCACAAGTGACACCCACAGATTCCAATTATGAACAAGAACCAAGTCAGATTAACATAAAACCCAGTACATCGCAGAAATGTGAAGTTAAGAAGACCTATTTGTGATGAAACCAGAACTGTCCCAAAACCTCTGAATCCTACTATGAAAAGCCAGAGCACATTCAAAGCTGCCTCATCAAAACCTACAATGACACTAAGGAAAAAATGTTCTTTGCATGAACTTTGACATAATTTTAATTTTTGGTTGCTAGGACAGCTGTGCTTCTATCTTGTGCACATAAATAGTGACCGGTCATTGATCTATGCCACTGATGAGCTGGTTTCAGCAGGAACCTAGGAATTGGATGACTGAGTTGGTTTGGAAGGAGGGAGTACCCAATCAGCTTGCACTCCTTCCCTGGGAGAGGATGTAGGTTCATCCTAATGCAAATGAGCCTCCTCACCAAGGCTGGGAACTACCTCTGGCACATAAGGGAGCTGTTATAAGATTCTTCTGTGGAAACTGCATGCATGTGTGGGAACAGTTAATTGTTAAACCTATGCTGATAACACCTCATGCTCTTGTATGCTCATCCCAAGGATATGGGCAGGGATTTGTAGTAAAACAAATGTCCTCTCTCCCTGCTAATGATGGCAGAATGGTAGTTCATATGCCTGCCTCTTCCTGCTCCACCACCATCAGTCTGGGTTCTTCCTATCTGGCAAGGGACCCCCCCCCCCAATGGCTTGCCTAATGTTAGAACCATCAGATCAGTTAGTTAGGTATTCAGGACCCGAGGTCAGACAGGGATATTGAGCTAAAACAGTATTCAAAAACACTCCAGTCCAGTCAATTACAAAAACTTGACCTGTGCTGTAACAAAGCAGCTAAATTTGCAGCTAATCTGCCATCTAGAAATCATAGCTATATTGCTCTCAAACCTTTATACTAGCTAGAGTTACTCCATGATTTTACAAACAAACTCTTACATACAAATACTAACTATAACAGCTTTGCCGCCCAAATAATTGTCTGAGTCCTCAATATATAGTCCAGCTGTATCTTCTGATAAATCACTTCTTACTATATTTAAATCTAATAACTCTTCTGGTAACAATCTCTACAGAAACTGCATTTCAAAAACTGGAATAATATACCGTACTCAATTAGACAAATCAGTTCACTTACACTATTTAAATCTGAAATAATAAAAAAAAAAAATGTAGCTGACTCATAGCTATGTAGTTGTGTATCTCCAAGTTGGATCTAATTTATCCCAAGCTTCTGATCTACAAATGCATAATTATTTAATCATTCCTTGGACTATATAGTAGCATAACTTCCTCAAAACCAAGACTACTTTTCTTGACTTCTTTTACCTCTATTTTTTTTGTTTACAAATCTACATACCTATTTCTTTCATCTTATTACCCTGCAATCTATTTATACCTTTACTACATTACTATTTTTATTTCTTTTTCCCTTAATCTCTTACCTTTTTCATCATTAGCATTATCTTTTTGTCTCTTTTACTATGCCTTTCTCTGTATCCAAAAATTGTACTTTTCTAAATTGTTTATAGGTTCATAAGTAAGTATTAGGCAATTGGTCTGCAGACCATATCAAGCTTAGCCAAAAAAAAAACTATTTCAAAATTTTCTTCTAGCCTCAAGGAGGACAAAACAAGATAGACTGAGGGAGAGTTTGAGGCTGCCCATCCAGTTATCTAGGCTTACCTTGAAGATGGTAAGGGTGCTACGCTGATTACATGTAGTGGACGTTAGTTCTAGAGGTGAGGGATACATTGAGATACGACTCTATTACACCAATGTGTCTTATTTATTTGCTGATGAAGGTGTAGTTCCTTTAACCCAGTATCTGATGTAGCATTAGTTCTCTGAAGTAATAGGATATCAAATAGGGTTGGATTGTTCATGGCATGAAGGGCTAGACATAAACTTCCATGGAGAAGTCTGTAAGAAACTGAGTACAGAGAAAGGGCTGCCAGTCTCTCCTGATAATTAAGTTACCGATCTTTTTACTTATGAATCTTTGAGGTTTCTCAAGTTGTGTGATATGTTTAAATATATGCCAAAATGTGCATTATACTCAATAATGAGTCTGATAATATGTGAGTAAAGGGTAATTAAGACTTCTTTGGATCTAGTGGAAATGCGTTTGGAAATTAGATGGGTCAGATAAAAGGCTTTCCAAACTACTGTTGTGACATGATTGTCAAATATTAAGGAATTATCAAACAAAGTTACCAGATCCCTTACAACAGTGTCTGAATAGAGGGGTACATCTCCTATGTGGTAAGTGAAACAGTTTTGTTTACCAAAATGAACTATGCTACATTTTTGTACATTTCATTTGAAACAATTGTCCTTGCACCAATTGTTAACATGGTCTAAGTTCTGTTGGAGCAATTTTGAATCAGGTGAAGATCAAATAACAACACCCAATTTACTGTTATCTGCAAACTTAGTTAACCACAGGCCAGAAGTGCTGGCCTGAAGGTCTGAGAAATATATGCCAATAGGAGAAGGCCCAAAACTAGCCCTGTGGGACATCACTGATAACTCTTTTGCTTTCAAAAGTAGCCACTTGCTACTCTAGCCACATGGATTCTGTCAGACAACCAGTTAGCTAACCATTGCACAATATAAGGATTTATATTCAGATTTATAAGTCTGTCAGTAATGCTTGCCTGGGAAATAGTATCAAAGGCTTTGGCTAGGTCTAGATATACTGTATGCACTGCAAAACTGCTATCCAGTGCTTCAGTTACTTTTTTAAAGTAATTAATGGGGTTAAAGAGACCGTACATTCCATTGATAAAGCCAAATTGATGAGGGCCCAGTGCTGAGAAGCTTTCAATGTACAGGTTAATGAAGTCTGAGATAATATGCTCCATAGCTTTACTATGTGAGGCTAGTGAGACTAATGGGTCTATAATTACCAGGGTCCGTGTTTGGGCCGCTATTGTGTAATGGCATTACAGTAGCTGTTTTCCAGGCTTCAGGAATATAACCAGTGGGGAGAATTAGATTAAAGAGTTTAATCTAATCTGGCACTGATAATCAAGCAACCTGGTATGTTGTCAGGGTCCATGGATGAAATATTCTTAGGTTTTGAAAGGGCTGACAGAACATGTTCTATAGTAATTAAATAGAGTATCTGGGACTGTGGAACCTGTGGGATAGCTATAACTATGGGTGGAGTAAGATTTGCACTAAATTAGTTAGGTAGGATATTAGCTATTTCCTTTCCGTCAGAGTGTAGTATTATTATTGTGGGCTAGCTCTGAACACTGTTGGGTGTTAGTTCTTAACTTCCTGAAATAGTTAAAAAAAGATTTGCAGTTATTTTTGTTTTTCTTGGCTATTTTAAGTTCATACTCAGCTATGAGCTTCCTAATGGTTCCCTTAAGCTCCTTGTTAGTTTGCTTTAGTGTGCTCTTAAGGTCGGTAGAATGAGACCTCTTATTAACATTAAGCAGTTCCTTTTTCTGGTTATATAATTTATTTATACAGATGCTCCACCACAAGGGTCTGCTTTTAAACTTCTCATTATATTTGGAATAGAAGTCAAAGGCATAGGTAGCAGCTTTCTTTTGCTGATTATGTGTATTAATATTTTTCATAATTATATTAATTTAGCACAGTTTAGTATAACTCCTTATTTTTATACTGCTTTAATTACTATTTAAATCTCTTTGTAGTATGTGCAGGTTATTATATCTTTTCTATGCTTAATTTTAACTATTGTAATTATTTTAACTTTATGTTTGTATTTAGGAGCTTTTCTCCCCAGGATTCTACTGAAAATAGGCACTGTTGCTATTTAGACTATCCTAGTAAACAATTGCAAACAAACAAATAAATAAATGGTGATATCAAAAGGCTAATAAGTCAAAGTTTATAAAGTCATAGCTCAGACACTTTTAAAACCACTACTGGAGATTGTTAACTTGGTTCTATTAGAGAGTACTCATATGCATTTCTGGTATGATGACATTATACTGTTGATTCCTGCAGCAACAAAGGACCTAGCAGGATCCACATTCTTTGGTCCACGCTTTGCCCTGGTCATAAAATGTACCTTTTACTGTATTAAACAGTATAAGCATTTTATTCCATTTATCTAATACAAATCGTTAAGTCCATACTGGTTCTATTCTGGGATATTATTTCATAATAATAAAAGGTACTCCCTCTAGGTTAAGAACATTAGCATACAAGCAAGAAACAAGAACAACACAGGTGTACCTCTGGGTACTTTCTTGTAACTGTGCTGCCCTTCCCCCATTTGTCCTTTGCTTATTTAAAGCCATCTGTTGTTTTGTGCTCCACAGGTCTCCTCAGTAACTAATTTCACTGGACTACTACTGCCTCTACTTGTTAGTCATAGCTATTACTTTCACCTTTTTCCATTCTCATCTGGAATATAATTCATTCACAATGGCCCATTATTATCCTGTAAATTCTGTCTTCTCTTCCAGTATGTTCCAGTATGTATGATGCCAATATCTGTAGATTATATTCACGGCTCATGTCTTTTACCAATCTATTTATCTTTCTTTACACCTTCTATGCCAGTCATATTCTCCTCTCCTTCAAGAACCACCAGAATGGCCTGTACTATCCCAGTTAAGTTTCACATATATGCAGAGCTGGTGACACTTGTAACATTTTTCCTTCCTTGTATCTCTGTCCCTTGCTATGTATTCTGGTATCTTATCCTTGCTACCATGTTCTTTTGGTAATTGTTTCTGGTCATGATGGGACCCTCAGATCCTAAGCATGCCCTGTCTCCATTAATGCTTGATAGCAGCAACTGCAAATGGATTTTTCTGCCCATTCATCTAATCTCTTTAATCCACAGTCCAGTCAAAGTGTCATCCGTGAAGTGACTGTGTTCTCTACCCTACTACAGTGTTTGATGCATACACGTTAAATATAACTGGTCTAAGCACTGATCCTTGGGGCAACCCACTGGTCACTGCATTTTGTTTCAGTAGCTACCCTTCACCACCATTCTTTGTGTACTAGCTTTTAAACAATTCTCCACTTACTGTTTTATCTGATCTTTATAGTACTTTTGATTTTGTTCAAAACAATATGTGCAGAAAATATAATCTGCAGAGCTAAAGCCAGATCAGACAACTTGCACCTAAAGCTAAATAACATCAGGTAAAAAAGGTTATTTTGTAACACAGCATATACTTATATTACAAATCAAGATACCACTCCTAGCCAAACGTAATTACTGGATAATGTTATTGGTGTGAAAAAGTATACATTTGTGGTTATGGCAATCAAAATTCTAGAGAAGATCAATGGAACACAAGCTTGATATATAAACCTGTGAACCCAAATGCTTCCTCTAAATGTGATATTTTTAATTTACAATGGGCAGGATTCACGAAGGCTTACACGGAGTTTAAGAGTAGTGTAAGCCTCCCGATCCAGGAACAGCCCAAACCTCCGTGTAAGAGACAGCTAAAATGTCTCTTACACGAACTGGGCGTGGAAATGCTCAATACCTCATTTGCAGCACAAAGATATGCAAATGAGGTAGTTGAGCGATCCAGGAAGCCCAAACCAGTCCGTGTAACGGACGTTTTAGCTGCAGAAATGTACTCAGCTGACAACTGTGTACATTTCTGCAAAATTGACAACGGAGCTATGTCAGCTCCAAATAAAGGTTGCATATGTGTCATCTAGCATGCCAATGGCCAAATATGTGGCCATTGGCATTAAAAAGTGTTGCAAAATTATTTAAAATAACTTTTTTTTTTTTCGGGGGATTTTGATGTGTAACTGCAGCGCACACCCGCGCAAACGGGGCGCGCTGCCTAAAAGTGAAAACCGAAGCTTATAAGCTCACAATTGTGGGTTTTATGTATTACATGGAATGACAATGCAGGGACCAGCAGACCAAAAACAATATGGCCACCGTGTAGTGGTTGCCAGGGGGGGGGAGCTCAGTGTAAGAGATGTAACTAAGCATTACTAGGCAATCCTATGTAATTGAGGGTTACAATACTGAATCACACTGCCACATAGCTAATGAGCACTTTTCGAGTAGTGTAAGAGTTACAGAAGGGGGAGGAATAGAGTAAGAGGTAGGTGACATCACGGGGGGAATGATAGAAATAAATGTATCACAATGGAGGGCAGTGTAACGTGACAGATGACAGACAGACATCAGGGAGGGAGGTGTGTCCCAACAGAACACTAGGTAAGTCAAGAAATAGAGGGTGTACACTATCCCTACACTCAAACTTTCTTGATATACGTGCATGCGCGCGTGTAAGGCAGGCTCACCATGTGGGAGCGTGTTGCAAACCATTTAAAACGGTTTGCGCAAGCCTGCACGTGTGTAAGGCAATGTAAATATCAGGAAGCCTGTTGCCTGATGTATAAGGCTGTGTGCGCGCGTTTTACCATGAATCAGCTAAGTCCAAACCGTGTAAGTATGTGTGCGCGTGTTTAAGTCACTGTGAGCGTGCTTTATATTGGTGTGCACATTGCTCCCCCTGAGGAAATAGAGAGGAAAAAGGAAACAACCAGATTACAAGGAAGCTGTCAGAGAATACTGCTGAAGTTAATTAGTGATAACAATCAGAAGCAGGCAATTACACAGGCAGACTAGAAGCCCAACCCAGCACTTAAAACACTGCACACAGCAGTGCAGGGTGTTTCTCTCAAGAGATACTGCAAGAAAGGAGTAAGCTATCAGAATTGAAAACTGAAAAAGCTGAACTCAGAGCAGAAATGCTAGGGGCTGCCATAGCTGTTATAATCAGGCATAGGTGAATTGCTGAGGGTGGTGACAATGCAGATGCTGACAGACAACCCAGAGTGAGGAGACGGAGAAGAGTATACAGGCCCAGGGTCACCTACCATGGGTTACATGAGCTGGAGATAGTAGAGCTACAGAGTGGACAGAGACCTTCTGCAGCAAATTGTTGAGCTGTGCAGGCCACGCCTCACACACAGAACCAACAGAGGGGAACCCATCCCAGTGGAAACCAAGGTATGTGTTGGCCTAAGAATACTAGCAACAGGTACCTTCCAGAGACCAACTGGTGATATGATGGGGATATCACAGGCATCAGCCTCCAGGGTACTGCACCAGTTCCTGGATGCCATGTCAGCACATGTCGGTGATCATGTATATTTCCCCAATGCCCGTGAGGTATTGGCCAGCAATATGCATCTCTTCCAGCAAATAGCGGGATACCCTGAGGTACTGGGTGCAATAGACTGCACGCACATACGCATCAAAGCACCAGCCGGTGAGTGGGGTAGAGCCTATATTAACTGCAAGGGATTCCCCTTCATCAACTGCCAGGTCGTGTGTGATGCCCAGGGCATAATAATGAATGTGTGTGCTGGCTGCCCTGGGAGCTACCACGATTGCCACATCTGGCATCTGACGCAGCTGTACCAATCATTTGCCAGTGGGGACTTCCCACACGGACACCTAGTGGAGGATGCAGGTTATGCACTTGAGCCGTGGCTGATGACACCCATCAGAAATGCACACACACCTGAACAGGAACGCCATAATGAGGCACACGCACAAACACGTAATGTCATAGAGCGTGTGTTTGGGCTGCTCAAGTCACGGTTCCGTGTCTGGACACATCTGGTGGAGCCTTGCAGTACACACCAACTACATGTACCCAAATGATCATGATATGTGCTATGCTACATAATATGATCCTGCGGAAACAGCTGCAGCAGGACCAGCATAGGGCTGGGCCAAACATCCCCCCACCATTGCCAAGGCCACCACAGGCAGAGGGTGACTCGGAGGAGGAACAACCTGACCTTGCCCCAGTAGGCAGAAGGAGGCGTGCCCAGTATGCCCTGGCCTTGGCAAAGAGGCAACGCATAGCACATACACTGGCTCAGTAGGAACACTGGGACTGATACCCCCTCCGACTCACAGGGACGCCTAACATGACATAACCTGCTTCCAAACATGTACAGGGAGTGTAGTATGTGCATCCGACAGAGGCAGCCCTGCAGCACCACCTGAGGCATGAATGCCATGTGTTAAGTAATGTAACACCATGTACCATATGCACACCTGAGGACCCTGACTAACATCCACCCTCACCAGTCATGAACCACAAAAACACAAACCCACCTTTATAGGTACCACAAGGGATAGGAACCTAGATGTAATGCTACCCAATGCCAGAAGTATAAACAGCAAGATGCGTGCAGTGTAAACGCACACAGTATAGAGAATGTAGATATCAGTGCTGTAATAGAAAACTGGGTCAAAGCCCACATCAGCACCCTAACACTACCAGGTCACACCTCATACAGTGATGTACAGCTGCAAAACATGGAACAAGCTACAAAACGAGGGTGACTAGCAATAAATGTCATGGATAACCACACCCCCATGTTGGTACCACAACAAGAAGCAGCATGGATTAGCCATGGTCAAATACCAATGGCTAAAACTGCCTACCACTATATAGCTTGCTGCAGACCACTGTCCTAATAGCAGGAACTGCACCAGGCCTATGTTGGAATACATGAAGATATCAAGCCCCCCAAACCACATTATATTGCTTGACTGAAAATACATACACATACACCATAGTTTCATAGTTTACTACTAGGCTATCTGCCCTAGTGCATTTATAAGCCAAGCCATAGTGATGTGGCTATTGCCAACCCTTATAGTGGTAATAAGTGTACAGAATAGATTCCGAATATTGTGCCTCTGACTTAGTAGTGACACATTATGACCCCTTTACTTAATCAAATTAATTGACTGTGCCTCTGTCTAGTAGTGACACAGGGAGGACCCCTGGGGTAAACCTACGATCTCACATCCACTTGTCCAGATTTCTCTTGAAGAGAGTCAGTGAGGGACTCTGTCTAACATGAACTGGGATTCTGTGCTAGAGTGTGAGAAGCCTCTGAGTTATGACTCTGTCCCTCCAGCATGTCCTATACATGTATGTGCTGAGGTTCAAATCTTTAGCTCTCATGGTTCTGGTGGATTTGAATTGCTTGCAGTGGAGCATGTCCATCAAATTCTGATTGGACATGGTCTTGTATGTCAGGCATAGGTCACCTGTAAGTAGGCGGTATGCTACTGAATAGAGCTGGATTTTCTTTAGTCTGGATGCATATGACATGTGTTGTAGACCCTTGATCCTCTTGGTAAGGTACTTTTGGGGTCTCTCCAGCTGTTGCAAGTGCTGGGTGAGGTACATACCAAATGGGGCTTTGTATTCAATCATGGGCCTGATAAGGGAGAAGTATAGGGGTACAATGACCTCCTTTGATCTGGATGGAAAACCCTTCATGATAAGGTGGGCAAGATAGAAAGTCTTTCTAACCACTTTGGCAACATGGGTGTCAAACGAGAGGTCACTATCTACATGGGTCCCTAGGTGTCTGATTTGTTTTCTGTGCTCAGTGGGTTGCTGTCTATGTGTTAATTTGTGGGTACTTTGTTCCTCCCAAAGGGGATGACTGCATATCAGTTGCATTCAGTTTCAGGCCATGATTCCGGCACCAGCTATCTGTTTTTGTGAGGGCATTCTGTAGGATGTGTGTGCCGGCTGATGTATTCACTATGGTGCCTAGGTTGCAGTCATCTGCAAACTGTGTCAGCCACAACTCTCCTATGTTTGCTTTCACATCTGAAAAGTAAATGCCAAATAAGAGGGGTCCCAGGACAGATCCCTGTGGGACACCACTTGTGACTGGCTTTGAATCTGACAAGGCACCTGCAATGTCGACTTTATGGGTTCTGTTTTTTAGCCATTTTGCAACCTATCCTGTGACATATGGATTTATATTTCAGCTGTTGAGCCTGTCTATGATGCCTGAGTGGGGTATTGTGTCAAAGGCCTTAGCCAAGTGCAGGTAGGCTGTGTGGACCGCTTAGCCCTCATCAATGGCCCTACTGACAGTTTCAAAATAGTCAACTAGGTTCAAAAGGCAGAATCTGCCCTTTACAAAGCTGAACTGGGTGGGATCAAGAGTCTGTAGGTCACCAATGTCTCTGTTTAAGAGCTCCATAATGACTCTTTCCATAGCTTTGCAGACAAGGCTGGTTAAGCTTGTGTGGTGGTAGTTCCCAGGGTCTGTGGAGGCATCTCCTTTGTGGAGTGGGACCACTGTTGCTGTACGCCAGTGTTCAGGTACATATCCTGTAGCAAGGCTAAGGTTAAATAGCATTTTTATATACGGGTTTAGCTCCTCTTTGAGTTCACGTAGCACGCAACTGGGGATACCATCAGGTCCCATTGATGCTGTGTTTTTGTCTTTGCTGAGTGCGGCTCTCACATGGACATCTGAGATGACAGTGAGGTTACATTCAGCTGTGATAACTATCGTCTTTTGGGGTGAGGGAGGGAGAAAATTGCACTGAACCTGTCTGCCAGAATGTTGCCAATATCTGTCGGGTCACTGAAATTTATGTTGTTGTGTACCAACTCTGAGCATATCTGAGGGTTCCCACCCAGGTTTCTGACATAACTGAAGAAGGCATTGTGGTTATCTGTATTGTCTGTGGTGATTTTTGTCTCAAAGTTGACCTTGGATGTCTTTATGAGAGAATGTAGCTTTTTACTAGTGCTGATCACAGCTGCCTTCCCTTTAGGAGATTTAGCTCTGTTTTGCATTAGTATCCTTCTTTTGTGATACAGTTCGTTTATGGCTGGGGTCCACCAGACAGGCCACTTTCCTTTGGTGGAGAGGGTCTTGGTTTTATTTGTGATTGCATGGTCCATGCTTTCTTGGAGATGTCCGTAGAAAGCGTTTGTGAAGGAGTCACCATTGTGTGTTGTGGTTTCCACTGGCCCAGTGGGCTTAAAGGATACCATCTCAGTCTGAAGAAGTGTGAAGTCAGCTTTTGAGAAGTTTGTCACTATACTCTTTGTATTATACTAGCACCGACACATTTGTAGAAAATTTCCTAGAAGCCATCAAACAAAATGGACATGCAAATGTAACACTTCCACAAGAGGGGTAAGCATACTGGATGTGATAATCAGAAATATGTGTACTGGATGTCAAGATGAGAAGTGTATCCCTCACTGGTAAGACCAGACCATAGAGTAATCACACTGTAGTTACACATCCCGACCCCAGTCCCTGGCCAGAATACCACAGTGAAACACATGTATAAAGCATAGCTTGCACCCCTACAAACCAATGTGGAATCCATGAAAGGCCCTATGCAAGTCCAGAATATGGGACACACTGCAGAACATGTTATACAGGCATTCCATGAACACAGCCAAGAGTGCTTGGAGTCTGCAGTCACAAATAACAACAAGACACAATGCCATACACCCAGGCATCTGGCATGCTGGACACCAGCAATTACTAAACCATTGAAGAGAATGAGGAAGCTACCACATGATAGATCAAACATAAAAAGTGAAGTAATCAGTGATCACTACTATGGCAATAAAATGTGTCCACACATACAATCCACTACACATAACAACAACTCACCCCAATAAATACAAATATATGTGATAGACGCAACCAGGTAGCCAAACCGGAGCCTGAGCACCCCCAAATCGGTACTGTCAAAAGTAGTCAGGAGGACAAGGTAACCATATACACCACAAACCCAGTCCCACATAGACCTACAACGACTGTAAACCAAACACATAAACACAAAAACATTCCCAGAGGCCCTAATTACAAACACACAACACCAACACAAGCCTCCAAAGCAGACACCCAATAAAACAACCTCCAGACATAGCACATGTAACACATAGTACACAAAGCTGGTGTGCCAAACAGTCACAGGACAGAAGGAGACACAACATGCCTGATACAGTTGTAATAGGTGACTCCATAGTGAGGCATGCTGCTGTTCCAGGGATGGCTTGCACCTGTTACCCATGGGTGTCTGGATATTGCCTAGGGCTTTTGCAACCTACAGAGATCCTTTTGTAGGCAAGGCCGGAAAGACTAACCCACCACCATAGAAAACAAAACTGGAAAGAAACAGAAGGGTAATGCTGATCAATGCCAGATGTGTATACCTCAATATGCATGCTCCTGAGGCCCTCCCCAGTATGGAGAACATTGATGTCTGTCCACTGATGGAAACCTGCTGCAAGCCTCGTGACAGCCCACCAGCACTACCAGGTAATACCACATATCATGTGTTATGGCCACAAAACATGGAACAAAACATAAAAGGAGGGTGAGTATCCATATTCAGCACAGACACCTATACGTCCAGTGAACTGACAATGCTTACGTCATTGCAGTCCACCCATGTGCAACTAACCATAAGCAAGACTGCTGTACAGTATGTAGCATGCTACAGACCACACACTCACAGACAGGAACCCCACCCCGCTGTCCTGAAGACAGTGGACAGTATGAATGTACCACCAAATACAAAACAAGGTACACACAAATTACCACATAGGTGGTAAACCATTATGTATGGAAGGAGTAATCAGGGACCTAGTGACACAAGTGGACAGTATGTGACAGTCACATTGCCAATTTGGCTAGGAAGACTGTCTATATTGGACACTGTATCATGAAAGGATTCACATCTACATCAACAAAGGTCATTGTGCCCCTATACTTTTCCCTTATCAGACCATAATGTAGTACAATGCCTCATTTGGGATGTACATTACCTGGCACCTGCAGCAGTTAGAAAGACCTCAAAGGTACCTCACCAAGAGTTAAAAAGGGTCTCAAATATATGTCATATGCTGCCTGGCTGTAGACACCACAGCTGAATGCAGTCACATACTGCCTACACAGAGGCATTGTATGTCTGTTGTACAAGTCCATGTCCAACACAGAAGTAATGGACATGCTCCACCCCAGAAAACTCAAAGCCATCGGAGCTGTGTGAGTCAGAGATGTCAACCTCAACACATAATCAAATAGGATGTGCTGGAGGGACAGATACCTAACCCTGAGGCTCTCCACACCCTGGAACAGAATACCACTACGTTAGGCAGAGCCCCTCACTGACACTTTTCAACAGGAAGTTTGCAAAATGGATGGATAATTGTAGATGTACACTGGGGGTCTTTACTGTGTCATGTCCAGACAGAGGCACAGCTAAGTAAATCATAAATGGCCATAATATTCACATAGCAAGGGGTGGCAAAAGCCACATACACTGTAGCTAGGCTTACAAATGCCCTAGGGTGGATAGCCTAGTATGAACCTATGAACCTATGAACTTATTATGATACAAATTGTACAAGACACTAAGGATAATCCCAAGGCTGCTGTAACTGATGGTAGGAAGCGTGTTGTGAATTCCCAGATATGCTCTGGATCACACAAATATTACAAACAACATACCAAACACACACACGTATTGCCAACATACATCCTGACAGGTGCAGTGCAAACCCCCCCCCCAATAATGCAAAATATCTTTCCCAGCAGACTGCTGCCTCCCTGACATTATGTCAGCCTTACCACAGGATATGTGCCCAAAGAGCAGTGTACAACAACAGTGGTCATTCTCAAGAAAGGTGTCGCCTGAATGGATACTAAAAACAACCACCACAGAATCCTGAGAAGCTTGGTCTGATCTATTGACACCTGACCCTACCCAGTGTGGGTTTATTAAGTGCAGACCCTGCCCCTAAACATGTGTGACTCAGTTGAAACAGTAATTGAGGTCACTGATGAGGGCAATGTGGTCCACACAGCATAGCTGGACCTTGCAAAGCCTTCCATACAATACCCTACATGTTCAATATAGATATGCTCACCAGCTTATATATACACCCCTATGTCACTAGAGGGGTTGCAAACCAGACCAACGACAGAACTGACATGGTCAGACATGCTGCAGCCATGTCAGACTACAAACCACATATAACAGGTATCCCACAAAGCTTGGTCCTGGGACCTTCCCCGTCTGGTATATATGCCCCATAGGTACAGGCCAACATGTAAGGACTGTGCCTGAACATGTTTGCAGAGGACTACAAACCGCCCAACATATCTGACACTCCAGCTGACACAAGCATCCCACAAAAGGGCCAGATAGAAACAGACAACTGGTGCCATAGCCATGTCAGCAAGTTAAATGGAGAAAACTGTACAGTCAACCTCTGTGGATATACAGTAAGTGACCACCAGTTACCACATAGGTGTTAACCTATTACATACTTAACATGTAATGACAGACCTGGGTACACAAGGTGATAGATATCCTGCATTGGACAAACATGTGGCTGTACTGTTAACAGAAACAATCCATATACCAACCTAATCATGAAGGTTATGACATCTAGATAAGGGGAGGTCATTGTGGTTCTGCAGTTATCCTTCATCAGCGTTACAGTTGACTACAACAGCCCCTGTGGGGTGTACCTCAGCAGACACCTCCATCAACTGTAAAGTCCACAACAGTACCTCACCAGGAGTATCAAAGAGCTTGAACAGATGTAATGTGTTGCCTGATTAAACAGAGTGCAACTCCACACACTGCCATGCTGGCCACCCAGACGCAAGCTGTGCCTGATGTAGAAAGCCATGTCCAAGCTGGAATCAGTGAACATGCTGCACCTTGTACAATCTGAATGGCAGTGAGCTATGCACATGAGGGACCTGAACCCCAGCACTGACATACATAGGACAAGCTGTACTGCATTATCCATAACACAGAAGCCACCCCCACACATGAGTAAACTACCAGTACAGGTTATCCATAGAGTCACTCGTTGATTCTCCTCAACAGGAATCTTAATGAGTGGATGGGAGATGGTAGGTTTACCCTGGGTATCACTGTTATGTCACGGGTAGACAGAGGCACAGTATACTAAACATGACATATGTCATGGCAAACTACACGTACAATGTGTTGAAGGACAAACACACTCTCTGACTAGCATTAGAAATGGCCTAGGGCACATCGGTAGTGTTTGCCAATGTACACCTATGTTGTGGAATACACTACTGATGTTGGACGAGGCTGTTGTAAGTAGTTTATATCTGAACATAATGCAACATGGTCATATAGGTTCATAGGTTTATACTAGGCTATCTGCCCTAAGGCATCTATAAGCCTAGCCCAGAGTTTTGTGGCTTACGCCACCCCTCATATGAAAGAATACTGTGCCCATTAGTTTGTTGTGCCTCTGTCCAGCAGTGACACAGAGACGATTCCCGGGGTAAATCTACGATTTCCCATCCACAGGTCAAGATTCCTCTTGAACAGAGCCAGCGAGGTGCTCTGCCTCACATGGACCGGATTCTATTCCACAGCATAGGGAGTCTCTGAGTGATAAATCTATCCCTCCAGCACATCCTATTTATATCCGTGCTAAGGTTTAAGTCACTTGCTCTAGTGGTTCTGGTGGATTTGGATTTTTTGAGGTGGAGCATGTCCATTAATTCCTGGTTGGACATGGCCTTGTATGTCAGGCACATGTCACCTCTGAGCAGACGGTATGCGACTGAATAGAGCTGGAGTTTCTTCAATCTGGCAGCATATGACAGATGTTGGAGTCCCTTTATCCTTTTGGTGAGGGACTTTTGGGGTCTCTCCAATTGCTGCAGATGTCGGGTGAGATACATCCCGAATGGGGCATTGTACTCTATCATTGGTCTGATAAGTGAAGAGTACAGGGGAACAATGACCTCACTAGATCTGGATGTAAATCCCTTCATGATCAGGTGGGCAATGTAGAAGGTCTTTCTAACCACTTTAGCAACGTGAGTGTCAAAAGAAAGGACACTGTCAACCTGGGTCCCCAGGTCCCTGATAACCTCTTCTGTGCTTAGAGGATTGACACCTATATGGTAGCTTGGGGTTACCTTGCTTTTCCCGAAGGGTATGACTATACATTTTCTGGCATTTAACTTTAGGCCATGGCTCTGGCACCAGCTATCGGTTTCCGTGAGTCCCCTCTGAAGGATATCCGTGTCTAATGCACTTTCCACTATGGCGCCCAGTTTGCAGTCATCTGCAAACTTTGTCAGCCAAAGTCCTCCCATGTTGGCCTGTACTTCTGAGAAGTAGATGCTGAACAATAGGGGGCCAAGGACCGAACCCTGTGGGACACCACTTGTGACCGGCTTGGAGTCTGACATAGCGCCAGCAACTCTAACCCTGTGGGTTCTGTCCTTAAGCCAGTTTGCAACCCATCTTGTGACATATGGGTTTACATTTAAGTTGGTAAGTTTTTCTACAATACCCGAGTGGGGTATTGTGTCGAAAGCCTTTGCAAGGTCAAGGTAGGCTGTATGGACTGCCTTTCCCTCATCAATGGCCTTGGTGACTGTTTTGAAGAAGTCGACCAAGTTCAAAAGGCATGATCTTCCCTTGACAAAGCCAAACTGGGATGGGTCCAATGTCTGCATGTCCCCTATATCTTTGTTTATGAGCTCCATTATGATCCTCTCCATAGCTTTGCAGACTAGACTTGTTAAGCTTATGGGGCGGTAATTACCAGGGTCCATAGAGGCACTGCCTTTGTGCAGATGTGCACAACTGGACCCTAACCAGGCTGTTGTGCTCACTATGGAAATGTAAAGCAGTGATAGGACTAAAGCCCAGGATACTGTCCACCACAGTGAAAGTACTGAACCACTACACTATACAGTACTACAGTGTTAGGTCAGTATGAACAGATGTTGACAATTGTATGCAAAGTATCCCATGCAAAGCCTGCAGGCACAGTATAATCCCTGTTGTGTTCACACAAAAAGCATTTGGACAGTAACTACTCAACATGACACAGAACACACACCCATAAACAGGAGATATTTGTTGAAGTTCACACTCATCCACAAATGTGATGGGCTGCAGAGTTCAACATATGGAAAGCACACACTGGGCATGCTCACACACTTTGATAAATGAGACATCTTTCGCACAACATACCATGGGAAGGCTGAACTGGGCATGCTCACACACTTAGTCCAAATATCAGTTTAGCATTTTGCCACATATATCTGGTATATGTACATGTTATTCCAGTAACCAACAACATTATAGCAATCTGACCAGTGCTCACACCTAAATGACTACAGAGACATACATGATATAGTGGATTTCCCCCATATGCAAACATCTTCCACAGATACACAAGTTGTTCATACAAACAGAAAATGTTATGGCAATAAAGACCTGCAAACACTGCTATCAGCACCAAATAATGTGCATCTGACAGTTAAACATATGGGTGTAGAGGTCAACACTAGGCTGTTTGCCCTAGGGAATGACAGCTTATCCAGAGTGTGTGTGTGTGGGTGATTGTGGTTGGTCTGTGTGCAAGTCTGTGTGAGGGAAATGTTCCTTTTAGCAACTGGGAAAACACACCACAGGATGCTCATTCCCCTTTCTAAACACTGATGATGTCAGCACCCTATAAGTATATCAGGAGAAAGAAAATCTCCCAGTAATCCGAATAGCGTGCTCTGCTAATGTATCCGTCTGTAGTGTCATAACATAGTTAGGTACGGGTTTGAATATAGCAAGTGGCAAGTGTGTGTGAAGGGGGGTTAGTGTGTATGAAAGAAACATTCCTTTTGGCAACTGTGAAAACACACCACAGGATGCCCATTCCCCTTTCTAAACACTGATGATGTCAGCACCCTATAAGTATATCAGGAGAAAGAAAATCTCCCAGTAATCCGAATAGCGCGCTCCGCTAATGCGTCCGTCTCTAGTGTCATAACATAGTTAGGTAGGGGTTTGAAGCTAGCAAGTGGCAAGTGTGTGAAGGGGGGTTAGTGTGTGTGTAAGTGTGTATGAAAAGAACATCCCTTTTGGCAACTGTGAAAACACACCACAGGATGCCCATTCCCCTTTCTAAACACCGATGATGTCAGCACCCTATAAGTATATCAGGAGAAAAAAAATCTCCCAGTAATGCGAATAGCGCGCTCTGTTAATGCGTCCGTCTCTAGTGTCATAACTTAGTTAGGTAGGGGTTTGAATCCAGCAAGTGTGTGTGTAAGTATGTATGAAAAGAACATCCCTTTTGGCAACTGTGAAAACACACCACAGGATGCCCATTCCCCTTTCTAAACAACGATGATGGCAGCACCCTATAAGTATATCAGGAGAAAAGAAATCTCCCAGTAATGCGAATAGCGCGCTCTGTTAATGCGTCCGTCTCTAGTGTCATAACATAGTTAGGTAGGGGTTTGAATCCAGCAAGTGTGTGTGAAGGGGGGTTAGTGTGTGTATGAAAGAAATATCCCTTTTGGCAACTGGGAAAACACACCACAGGATGCACATACCCCTTTCTAAACAATATCACAATTATTTATGGCTTTTGATTCCAGACATGTCACGTGTGTTTTGCTCACACAGAATGCTCTTGTGTGCGGGTTGTTTCTCACAATAATGCATGACATCGATTAAACCAGTTATGGCAATGCACACATGATGTATGTGTGTGCCAAATACACATATGTACCTGTGACCTTCAATAGTTACCATGTGTGATGCCTGCCACATGTGAATACATGGTATTTGCACTGGGTAACATTATGACTGTGGTCTTCTGTGCAGGTGCTGCATGTGGGATGTGTATATACAGTGTGAGATGTAGATGCTATCAACCTAGTAGTGAGGGATACACACCTGGTCTGGGGCATATAGTCTACATGTTGTTGATGAAGTGGTGCTGCATGTTTTCACCTGTTGTGGGAGTGGTAAGAAGTTGTTCCATAGCAATGCAGTGACTGTATGCTAAGAACCTTTCAGCTAGGGTGTTGTAGCTACAGTAATTCATTAGCATTCAGTAATATGTCATCTTTCCTGGTGAGGGTATGATGCCAACCAAGGTCAGGGTTCTACCAGCCTGTGCCACTTGCTCAATGAGCCCTTCCATGTTCCCTATCATGTATTCCAGTGAGGGACATCACACATCAGCTGTAGTGGCATGGACAATGACTGAGACATATGTGTCCATGCATCTGACTGACCTGTATGCTTGTGTTATGTGGTGGACCATAGTGCCCCATAAGCATATCATTGTGACCTTAACCTTGTCCAGCCTGGTGAGCATGACCTCACTGTACCGGACAATAAAAGTACCTAACACAACTGCAGCAGGAGTGTTGTATAGCTGTACAGACTGTGCTTGTTTGGCACACAGGATTTGTGTGCTATGTGTTATGCGTGCTGTGTTCAGGCCTAACGTATGCCTGTGTGCCAGCTGCAGAGGTGTCTGCCACTCAGGCAGGATGCCATTCTTAGGCTCCACGAATGGCCCGGTGTGTTCCCATGCTTGTATTGCTGTCAGTGTAGGTCTACATCAGACTGGTATTGCAGTCACTGTAGTATTTCATGCCACCAAACAGGTTATGCCATTACTGGGTTCAGAGTGCTTAGTCCACAGTTTGGCTATGTGTTTCCATCTCATACATGTGTTGTACATCCATGGGTAGGGGATAGGGTTGACTGTGTACATGTGGCAGCTGTGACATTACTACATGACTCACATATTCCACAACTGTACCATAGAGGTGACTGACAACTGACCTTTGCACATGCTACCATAGTATTGAGATTGCATTGGTGATTAACAGCACATAGGGCCAATGGTGAACACGATACATAGGTTCATAGGGTCATACTAGGCTATCTGCCCTAGGGCATTTATAAACCTAGCCAGAATGTGTGTGGCTTTCACCATGCATTGTAAATCTATCTTGCTATGCCCTTTTCCAAGGTTAGTATACTGTGCCTCTGTCTGACAGTGACACATAAGTGATACCCAGGGTAAACCTACAATGTCCCATCCAGTCATTAATATTCCCCTTGAAGACAGTCACTGAGTGACTCTGCCTAACCTGTATTGGGATAATATTCCAGAGTGAAGGGAGCCTCTGAGTTATGAATGTGTCCCTCCAGCATGTCCTATGTATATCACTCCTGAGGTTCACGTCTTTCCAGCGTGTAGCTTGATGGGATTTGGATATTCTGAGGTGCAGCATGACCATTAAGTCCATGTTTGACATGGCTTTATATGTCAGGCAAAGATTGCCTATGAAGAGACAGTATGCCACTGCTGTTTCTTTAACCAGTCAGTATGTGGCATCTGTTTGAGCCCTTTGATCCTCTTGTTGAGGTACTTTTGTGGTCTTTCCAGTTGCTGCAGGTGTCTGGTAAGGTGCATGCCGACAGGGGCATTGTAGTCTATTATGAGCATGATGAGGGATGAGTAAAGAGGCACAGTGTCCTCCCCTGATCTACATGTGAATCTTTTCATGTCGAGGTGGCCTATATAAAATGTTTTTCTATCCACTTTGGCCATGCGGTTGTCAAATGAGAGAATGCTATCAACTTGTGTACCCCAAGGTCCATAATTCCTTCGTCTGTACTTAATGGATTAACACATATGTGGTACTTTGTGGTCACTTTGTTTTTGCCAAAGGGGATGACTATACACTTTTTGGCATTCAGCTTGAGGCCATGGCTGCGGCACAAGTCGTCTGTTTCTAAGAGGCCCTTTTGGAGGATGCGTGTGTTGGCTGGAGAGTTGATTATGGCGTCCAGTTTGCAGTCATCTGCGACTTGCTCAGCCACAGTCCTTCCATGTTGGCCTGTACCTCTGATAAATATATACTGAACAAGACAGATCCCAGGGCTGAGCCTTGTGGGACACCACTTGTAACTGGTTTTGAGGCTGACATGGCTCCAGCAATTCTAACCATGTGTGTTCTGCCCTTGAGCCACTGTGCAATATCTGTAGTGACATAGGGGTTAATATGTACACTGGTGAGCTTCACTAGAATGCACAAGTGGGGTATTGTATCAAAGGCTTATGAAAGGTCCAGGTAGGCTGTGTAGACCACCTTCCCCTTGACAGTGGCCTTGGTGACTGTTTCAAATAAATCAAACAGGTTTGAGAGGCAGGATCTGCCATTAACAAAGCCAAACTGTGTATGATGCAGTGTCTGTAGGTCCCCAATATCTATATTTATGAGGTTCATGATGATCCTTGCCATAGCTTTGCAGACCAAGCTATTCAGACTTATGGGGCGATAGTGTCCAGGATCCGTTAAGGCACCACCTAAATGTAGAGGGACCATTGTTGCTGTACGCCACTCTTTGGCCACATATCGTGTAGTAAGGCTGGGATTGAACAGTAGTGTTATGTCTGGGTGTAGCTCTTCTTGGAGTTCATGTAGGACACAGCCTGGGACACTGTCTGGTCCCATTGATGCAGTGTTTATTGCTATGGAGAGGGCAGCTCTTACCTGAGCATCTGAGATGTCAGGGGGGCAGCACTCTGCTGGGAGAAATATTTGCCCCTTTGGTGTGGAGGGGAGGAGAAGTTAGCAGTGAACCTGTCCACTAGGATGTTGGCAATGTCTGTGTGTTTGGTATTTCTTTTGACATCTTGGAGTACCTCTGAGCACATCTGGGAATTACCACCCAGGTTCCTAACATAACTAAAGAAAGCCTTGTGATTATCCTCAGTGTCTTGTGGAATCTTCTCTCAAAGATGGCCTTAGACAATCTTATGAGTGCCTGTAGTTTTCTTCTAATACTCATCAGTGATGCCTTCACATTTTGGGAGTTTGTTGTATCATTTAGTAGCTTCATCCTTCTGTTGTATAGTTTGTTTATGGCTGGTGTCCACCACACAGGACGTCTGCCTTTGGAGGATTGGGTCTTGCTTTTATTTGGGATTGCATGATCCATGCATTCCTGAAGGTGTCCATAGAAGGCCTTTATACAGGTATCTGCAGTCTGGTCCATATTTTCAACAGGCCTGGGGGCTTTGAAGGTTTCCACATCATTTATGAGGAGTGTGAACATGCTTTACATGAGTTGTTGACTGTATTCTTCTGTGCAGGGGGTGGCCTTGGGATGTGAATATCCAGTGAGATTGGTTTATGGTCTGATCTTACCAGTGAGGGATACACTTCTGGTCTGGAGCATAGAGTCCCCATGTTGGTGATGATCAGGTTCAGTATGTTTTCCCCTCTTGTGTGAGTGGTAACAAGTTGTTCCATAGCATTTTGGTATATAAATTCTAGTAATCTTTGGGCTAGGGTGTTGGAGCTACAGTCATGCTCCCAGTCAATGTTTGGGTAGTTTAACTCATCCACTATAATGGTGTATGGACAGACCTACATATTTCCAACTGTTTTCAGGAAGGCCAAGTGCGGTTCTTGTGTTTGTGAGGGTGGTCTGTAGCAGGCTATAACCTGGAAGGCAGTTTTACCCATTGTTACTTGCATATGGATAGTCTCTGATGTTTGGTGCTTTGCCACCAACCTGGAGGTGTGGGTATCTTGGATGAATATCAATACACCCCCTCCTTTTGTGGTTTTGTGCAAGTTTTTGGCCTGAAAAGCATGGTATGAGGTATAACTTGGTAGTGCTGAGGTGCTGTTGGTAGCCCTGAATCCGGTATCTGTTACTGCACAGATAGCAATGTTCTCCATGCTGAGGAATGTTTCGAGTGTGTGCATCATCAGGTTTAGAGTCCTGCAGTGGCATATATGACTGCTCACTTGGACAGATGCCAGGTAAGTCATATGCAATGTGTCACAGGCAACGTACATGTGAACAGGAGAAACAGTGACATTCTGTCAAGTGAGACATGAACATACATATAGTAAGCTATGCAGATGTCACTAGGAGTCCACAGAAGCTGTGTAACTCTGCATGGCAGGTCGGATCAGTATTCCAGTGTAAATGCAAGGAAACATGCATGCAAACATAGCTACTGTAAGGTGGGCTGCATGTAGTCCATTGTACAACAAACAAGCTGTACCACTTTCAGTAGGTAACACTGCAAATGCTCACCAGCTGACATATGAATACCTATGTCACCAAAGGTGATACTTACCAGACCACGGACAGAAATGACATGGCCAGACACGCTGCATCCCACATGAGCACATATCACAAGCAACACAGACCTCACAAAGTCAGTGTTCTTAACAGGCACAGCCCATAAGGCCAAACACAATGTGTGACACACCTATAATAGGTGATGCCATAGTCAGACACACTGACGTCCCACTCTCCAGACTGAGCAAGGTGAGGGTCACATTTAGCTACCTGTCGGGTGATAGAATGTGCCACATAACACAAGCACTCAGGTCACTCCACAGCAAGTATAAGTATGAGGCAGTCATTGTCCATGCTGGTGTGAACAACCTGAGACGTACCTCCCTGGACCACATGGAAAGAGACACAGAGGAGCTCTTACATCACCCTCTCAAACTCAGGAATCCCACACAGCCTTCATGACGACACAGGAGAGTATAGATTTCTCTGCAAACACCATAATACTGGGTGACTTCAACTACCCAAACATAGACTGTGAACATTACTCAAGCCACAATACCCAAGCTCTAGGGTTCCCATAGTTCAGAAACTCTTTAGCTATGGAACAAGTAGTCAACATTCCCACAAGAGGGGAAAATATACTAGACCTGATCATCACAAACATGAGTACAAAATGCTCACCACTTGAAGTATAACCCTCATTGTTGCAATCAAACCATATACTAATCACACTGGAGTACTGGATCCCCCACATATGCAAACCTCAAACACATCTATGTGTGTGCGGGAAATGCCCCTATTAGCAACTGTGAAAGTACACTACAGGATGCAGATTCCCCTTTTGAAACACTGATGATGTCAGCACTCTATAACTATATTACCTGAATTAAAGCTCCCCAGTAATTCGTATAGCATGCTCTGCTAATGCATCTGTCTCTAATGTCATAACATAGTTAGGTAGGGGTTTGAATCCTGCAAAGGGAATGTGTGTGAGTGGGGTTTATGTGTGTGCATAATGCTGTGAAGGAAAAGTGCCTTTTGCCAACTGGGAGAACACACTACAGGGTGCACATCCCTCTTCCTAAACACAGATGATGTCAGCACCCTCTAAGTACAGCATTAGAAAGGATTTCTCCCACTAATGCAAATAGCGCACTCTGCTAATGTGTCTGTCTCTAGTGTCATAACACAGTTAGGTAGGGGTTTGAATCTTGCAAATGGAAAGTATGTGTTTTAGTGTGAGTGGGGTTAGTGTGTGTGCACAATGCTGGGGGTGGGATGTGGCTTTTGCCAAATGGGGCTACACACTGCAGGGTGCACATTTCCCTTAACAAACAGTGATGTTGACAGTACCCTATACAAACAACATGACAACAGACAGCTGCCAGTACTTAGTATAGTGCTTCATGCCACTGTAACACGCACATGTACCCGAACATACCTAGATAGTGTTTTGAAACCTGAATGTGGCAAGTGTGTGGATGTGGGATGTTTCTGTGTGTGCATTTCCGTATGGAAAACATGTTGGATGTGGCAATCAGGGAACCACAGTACCTGATGCACATTACACTTTTAAACTAATGAGGTTGCCTGCACCCTGTGAGTACAGGTAGAGAGGAGGAAATCGGTAGTAATCCAAATAGTGCACTTTTCAAATGTGTACCTGTCATGTGTCGACAGCTACTCATGTAGGGTAATAAATAATGGAAATGGCAGGTGGGCGTGTGCATGTGTGGGGGTAGCAGGATGTGTGTAAATGCATGTGTGACAGAACAGATACATATAGCTGAATCTACAATACAGCACATGATGCACATTCCCATAGTCAATGGTAGCATGTGATGGTGTGCAGGTGGTACACTTTGGTAAGTAGTATGGGTGCAGATAACAATTCAGGACATTCATACAGTTACTGCAGCAGGAATGCTGGGATATACACACAATCATAGTGGAACAGTGAACAGTTACCAACATGTTACTACTTATACACATCTATGTAGTCACCCTGTGCATCAGCAACGTGTTTACCTTTTCCTGCACTGATGTTGTAGTATGCAGGAGGTGGCACAGTGTCATCATATGCACAGGGTGTGGGTTAGGTATGTCCAAGCCAGCCACTGGTATCACCAATTGACATGTGTGTGTATGTGTGTTTGTGAGGGGCAGCAGTACAGGGTGGACCAGTGTTGGTGCAGTGTGTGTGTGTATGTGTTTCCCTAGGTGTTAAATTTCTGCATGTCTGTAAGCACGCACACAGTCCCACATAATGGCTGCCATGTACAGGGTTTTGTGGACAGCCACAGACTGCACCTGTCAGGTCATCCAGATCAGTGTCTGTGGGCACGGACATTGTACCTGTGCCTGGCACTAACCCAGACTGGGTACTGTCATCGGAAGCGGGTGTGTGTTGACTGGACACAGTTCCCTGTTGGGACTGTCCAGAGCCACGCACGTGGTCTCCTGGGGCCCTGATGACAGCACTAACCCAGCATTGCTGGGGCTGCTGCTGGCACTTGAGGTGCGTGAGTGGGCCTGTTGTCGCCCGGCGACTGCCAGCTGGTGCTGTTGCCGCATACGCCACGTCGGCGCCGCAAATGCACACCATCGCCCTGGCCCATGGACATCTGGTTGTGGAGCAGCTGTTGTATGTCCCCACAATGTCTGTCAACGACATCTGTGAAATTACGAATAGCATTCGCAATGTCACGCATGCCATCTGTCATGGCTGTGCGACATGCTGTTAGCTCCCTCAGACCCTGTCTGGTGTACCTTTCCATACGCGCCTGTGCCTGCATAACAGTCCGAAACATAGTGGAGGTTGACATACCTCCTTGGGCACGTCGGCCAGAGGCAGTACGTCCACGGATGCCCCCACGAGAACCCATGGGCGACTGTCTGTGTGGTACCATTGGAGGACCCTGCTCATGGCTGCTTTGTGGGGATGCATGTACCACAGGTACCACATTACCCTGATCTATGCCCAATGCATACTGTCCATCACCTAGGGACAATGGTGACAAAGGATGTAACGGCAGGATGACTGTGCGCATTGAAGGGGTTGACAGCTGTGTACTGTCAATTGGCTGACCAATGGCGGACCCAGACACACCTTCCTGCACCATTATAGACATTTCATCATCATCAGTACCTGGGGCACAAGATTCAGGTTCCCTGCTGCAGGTCACCAGAGCAGCACCAGAACCTACGGGAGGAAAACATGGAACACAGATTACAGTCTCAACACATATTTTACGGTGATGCACTTCAATACAAATGCACACATTCAGAAATGGACACATGCACTCATGGACACACACACACATGCACACATGGGCACAGGCACACTTGCTCACATGCACACCCCACAGTACACACACACATCAGTACTGAGTTACACTACTCTTACTAGTATTAACTTGAGTATTGCAGGTATTATTAAACACACTCACCAGCATGTATACTACAGAGTTATACTACTCTTACTAGTATTATAAATTGTTTTTCAGGTAATGATAAACACACTCACCAGCATGTATGGCCTGCCTCGTTGCTAGATGGGAGGGACCTGGAAATATGAAGAAAGTAATGTCAGTGGGCACAAGTGTGCCATTTGTTTTGCATATGATACAGTACAGTAGTACACCAGTTCCCTTATACACATCAGCTGCTCATAATGTTAGTATCACACATGCACAATTACATATCATGATGACAGATACATACCATGTGCACACCTTATGCATGCATGAAGTAACAGTGTACAGAACAGTCATATGTACATATGGCATCTTACCTGCACGCTCAGTGTCTTGCTGCTGTGTGGATCCAACCTCCATCATGGTGCAAGTTTGATGCTGTTGTTGTTCTGGGGCTGGATCCACGACACTTAGCAGTAGCCCCTCCTGTCTGGTGAGGGGGGGATGTGTGGCCACCCCCCACCTGTGGCAACCTGTTGCCTGCGGATATCTGCAGCACGCTGGCGGACATTTCTAATCAAATCACTGCAGTGATGTCTCACCTGCTCATATGTCCTATCATGCATGCCAACATCATTTATCCTGCTGACAAGGTTTTGCCACAGTGCAGACCTCTCCTGCTGATTCTGGGTGGTGCGTGAAAACAGGATGTCATAGTCACGCACCAGGCTCTGGTGGATCACTTCGTCCTCTGCAGCAGAGTAGGCAGGGTTCCTTTTTGGAGCCATATCTCCCTGGAAAAGTACACAAACAGGATATCAGCAGAGTATGTCAGCAATATATGGTACACATTCTATACAGGAAGTATTAAATTGTAGTTATTACTGCTTGGTTGTAACTTGATTAAAGTGTAGCTATCATTCTAAGTCTTTTGGATTAAGCACTTGGCCTTCAGACCAGTTGTCTTACATTAGGAAGGTTTGTGGCAAGCACTGTGGTGGCAGGACACGTAGCTTTCATCCTTCTAAGTTGCGAACTGCTGATTGAGAGCCCAGTGTCCAAGTGTATTAGTTCTGGTATAAGCAGTTGGCCTTCAGGCCAGTTATTTAACATTAACAAGGTTTGTGGTCTGCACTCTTGTGTGAGAATAGGCTGTACTCTGCCATTCATAGCTGGGAACTTCTGGTTTAAGGTTTATAGTGCCTGCATATTTGAACTGTATCTTACTGACATTGGTACACCTTATTTGCTGTAGCATACACTACATCCAAGCCTCCTGAATCTAGCTTTGTTTATATGCTTGTTATTTGTTAGCTTGTTATTTCACTGGTACGCTAATTCCACATAATACACAGCTTCTCAGCACTTCTGTGAATCACTACTGATATCTGCATTGCTTACTGTACTTATTTCCTTGTTACACTTGACAGAAAGTGACTGCTTGTCGTGTTTGCATTTACTTAATTGTAACACATTGCACTTAAGTTACTTGGCACTTGCTCAAAGAAGCTATTATATCAGTCAGCAGTAGAAATTAATATCAGTACACCCTCACTCCCCACTGGACCTTGTTTTCAATTATTACGGAATTCACAATAGTATTCTAGCATGTCCAAAGGTCAGTTGTCAATCTCCTCTCCAGTCCAGCTGGTGAGTGTGGTAATCCAGAGGCAATGTTATAACAGCCTCATGTACACAGACAATCCCCTCCTCCTAACAACAAATTCAAACACATGTGAGTGATGCAACCATATACCAAACTGGAGGCTAGGCTCTCTACTCAATACTGCCATAACCAGTCAGGTGGAGAAGGAAACCACACTCACTACAATTCCAGTCTCACATAGACCTACCACGACAGCAAAACAAACACATAATCACACAATAACATACTCGGAGGCTCAAAATAAAGATCTGCCTAAGCAGCAGAGACCTCCAAAGCAGACACCCAAGCAACCGCTACCCCAAAACCAAACACGTGCAACACATATCTCACAAAGCCAATGTGCTGAACACTCACAGCCCTTAACAGTAAACAACACACCTCATACACTTGTAATAGGTGACTCTATCATCAGGCACACTGACGTCACGTTCACCAGGCTGAACGAGGAGAGGGTCACAGTGTGCAGCCTGTCGGGCACTACAACCCGCCACATAACACAAGCACTCAAGTAACTCCAAGGCAAGTACAAATATGACTCACTCATTGTCCATGCTGGTGTGAATGACCTGACACATACCTCCCTGGACTACATGAAAAGAGACAGAAAGGAGCTCTCTGAGCATGTAGCCCAAGACAGTATGACCCTGACCTTGAGTAGCATCTTACCCTCACCAAGAATGATGCCACAATATCAAGGCAAGATGATCACTTTCAACAATTGACTGAAGTACTGGTGTCATTCAAAGGTGATCCAATGCCTGTCAGCTTGGGATGATATGCTGTACAAGCCACGATGCTTTGCTAGGGACAGCTTGCACCTATCACCCCTGGGCTTTTGGATTTTGGCAAAGGCTCTTGCTACACCCATAGTGCCTTTATTAGGCAAGGCTCATAAGGCAAACCCACATCCATACGTATCACAAAGGATGAGGAACTAAGAGTAATGCTACTCAACACCAGAAGTCTAAACCTCAAGATACACGCACTCAAAACTCTGCTTAGCATTATGGACATCAATATCTGTGCAGTAACAGAAACCTGTTTCAGGTTTCCCAAGAGCACACCAGCACTACCAAGTTATACCTGTTACCATTCTTGTCGGCCCCAACACTTGGACCAAACAACAAAAGGAGGGGGAGTATCAATATTCATCAAAAAGATACCCACACCTCCACATTGGTGGCAAAGTACCACATAGGTGTTAAGCCATTAAGTACAGAAGAAGTAATTGGGGACCTGGGGAACAAACTTGATAGCAATCTGTCATTTGACAACCACGTGGCCAAAGTGGATTGAAAAACATGTTATATAGCCCAGCTAATCATGAAGGGATTCACATGTACATCAGGGGAGGTCATCGTGCCTCTTTACTCATCCATCATCAGGCCTATAATTGAGTACAATGCCCCTTTTGGGATGTACCTAACCAGACACCTACAGCAACTGGAAAACCCCAACAGTACCTCATCAAGAGGATCAAAGGGCTCAAACAGATGCCATATGCTGCCCAGTTAAAGAAAATCCAGCTGGACTCAGTGGCATAGTGCCTGTTCAGAGGAAATCTGTGCCTGCCATATACAGCCATGTCCAACCCAGAAGTAATGGACATGCTGCACCTCAGGAAATCAAAATCCCATACAGCCACACGCTCAAGAGACCTGAACCTTAGCACTGAAATAAATAGGACATGCTGGAAGGACAGATTCATAACCCAGAGGCTCCCTTCACTCTGTAATGAACTCACAGTACAGGTTAGGCAGAGTCCCTCATTGACTCTCTTCCATAGGAATCTGGATGAGTGGATGGAGATCATAGTTGTACCCCGGGTATCACTTCTATGTCACTGTTAGACAGAGGCACAGTATACTAACCTCGGAAAAGGGCATAGCAACATAAATTTTAATTGGGTGGCAAAAGACAAACACATTCTGCTAGGCTTATCAATGCCCCAGGGCAAATAGCCTAGTATGAACCTATGTGTACTGCTATACTACTTTTGCCATATGTTGCATGTGTGTGTGTTGTGGGGGATGCGCAGGTAATGGCCAGATATTTCTGCACAGGCAACACTTCTGAAACACTCTGGGTGTTCATCCCAACATACTGTATGTGTGTTGCCATCCAACACTGTGATGTGGACACACATTACTCAGCCTGGATATACATATCCCAACAACACCACAAGCACAGTACACTACCTTGCTATGTATGTATGTAATTACACAGTTATTCGCTAGTTAGGACTGTGATGCTATCCATGCAGCCCACTGGGCCAGTGGAAGCCACAACACACACTGCTGGCCCCTTTGCAAAAGCTTACCACAGACATCCCACATAGTGCATGTAATGTGCACACACATATCTAACCCATACCCTATGCACACCACCTATTTATCCTGTCCAGTGGACTACAGATACAGGCACATTGTATAACAATAGCAGGAGGCTACTGCAGCACAGAGCAGATTCACATGAAGGCCAGGCATCTGTGGTCAGCAGTGGTAAGATGCTTCACATTCACCAAATGCACAGATATTGGTAACATTGTTGCAGACAGTTTAGGTGCAGGTACCCCCCCCCCATTCTCCTACACAAGTGGAATTAGTTATCATAGATGAATGTAACCTCCCTATCATCTCACATGTCCAGGTTAGGGCCACCCTCAACATTGCAGAACACACAGCATCACTGTTACAAAATGGTATCCCTGGATGTGTGATACGTTCACCCCTAGAGGACATAGCACCATATTACAGACTGATATTAAACCCTGGCCATACTACAGGATATGTACCTGAACAGTGCCATACATACACAGTGGTCCCACACCAATGAGGAGGAACCTCTACTGACCCTGGGAACTACTGCATCATATGCATAACTGGCCTTGTGTTTTAAGCTATGGAAGTTTTAAGTATGGAAGACATGTACAGCAATATTACATATGTATATATATCAGGACTATGTACACACAACCTATCTCATGGACATACCTATAGATAGTGAACTATGATACATTTGGAGGTTTCACAGTAAACACAGTATTAACCTGCTACTTTGCATTACCTGTGTTTGTGTCAGCTGTTGCTGTGTCACTGGTGCTACTTGCTGTTTGCTGCTGCTGCTGGTTTTGTTGCTGTGATGATGCAGTTTTTTTTATCACTGTCTTTATTGCTTTCTTTCTTTCTTTCTTTCTCTCTCTCTCTCTCTTTCTCTCTCTTTCTCTGTCGGTTTGGTGCAATGAATGTATTGCATGTGTGGAGTGTTAGTACTGGATGCTTTTGTAGGTATCTGCATAGGTCCATGTGATGGCCTCTGCACCAATTGTAAGGCAGCATTTGCTAATTGCATGCAGCCAGTTGTGCACTGATTGCATGTCTCACTGTGATTTCAAGACAGTGCTATAAAAGGGTATGTGAGATAGGCATTGCCCTTTCAGATTGTAAGGGCGTGGACCATGCTGGTATGCTGTCAACAGTGTTCTGTGAGTGTGAAGGTTAGTAAGTCTCTCATGATTCATGCTGTGTTGTAAATTCAGGTTGCTGCATTTCTCTCACCTGTTCCCTGTAGTGAGTGTGTATGCATACTGACACCTACAACTATATTTCATATGTATTAATATATATATATATATATATATATATATATATATATATATATATATATGTGTGTGTGTGTACATATACATACTTTCATATATGTACATTAGCTGACATTATTAAGTACAAGCTAACAATTAGCAGGGCTGTTTCTGTTAACACTAAACTAGTATGGGAATCCAGTAATTAGGACAGTAAAAGTCTACCTGACATGCTTTGGGTAGTACACATCCTATATTGCCTTTATCTTCATTCCTACTATTACATGTTCTATTTATTTTAGCACTATATTCCTGTATGAGAGTCATGGCTTAGTGGTAGGTCATACAGACTAGTGTTACAATGGTCTTGTGGTAGGGCCTAATAGTATGCTTTTATTTTGCTTTCAAATTGAGTACAGGGCTTATCAATCAAAGTGCTGAAGGCACCTTTAAGCAGTTAAAAGGGTTAGTAAGTCTCACAGGAGTCAGGCTGTGTTGCAGATTCTGGTTGCTGCATTTATCTTCACTGTTTCCTGTAGTGAGTGTGTATGAATACTGACACCTACCACTATATTTCATATGTATTAATATATATATATATATATATATATATATATATATATATATATATATATATATGTGTGTGAATATATACATACTTTCATATATGTACATTACCTCACATTATTATGTACAAGCTAACAATTAGCAGGGCTGTTTCTGTTAACACTAAACTAGTATGGGAATCCAGTAATTCGGGCATTAAAAATCTACCTGACATGCTTTGGGTAGTACACATCCTATATTGCCTTTATATTGATTCCTACTATTACATGTTATATTTATTTTAGCACTATGTTCTTGTATGAGAGTCATGGCTTAGTGGTAGGTCATACAGACTAGTGTTACCAAGGTCCTGGGTTTGAGACTGGCAGTGGGAATTTATTTTTCTTTTGAAATGAGTACAGGACCTGTCAATCAAAAGTGCCAAAGGCACTTTTAAGCACTTAAAACCAGGTCTGCGCTGCTTGCCAGTAGCTCACACATGCGCACTAGCGGTGAGCACACAAGACACAAGCGACACCGCACTATTTTCTTTGAAAGAAAAGAAAAAGGGGTGACAGGAAAGTGGTGAAAAAGGGGTCACAAAGAGGGAAAGACAGTAGGGAAACAAGCTTGGGATTTGCAGGAAGGATGTAGGTGAGGCCCATAGCTGCCCATGTCTTTCTCAGCAACAGCTGTGCATTTGTATGTAATTTGGTGTGACATTTGAAGCCTTCCACCCCTGAGAGAGGTGTCAGGACAACATTAATACCTGTTGTACAGCCAATTGTAATTAACAGTTTCAATGTCCAGCGGACATGTGTGCAACATGGACAGCTATGTATGGGGCGTAATTTTTTTGTGGGTACAGAGTGCCCTTTTTTTTTTTTTTTTTTTTCAGGTGAGAGTGGTATGTCAGGTGAAGGTAGTCAGTATAGCTGGGGAGGTAGGTTGGGTAGGTTAACAGACAAGACGCATACAGGGGTGGTGTATGACACATGTGGGGGGGTTACACAATTGACGGCGATGGAGGTTGGGATATCCAGGGCACATGAGCCCACAGATGGCAACAATGGAACTGATATCCCCACCCATAGGCAGTTGCCACTGTTCCTTCACAGCCCAGGATGGGGCTGTGCTGGGGGCTGTGCAGGCGGGACAACGGGCATGCCCGTAAACTGTGCCACCTGGGCCTCAAGCTGGCGTAGGGGCCCAAGAACAGAGTCTTGAATCTCCCTTCGCACCACAGACTTGACACCTTGGAGGGTGAGTGGACGGGCTCCTCCGGCCACGCTTGCAGAGGGGGGACAGGCCCCATCCCCTGCAGCGCTTCCACTCGAAGGTGGCACAGGGCCACCGGAGGAGGGTCCGGCCTGGGCACTAGTGCCAGGTGCAGTCGCCAGATGAGGTGGGAGAGGTGGGTCTGCTGGGACCCGCCTTCCCAAGCGTTCTAGGTTTGTGAGTATGTTATGTTAGTTAGGGTTAGTAGCATATTATTCCATTCAAATTAGTTGTAACAGCATGCATTGGTATTCCCATTAAACAAACACCCAGATATTAACACCATTGAACAACAGGCATATCAATATCACATGCATTATCTGAACAGAAATACACAATCAAACAACATGCAGGGTTGATTAATGGCAACAGGCCATCAGGTTTGCAGGTATGAACAGGGCACATGCAACAACGGACATGCATATATTTTTGAAACGACAGGACAAATGTCCATGGTTAATGAAATGTTAACATACCAATATTTAGTGAGTTTTTTAATTTGCAATTATAGGGTGGGGTGGAGAAAGAAAATGATGACACATTCATAAATTATACATTAATATACATTTGTAATAGAAACACAATTAACTTGTGGGTGATAGTTTCCAAATGATTTTTAATTGACTGTCATGCTAGACCTGTTACAGATACATCACTATACTAGTTATTTTGAATTTGATCAGATACATCATCCTGCTACACTTTGATGACAGGGCAGGGGACAACTATGGATGTTTAGTATGTCAGACAATCATTCATTCTATCTGAAAATTGTTGACTGTCATCACCATATACAGATTTTGGCTTAAACATTCAAGATTCAGACACACTGAAATCAGTTTGGGATGTTAATTTTAATTCCCACATGCATTTAGTTCTGTAGAACCACACTGAGGCTTATATATTCAGGAGTTATTACTACTTTATTTATTGATACATGACCCTTTCTGTCACTCTCACACATCCTGCTATTTCACAGTTCAGGTTGGTACTTCTAGGCTTTGTTCACATATTAGACCTGTGGTGATTCAAACACTTTCCAGCAGCCTCACTTCTGTCATGATTCAGCATTTCAACAGGGGATATATCTCACATGTGATTAACTCAGCTTCTGAAGCTGTACTCTTGAGACTACTGCAGGTTATACTACATTTAATTAATGGTGGGACATCTGTATTACAGAACTATTTATTTCTATCACTTATATTTCCAGTTTCACTTGCATACTGATGAACTTGTTGCAGCCATACCTGCAGACTTTCACTTGTTGCTTGCACATTCTATTACTTTTAATCAATACACTGCAGTGTTCTGCTACGTGCTACACTATAATATTTATTTACAAGTACTAGGTGGGGTTACTAACCTGCATGGTGGCGCAGCCGCACCAGCCTGCGGTCATGTGCCCTGTGATTCGCAGAGCGGACACCTGCAGCTGTAATACAAAACAAGTAATATTGGAATACACATCTCCATGGTATCAGCTAGTTGAATTCCTTACATACATAAGTAAAATGTAACTTACTCAGTAGTGGGGCGTTGGGCATATCCCGGGCCTCCTGGATCCATTGGGTCAACTGGTCTTCTTTACGTCGCTTCAGGTCCGCATGGTGGTGACGGACCTGCTCACCAGTACGTGGAATCCCAGTAGCACTAGTGAGATCATGAGCCAACTGGTCCCATGCCTCCGCCCTGTATGCTCCCCATGAGACCTGGCCCTGCATGAGTTGGGCCTCATGATGGTGAACTAGGAGCCAGACCATGTATCTGGACTCCTCAATGCCTCACCGCTGTGCTCGAAAGCAATGTCCCTCCCCTACTCCACTCATTCTGTCTGCAGGTCTATTCTACAATCGTTTATGCTGTGTATTCCCGCCTATGGGGCTTATATATGCCGATTTTCCCGCACATTTCTATGATTGGCCATTTTGGAATTGTATCTACTTCACAGAAACTGCTTTATCATGCTCCATTTTGGATTACATCCTATATATATGCTATTTCTGTATTTCTAAGTACTGCTGTCATGGCTTAGTGGTTTAGTACCTTGACTCTAGTGCATGGTATCCTGGGTTCGAATCTGACCACTGATTTTTAATTTTTATGACTGTCTAGAAATGAGTTCAGGACCTGTCAATCAAACATGCCAAAGGCACTTTTAAGCACTTAAAACCAGGTCTGCGCTTGTTTGCGCGGAGCTAACGCATGCGCACCGGCAGTTAGCTTGTGGGTGCGGCGGGCATCTCCGCGCAAACGGTGTGCGCTGGGTTAAACCTTAATTGGCTAGTAACACGCATGTTAAGCTAAGCACAGCTAGTTGCACACAGTTTGAGCCTGTTAAACCAGTGCTTAGCTACGGGCAAGAAATTTGCAGCCTTTGAAACACTACTCAGCTACTGGCACTCTGTCTCACAGCAGCTTAGCTATCAGTACATTTCTAAATATTTTTATTATTGTATTACTTGAAAATATATGCTCCATTTCATTCCATTTTACAAAAGGAAATACTTTTACATTTGTACAATACTGTCAGGGGCCTTTTTAGTGCTTATTTACAAAAAAAAAAAAAAAAGGTTGTTGTGTGGGCTCGAACCTTGCCTGCCTGCTCTTAAGCCGACAACTCTACCGCTATGCTATTACTTCTTGGCTTACTTTGCATATTTAGTTCTTATATCCTTTTCCACTGATTGCTAACTGCAGTTGCGCTAGTAGCACACCCGCGCACACGAGCGCACGCAGTAGCAAACATTTACGGGTTTTAAAAAAATAAAACAGTTTTCATTTTCATTTTATAACATCTGTTCACTTTTTACATTGCTGGTCTGTGGGGGCATGTGTTGTGTAGTGTGTTTATTCACATTTCCATGGCCTCTCTCGTGGCTGTTTACTTTCTGACATTCTAGACTTCCGGGGGCGTGTCCGCTTGCAGGGCTTAGCCTAGGGACACGCCCCCTACTGTCTTACACGGACTGTGTAAGAGTTGCAGTGTGATTCAGCATGCCTCATGCACCTCATGCATATGCATGACATGCTGACATCAAACCGTTTAACTGCAGCCTCCGTGTAAGAGTTATAACTCTTACACGGAGGCTTCCTGAATTTGGCCCTATGTTTACTCAGTGCTTTAAGTGTGTTTCAAAATATTTTAACACACAGCATTGTATATTTTAAGATTAAGATTTCCACTTCTTATATTATGTATATACTTTAAAATTTGTCCCAATTATTTCTCTGTCTTCTGAACATAATCTTTATAAATGCTCTGAGTGAAATAATGTAATAAATTATAGGTGACAGTACCCTTAAACCAAAACACAATACAAATATTGAGATATACAAAGAAATCCACTGTACTGCTGTGACATATTCCAGAACAGAAACTAATAAAAGTATGTTTCTCATTTCTTCATTTTTATCTCTCTACATGTAAAATAAGAATCATCCATCTATTAATTTTCACACACACACACACACACACACACACACACACACACACACACACACACACATGTCTCTCAACAGCAGGTACTGTTATGACTCTGTCATAGTCCATGTTGGTATGAATGACTTGAGACGTACCTCCCTTGACTACAGGAAGAGACACATGATTGAGCTCGCTGAATATGTGTCCCAGGCAGGTATGTCCCTAGCCTTAAGGAGCATTCTACTGTCACCCAGAATGACGCCTCAGTACAAACAGAAAATGATTGACTTTAACAATTGTCTTAGTTTCTGTTTTCATTCCGGGGGATCCAGTGCCTAACAGCCTGGGAAGATATGATCAACAGGCCATGATGCTTTACTAGAGATGGCCTACATCAGTCTCACTTGGGCTTCAGGCTTCTGGCAAAGGCCCTTGCGTCCCCCATTTTGCTTTTTTTAGGAAAAGTCATGAGGTTGATACTACCAACATAAAAATCTCAACAAAATGCAAATTAAAGGTCATGCTGCTAAACGCTTGGAGTCTAAACATGAAACTGCACTCATTGAAAGCATTCTTAACCCTGGAAGATGCTGATATTTGTGCAATCACAGAAACCTGTTTCAAAGCTGCAGAGAGCACCCCAGCCTTACCCGGTTACTCATTATATCATACATTCAGACCCCAAAATGTGGGCAGCAAAGCCAAAGGAGGTGGAGTTTCAATATATATTAAAGACACACACACCTCCAGGCTGGTCAATAAGTATGACACACAGGAGACACTCCAGGTGCAGTTAACTATTGACAAGACCCCCTATTCAAATTATAGCTAGCTACAGGCCCCCAAATTTCACTCAAGATGCCCACTCCACCTATCTGGACCTCTTCATATCTATCAAGATTTAACCCTTTACCTTGATCCTGGGTGACTTTAATTTCCCAACCATAGATTGGAAAAACTACTCATGCCAGAACACAAATGCCCAGAGATTCATCGATTTTATCAATACAAATGCTTTGGAACAGCTAGTTGATACCTCCACAAGAGATGATAATATCTTGAACAAGGGAACAGGTCATCACTGCCCTCTCAAAGGCAAAAAATACAGCCTCCATGGGACCCAATAAAATCCTAGGTGCATCCTACATGAACTCAGGCAGGAATCTGCAGCACCATTAGGCACCCTATTCAACCAAAGCCTGAGTACTGGCTTTGTCCCATCGGAGTGGAGGACAGACACTGTCATCCCTTTACACAAAGGTGGAGCATCCACCAATCCAGGAAATTATAGACCCATCAGCCTAACTAGCCTGATCTGCAAGGCCATGGACCGAATTATCATGGACCTCATTAACAGGGACATTGGCAACCTCCAAACACTCAACTCACAATTTGGCTTTGTCAAGGAGAGGTCGTGTATATTAAATCTGGTTGACTTCTTTGAGACAGTCACCAAAGCCATGCATGAGGGGGAGACGATGCACACCATCTACCATGACCTGGTCAAAGCCTTTGACACTATTTCTCACTAGGGCATAGTAAATAAACTCTCTCAACTAGGCATCAATCCATATGTTACCAGATGGGTAGCAAACTGGCTCACTGATAGAACCCACCTAATCAAAATAGGGGAAGCCACCTCAAGCAGTAGACCCGTAATGAGCAGCATACCCCTAGGATCAGTCTTGGCACCTCTGTTATTCGGGATATACTTGGTGCAGGCCAAAACCAGTGGGCTATGGCTGACCAAGTTTGCAGGTGACTGCAAGCTGGGTGCAGTCATCAATTCCCCAAGTGATGTGGACATCCTCCAAAAAGCTCTCACCTCAACAAATGACTGGTGCCAGAAACATAGCCTCTAGCTGAATGACAAAAAATGCATCATCATCATCCCCTTTGGGGAGAGTGACGTCCCCACATATTGTCACATTAATAACAACATCTTACGTACACAATCAATAGTGAGGGATTTGAGCACCCAGGTTAATAGCAACCTGACTTTTGACCACCATGTTGCTTCCGTTGTATGGAAAGCTTTCTACATGGCCCAGCTCATAAATAAGGGTATCTCATCCAGGGACAAAGCGATCATAAGATCGCTGTATTCTTCCCTTATAAGGCCAATTATTGAGTACAACACCCCCTTCAACACCTTGCAAAGCACATGCAGCAGCTGGAGAGACCACAGAGGTTCCTCACCAAGAGAATCCAGGGGCTCAAACAACTACCCTACACAGATAGGCTAAAAGCCCTGTCCCTTTTCTCAGTTTTATATGGAATCCTCAGAGGTGACCTCTGTCTGGCATACAAAGCAATCTCAGACCCCGCCCTGATGGGACTGCTGCATATCCGCAAGTCAAGCTCCATGCTACCTCGACCTGGCCTTTGATATCAATAGGACTTGTTGGCAGGACAGATTTGTGCCCGAGAGACTCCCCTATCTGTGGTATAAACTCCCTCTCCATGTCAAGAAGAGTACCTCATTAACCCTTTTTAAGCGCAACCTGGATAACTGGATGGGAAACAAAAAATACACTCCTGGGATTTCACCTGTGTCTCTGCTGGACAGGGGCTCTGGGTGCTGACTTGTCTAAACATGGGCTAAACTCTTGGCTAGGCTTATAAGGGCCTCATGGCCAATAGCCTAGTAATCTGCTATGATCCTATATGATCCTAATAATCCACTACAGATTTAACCTTGAAATAAACATTCATTTATCCATTTTCTGATAAGCCACTTTGTCCTTTACATGGTCATAAGGATGCCACAGCCTGTCATGACAGCCAGTGGGTGCAAGGCTTTGAAGTTCATTCTGAACAAGTTACAGTCTATCACAAAATGCACACTCCTACTCACACACTGCACACAATCAAATAGGCAGTTTGGAAGATCACCAATCAATCTAGTGTATGCCTTTGGGAGACGGGCAAAAGCTGGAGCAGCAGGAGAAAACCCACATGTACATAGGGAGGGTATTCAGACTCAGCAAATAAGAAACCCCACCTGAGAATCAAACCAAGATCTCTTGCTGTGATGTGGAAGTGCTGCTCACTGTTCCATTCTTTATCTTGAATCCTCTTGTTTTACACGAAACAAAACTGAAGGACATTTCCCATGACCTCTTTGATGTCAACATCACTTTCTACAAATAAATAATTGCTTTTAGTAATTTCTTCTACTTCTCAGTTGTTTATTGTTACTGTATAATGTTGGACAAGTGCCATTAAATTAATTTTTACTCGTCAACATATTATTTTCAGGATTCTCTGCCCCATAACTATAAGGTTAATTTCGTCCTTTACACTTCTTTAATTAGATCACACTTTCTGTTTCACTAATTTCATTGTAGTTAAAATCCTTATCTGATAGTTTATGCTATCATTTACAAAATTTGTCACAAGCATTCACTTATCTTTCAATTTTAACCAAAAGAAAATAGGCATACACTGAAACAAGGCTGAATGAAAACTGGACTTTATTCATACATATATCATGTACTATGATCAGTGGTTGATATCGATTTTATTTTGACGGCAATGTGCATTAATGTATTATTTTGGGCAGTTTATTGTTTGTTTTAGTTTCAGTGATCCTGAGGAGTGGCTTTGTTTATTTTCTTTTTTGATTGTTTTTTTATATTGTGGCTTCTTATTGCTATTGCACGGTGGCCGCTACCTTTCGTCCGATTGGTCTTTGCCCCATTTTTTGGTTTGATTAGAGTTGAATCTGGGTTGTTTTCCATCTATCACCCATGATTAGATCATTTCATACATTTTTAAGCCAATAAGAATTCTGTTTTTAGATGTTAGGACCAATCATCTTAGAGATACCCTACTTCAATAGAAGTTCATTTAAATGACGTTTGATTGTTTTTTAGGTTTTTAGTAGTACAGTGGTTTTCTACTTTTGATTAGGGATTGTAACTGGTTAATTATTTGATGTGAATGTATGTTTCACCATTTATATACATGGATGCTATCACATGGGTTTCATGGTCTGATGAAGCAAATAATTTTGCAAAAGCGCTTACCTATATTTTATTATTTTTTGGGTGAATAAAGTCTGGTTTTCATTCAGCCTTGTTTCGGTGTATGCCTGTTTTCTTTTGATTTTATGCTGTCTTTTGTAGGCTCGCCGTTAATTCTTGGGGAAACTTGTTTCTTGATTTGTCTTTTAATTTTATTTACAATTTTTTGATCAGGTTAGAACACTGATCCTGTTGGACCATTTTCAAACTCAGCCCAGAAGTATAAATTCAAATTACAAAAACACGATTTACAAAAATATATGTATGTCTTGATTTCTTGATTTGTCTTTTAATTTTATTTACAATTTTTTGATCAGGTTAGAACACTGATCCTGCTGGACCATTTTCAAACTCAGCCCAGAAGTATAAATTCAGATTACAAAAACACGATATACAAAAATACATGTATGTCTTGATTTCTTGATTTGTCTTTTAATTTTATTTACAATTTTTTGATCAGGTTAGAACACTGATCCTGTTGGACCATTTTCAAACTCAGCCCAGAAGTATAAATTCAAATTACAAAAACACGATATACAAAAATATATGTATGTCTATTTGAAATATAATGTCCAATAAAAGCAAACATACTAGGATTGTAACTATGTACAATGTTGTTGTTGGTCTTTCGGCTTTTCCCGGTTAGGGGTCACCACAGCAGAACTCCAGTCCGCTAATGATTGGCAGTAGATTTTCACGAATGCCGAGGTGCCAGCTCAACGTTCAACCTTCAACTAAGGCAAGCCCATTCACGCATGTCTTTCGAACGTCCACCCAACCGCGGGGAGGACATGCAGACTCCACACAGAAGGCACTCCCCGCACTCCAGCCGAGAATCGAACGGGAGAACCTCTTGCTGTGAGGCAACAAAGTTACCACTGCACCATTGTGGATAACTACAATACATTAATAAAAATGACTATATACACTAACATTTTGAAGGGATAAAAAAGGGAAAAAAAATCCATACAACAATAGGACACTACTTAAGCTTGTGTTATGGTATAGCTAATAAAGCTAAAGACTGCACTGTTTGGGGGAAGGAGGACCTTTCAAGAGGAGGAAACAGCTGTGAACGCATTTGCATTAAGGAGCTTTAAGAAAATGTTTATTGAAAGTTTATTCAAGAAAAGTGGATGTGATTTCCTTGCTTTTAGGGGATAGTGAAGGACTTTGCAGAGTTTGAACATGGACATGGAGAACTGTGGTGAAAAAAGTTATTATAGATACCTCTCAGGTAGCAATTGACCTGCGACTGTAATATATGTTCCTACGTGAGTGTTTGCTAGTAAAAAAATGGAAATGTTTCCATTCTGAAAAGTTTCAAAAGAGCATTATTCATGTCACTAGTGCTTCTAACAATTTTCAAATGCTACCCTTCTGGAATAATCTTTTTACAGAATTTGAGCATGATAACTATCTTCTCATCTCAAATATTATTTTCTTTAAGAAGTTATTAAAGTATTAGACTCAAGAACATCTTTATTCTTATATACATCCACATCTAGAAAGATCATTTTATCAATACTCAGCTTAGTTTAAATAATATGTAGCTCATGACGAGGTAATAAAATAAGATTTAGACCTGTTCATTTTCAGATAATAAAATAGTCATCAATATAATGTTTATATAACAATAAATGAACATTCCATCTTTTTTAAATGCAAAACTTGGTTGGAAACACAGTTGAACCCATAGGTATTCCATTTAAGTGTTTTATAAAACGTTCTAATAAAGGAAAAACATGTTATGCTGTAAAATTATTTTTGCTAATGCTGATAATACTCTAATCATAAAATGTTGCCATTTAGAAAATTTCCCTAAAATCCAACTAATACCTCCTTCATAATGCCGAATATCTGTATGCAATGACTTAACACTTTTCATCAGATATGCATGCCCTTCTACATATCTTTGTCTCAAATTTTATATACATCTTTTTTATCCAAACCAAAAATATGTTGTTGATAAAACGGTATGTGCACAGTATAATGATATTCCCCCAGTACATAACATTTCTCCCATACAGCCATCACCATATTGGCATAGCTATTTGCACAAACTGCGCACATAGCTATGTCATCTAACTGCAAATAATACTTGCCATTAAATAGAAAAATATTATTGGTAAGAACAATATTCATATAGAGCTCAATCTGTCATATTAAATTAAAATCATAACTGCTATGCTGATCTAAATAACTAGTAATAGATTATATACACTCCTCATTAGGAATGATGATAAAGTTCTCACGTCCATAGTAACTAAATACAGATGGACTGTGCTCCCTTTGTTATAAACAAAATGATACAGATCTTGTAAAATGATCAGCTTTAATAATTGGCTTAATTACTGGTGTCATTCTAAGGGGATCCAATGTCTGTCTGCCTGGGATGACATGCTTGACAAGCCACGCTGCTTCGCAAGGGACGGCTTGCACCTGTCACCCCTGGGCTTCTGGATATTGGCAAAGGCTCTTGCCACCCCCATAGTGCCTTTTTTAGGCAAGGCTCAAATGATAAACGCACCGCCCTAGAAAACAAAAATGGAAAAAAACTAAGGGTAATACTGCTCAATGCCAGAAGTCTAAACCTCAAGATGCATGCCCTCGAAGCCCTCCTCAGTATGGAGAACATCGATGTCTGTGCTGTGACTGAAACCTGGTTCAAGGCTCCTGAGAGCACCCCAGCACTATCAGGTTATACCTCATATCATGCGTTCCGGACCCAAAATCCGGACCGAACCACAAAAGGAGGGGGAGTATCCATATTCATAAAGGATACCCACACCTCCAGGTTAGTGGCAACGCACGAAGCATCGGAGACCATCCGGGTGCAATTAACCATAGGTAAAACTGCCCTACAGTTTGTAGCATGCTACAGACCACCCTCTCAAACTCAGGAAACCCACACAGCCTTCCTGAAGACACTGGAGAGTATGAATGTCTCTCCAAACACCATCATATTGGGTGACTTCAACTACCCAAACATAGACTGGGAACATTACTCAAGCCCCAACACCCTAGCCCAAAGGTTCCTGGAGTTCATAAACTCAAATGCTTGGAACAACTAGTCACCATTCCCACAAGAGGAGAAAATATACTAGACCTGATCATCACAAACATGGGGACAAAATGCTCCACACCGGAAGTATATCCCTCATTGGTGAGATCAGACCATAAATTAATCTCACTGGAGATCCACATCCCACCCCCAACCCCAGCAAAAAAGACCACAGTGAAGAACTTCTCAAAAGCAAACTTCACACTTCTTAAGACTGGAGTGATATCCTTCAAGGCCCCCGAGCCAGTGGAAACCACAACCCACGCTGCTGAAACCCTTACAAATGCCTTCTACGAGCACCTCCATGAATGTATGGATCAAGCAATCCCTAATAAAATCAAGATCCTTTCCACCAAAGGCAGGCGCCCGGTCTGGTGGACCCCAGCCATAAACAAACTCTACAACAAGAGGAGAAAGCTACTACATGACAGAGCAAAATCCCTAAAAGGGAAGGCATCTCTGATCAATACTAGCAAAAAACTACAATCACTCATAAAATCATCCAAGGCCAACTTTGAGAGAAAAATCGCTAAAGACACAAAAGACAATCATAAGGCCTTCTTTAGCTATGTTAGAAACCTGGGTGGAAACTCCCAGATATGCTCAGAATTAGTCCAAAATGATACAAAAATCACTGAACCCACAGACATTGCCAACATACTGGCAGACAGGTTCAGTGCAAATTTCTCCCCTCCCTCCCCCCCAAAAGGAGAAATATCTATTCCACCAGAGTCTAGCCTCCCAAACATCTCAGATGCCCAGGTGAGAGCTGCTCTCTCTAAAGCAAAAAACACAGCATCAATGGGACCGGACAGTGTCCCCGGCTGTGTGCTACACTAACTCAATGAGGAACTAAACCCACACATAAGGCTGCTGTTTAATCTTAGCCTTACTACAGGATACGTACCCAAAGAATGGCGTACGGCAACTGTGGTCCCACTCCCCAAAGGCGGTGCTTCTACGGACCCTGGAAATTACCGCCCCATAAGCTTGACGAGCCTTGTCTGCAAAGCTATGGAGAGGATCATAATGGAACTCATAAATAAAGGCATTGGGGACCTACAGACACTGGATCCTACCCAATTTGGCTTTGTCAAGGGCAGATCCTGCCTCTTGAACTTGGTCGACTTTTTCGAAACATTCACTAAGGCCATTGATGAGGGTAAGGCAGTTCACACAGCCTACCTTGACCTAGCAAAAGCGTTCGACACAATACCCCACTCGGGCATCATAGAAAAGCTCACCAGCTTAGATGTAAACCCATATGTCACAAGATGGGTTGCAAACTGGCTCAAGGACAGAACCCACAGGGTTAGAGTTGCTGGTGCCATGTCAGACTCTAAGCCGGTCACGAGCGGTGTCCCACAGGGCTCAGTCCTGGGCCCCCTCTTGTTTGGCATTTATTTTTCTGAAGTGCAGGCAAACATAGGGGGATTGTGGCTGACACAATTTGCAGATGACTGCAAACTGGGCACCATAATTGACACTCCATCAGACACAGACATCCTCCAGAGAGGTCTCATAGAAATGGATAACTGGTGCCAGAGCCATGGCCTTAAGCTAAATGCCAAAAAATGTATAGTCATACCCTTTGGGAAAAACAAGGTAACCCCTAATTACCACATAGGTGGTAATCCATTAAACACGGAAGAGGTTATCAGGGACCTGGGGACTCAAGTTGACAGTAACCTCTCTTTTGACACTCACATTGCCAAAGTGGTTAGGAAGACCTTCTACATTGCCCACCTGATCATGAAGGGATTCACATCCAGATCAGGAGAGGTCATTGTACCCCTGTACTCTTCACTTATCAGACCAATGATTGAGTACAATGCCCCATTCGGAATGTACCTTACCCGACACCTGCAGCAGTTAGAAAGACCCCGAAAGTTCCTCACCAAAAGGATAAAGGGGCTCAAACATATGTCATACGCTGCCCGACTGAAGAAACTCCAGCTCTATTCAGTCGCATACCGTCTGCTCAGAGGTGATCTGTGCCTGACATACAAGGCCATGTCCAACCCGAATTAATGGACATGCTCCACCTCAAAAAATCCAAATCCACCAGAGCCACGAGAGCAAGAGACTTAAACCTCAACACGGATATAAATAGGACGTGCTGGAGGGACAGATTCATCACCCAGAGACTCCCTACACTATGGAACAGAATCCCAGTCCATGCGAGGCAGAGCCCCTCACTGACTCTGTTCAAGAAAAATCTTGACGAGTGGATGGGAGATCGTAGGTTTACCCCGGGAATCATCTCTGTGTCACTGCTGGACAGAGGCACAGCAAACTAATGGGTATAGTATTCTCATCCTAAGGGGTGGTGAAAGCCACACACACTCTGGCTAGGCTTATAAATGCCCTAGGGTGGATAGCCTAGTATGAACCTATGAACCTATGTAAGAATTGCTGTGTATCTCTCAATATATACTGTTTTTAATCCAGTACAGGACGTAAGTGTTTCTGCATGTAAATTGAGAAGAGTTCTGTAAGCAAGCCTGCTCCATCTACTATAGGTCTTAAAGGTGGATATTTGGGATTCTTGTGTATCTTAGGGATCCCTTGAATAACAGGTATTACAAGATGTTCTACCCTAAAATAATCGGCTAACTCCATTGGTATTTCTCTTAAAACTACCAGTTCATTCAAAATCTTCTGTATATTTGTTTGTGTTTTTTTGATGTCCAAAGTTATTTGTTTATAAGTTTTAATGCCCATTAACATAGCTGACATAGTCTGTACATAATAACTGGTGTCCATAACTACTGTAGGCCACCTTTGTCTGCAGGTTTAATGATAATATCCCTGTTGTTACATAAGCCATGTAATGCTCTTCTTTCACCTCCCATGCTCTTCTGCTACCTTTTAATTTTAACATTTCTATTATACAGCTCACATATCTCATTAATGCATATTTTTGAAAAAGCTTCATATAATGGATGTAATACTGGAACTATAGTGCTAGGCTTCCTATGTGGTCCCTCATTGTTTAAAATTAAAATAAATGGCAAAACAGGTAATTTGATGAAACAAGATCTCTACTGGAATCTGAGTAAATCGCAGCCCATGGGCCACAATTCCATCTGCAACAGCTGACATGTGGGGGGCTCACTGTATACTCTGATACGCTCAGCTCTTACTGAAATGTGCTGCTGTTAAGAAAGAAACTGATGTCAAAGGTGTGCGTGGCTGACAGTAACAATATTTGAAAATAATTAGATGTTAAGTTGTCAAACTCGCCTTCATTCTTGCTGGATGGTTCGGAGCCGATCCTCGGCTCCGACTCGGCACTTGCTAAGCTCGAGAACTCGTTTTACCAGCACGAGGCAACCCTATATCCCATGATGCAAGGCGTGACTACCTCAGGTCTTGTTTGCCGCTTCGCGAAGAGGTCTCCTTTTTACCAGCTCAGGTAAAGCTTCAATTTGTATAAGATTAGTCAGGGTTTTTTCTCCCTTATCTCCTATTTGTCTTTTTTTGGGTATAGTTTTATACTTATAGATAATCTCCTACCCTATATTCCCCTTATTTTACGTTAAGATTTATTTCCTTTCTTCAGGCCTTAAGCCTCCCTCTCAGTTAATTCCTGTCAGGTTAGAGTTGTGTGTTGTGTGTTTTTTGGGGGTTAACTGTGTGACTGTTGTGTGTCTGTGTATTTTTGCACACAATTATGTCTAAAGAAGTGAAGGTCTCAGGCTTCAAGAAGTGTGACTCGTGCTGTCAGAAAATGTCTCTGACAGACGGTCACACTTCTTGTGTGTATTGCCTGGGGCCTTTACACCTGCAGGACTCCTGTGCTATTTGTCACTCCTTTAGCCAGAGAGTCCTGCAGGAACGAAGAAACAAACTGATTCTTCGTGGCTTGTTAAAGCCAGAGGGTTCTCCGACCAAGGCTGGGTCGGTTAAGCCCTCGAAGCCATCTAAGGCCCAGGCTGTAGTTTCCAAGCCTTCGGCTGTGTCTCCGACTCCTTCGGAGTCGAGATCGGCTCCGGCCGGAGCCGATCTTTCCACTTTGGAGGTTGTTGTGTCGGCTCCATCTGGCTCCGATACACAAATACCCATTACTTTGTCGGCTCCGGCCGGAGCCGACGTGTCTTTATCCAGTATTGGAGCCGATAAGTCTTCGGCTCCATCTGGAGCCGAGAGGTCGTCGGCTCCGATGGCTCCATCCAGGAAGAGATCTCGGTCTCCTTCCCTGGAGTCGATTAGTTCGGCTCCGGGATCTCCTCTTTTGTCGGAGCGGAGTCATCGGAGCCGATCTTCAAGATCTTCCAGGCTGTCAGACCACGATTTAGAGAGGGTGGTAAGCAGACTGTTGAAGTCACAGGCACTAGCCCACATGTTCCATAGCCCGTCTCAACAGACGTCTGCTATTTCTCATCCCCCTGAACTTCCTCCTCCGACTCTCCTTCAGAGTTCAGAGCCGGAGCTTCTCGGAACGGTGACCGTGGGTGCGCCGGAGCCGATACTTCCCCTTTCGGCTCCGACGTCTTCAGCTCCGATCTCCTCCACGAGACCTTCTTTGGAGGGATCCGGCCATCGAGTCTCCCTTGTCGGCTCCGAGGGGGCGAATGGCATCGGACCCTTGTCTGACCCTGCTCTCCCTCTTGGAGCTTCGGCATTGGTGAGCTCGGCACCGACATCGGCTTCGGAGCCTTATCTTTCGTTGGGGCCGGGGATTCCTGTTTCTTCAGAGTGGGATTCTTCTGGCCTCCCTGGGAGAGGAGCCTTCGAGGTGATGAAGAGTGTCCTAGCCCCTGAGCTAGGTCAACGGTCTATTCCTTTAGCTCCTCCATCTTTGGTGCCTGTTGATGTCTCTTGCCAGTCTCTTGCTCCCGGACCCAGAGATCCATCGCCCCAGGTTTCCCCATTGGGAAGAACTTCCTCTTCCGAGGTTTCTCCTGATCCTGCAGCAGAACCCCCGCGTAAGAGGACGTGTAAGAGGAAGCACACAGACTCCCCTGAGTCTACTACATCAGATACCGACTTAGATGAGTCGGAGGGCTCCCCACGGTCCCCCTCTGAGGATGTCTCCTTTTCAGACATCCTGGAACTCCTTAAGCAGAGGGGGAACTGGCCTTCCATTGACCCCTCCGAGGATGAGTCGGTATACCTGGAGGCTTTTGGATCTCGACCCTTCACCTCCTGGATGTCTCCGCCTTTCGACCCACTCATGCAAGTAGTGGCTCGGAAGGCGTGGGCAGCCCCGGATTCTGTGGTACCAGTTCCTAGGAGGCCCTCCAAATTCATTACAGCCCCTGCAGACAAACAGTTTTTTTCTAAGGGCATCCCTGTTGATGCTATGGTGGTGGCGGCGGCCACCAAGAAGGAACTTGCTGATCCTTCTGTGCCTGTCCATCCTCCTAATAAGGATTCTAGGACCATAGATAGGTACGGCAAGTGGATGTTTTCTTCAGCGACCTTTGCTATGCGTTCGCTGAACTACCTTTGTCACTTTACCAGACTTCAGAGAGACATTCTCAAGGAACTAGGTGAAGTGGTTCAGGATCCTTCGGCAACTGGGGCTCAGGAAAAGATTGCCTCACAGCTAGGAATCCTCAATTCTTTGACTAACTCCTCCATGCGGCTCATTTCTTATGCAGCCGATGGGGCGAGTAGGGCCGCAGGCACAGGAGTGACACTTAGGCGTCAGGCCTGGATGCGGCTTTGTAATTTTACAGACCCTTTCAAGGCGTCCTTCACCAATACCCCCTTTGACGGTTCGGCTTTGTTCGGGCCTCAGGTGAAGGATACATTGACCAGGTGTGAGCAAGACGGCAAGACCCTTTCTGCCGTAGGAGTCCATTTCTCCACCCCTTCAAGACCCTATCCAAAGGGTCAGAAAGGAGGGAAAATGTGGTTCCGTAAATCTCAAGGAGTCACGCCAGACACACGTGGTCAGTTTACCCCCAGAGGCAGAGGGGGTAATAATAATAGGCGCCGCCCTAGGGGCAGAGGGGGTCCGCAGAATCAGGGTAGCAGGGAGACTCTCCCTGATAAACCCTTCCAGCATCCCTGAGGTGTTGCCCGACTGCCCACCCTTGGAGGCAGTCGGGGGAAGATTGTCGCTGTACCCAATAGCCTGGCGTTCCCTCTCTCAAGACAAATGGGTACAGTCGATCATATCCGAGGGCTACAATATCCCTTTCGAGAGGTATCCCATTCCTCATCAATCCCTTCCAGACGTCTCACCCGGTCTAAGGGAATTGGCAAAGCAGGAGGTATCAAAGCTGCTAGCAAAAAGAGCCGTCCAAATAGTGCCAGCAGACCAAGTAGGATCCGGCATCTACTCAAGATTCTTTTTGGTCCCCAAAAGGATGGGAGATTGGAGACCAATTTTAGACCTCAGCAAACTAAACAAGTTTGTCAAGAAGGCAAGGTTCCGGATGGTCACGCTTCAGTCCATTCTACCCTTTTTGGGCAAGGACAACTGGATGTGCTCAATAGACCTTCAGGATGCGTACTATCATATAAAGATTCACAGGCGCTCCAGAAGGTTTCTCCGCTTTCAGCTGGGGTCCAGTCATTTTCAATTCAGAGCCCTGCCCTTTGGCCTCACTACAGCCCCCAGAGTGTTTACCAAATGTATGGCAGTGGTTACGGCTCATCTGAGACGTCAGGGATTCCAGGTGTTTCCGTATCTAGATGACTGGCTCCTCTCTGCCACCACCAGGCATCAACTTCTCAAGGCCAGAGACTACACTCTGCAAACCTGCAAACAATTGGGGATTTCAATAAACTTCGAAAAATCTTCTCTGTCGCCTTGCCAATCTATTACCTTTATAGGCGCAGAATTAAACACTGTCAGTATATCAGCCAGACTCACAAAACAAATAATTCTGGACATTCAGAAGTATGTTCGGATCATATTACTCAGCAAGAAGATCAGAGCCAAATTTGTCCTGAAGGTTCTGGGTCTTATGGCTGCGGCCATTGTTCTACTACCATTAGCCCGCTTCCACATGCGTCTTCTGCAGTGGATGTTGTTCGCTCAATGGTCATTCCAGCAGCTCCCCATAAGTCACGAGATTTTTGTCACGCAGTTGTGCAAGAGTCATCTAACCTGGTGGATGTCTTCTCCTCTGCTCCATCAGGGCCGACTGTTTGTTCCCCCAGTTCCGGTTGCCACAGTCACTTCGGATGCCTCTCTGATCGGGTGGGGGGGGGATTATCAGGGCAGGATGGTCCATGGGACTTGGCAACCCATAGAATACCATCTGCACATAAATGTCCTAGAGATGAGAGCAGTGCTTTTAACGCTGCAAGCCCTCAGCGACTTTCTTCCCTTAGGGACTATTGCAGTTCAGATGGACAACATGTCTGTAGTCTGGTATATCAACAAGCAGGGCGGGACCAGGTCCTACCCACTGTGTCGAGAAGCTCTCAGACTTTGGCAATGGGCAATCTCCTCTGATCGGTTTCTGATAGCAACGCATATCCCTGGGAGATCCAACCTCTTAGCAGACAGACTGAGCAGAGCTATTCTCATGCCACACGAGTGGTCTCTCAAGCAATCGGTAGTGGACGAGATTTTTCAGAAGTGGGGCTTCCCTTCCTGCGACCTTTTTGCTACACCCCAAAACAGCAAATGCCTGGACTTCTTCACCCTCTTTCCTCTACCAGGCCATTCCCCGAGAGACTCTCTATCCCAGGATTGGCCCCGGGGACTTCTGTATGCCTTTCCTCCATTTCCACTGATACCACAAGTTATTCAGAAAGCTACCGTATTGAGAGCCAAGTTGATCCTCATTGCCCCTTACTGGCCTCGACAAATTTGGTTTCCATCCCTGCATCGTCATCTCCTGGTGCAGCCTTGGCATCTGGACCCAGTTCCAGATCTTCTGACCCACCAGTTGGGTCAACCGCACCGGGCCATCCATTCTCTCAACCTCACTGCTTGGTTGCTCCACTTCCTTCCTTAGCCAGGCTTCCTATGATCTCTAACCCCGTTAGGAACATCATAGTAGCTTCTCTAAAGTCCTCCACCAGAAAGATTTATGCTAGGAAGTGGAAACGTTTTTCTTTCTGGGCAAAGTCTAAACACATAGATCCTTTTACTGCTCCACTTCATTCAGTTTTGGACTTCTTAGCAGAGAATTTTCAATCGGGGTCTTCTTCTTCTACAGTTAAAGTCCAATTGGCAGGAATCTCTAATTTTCATGTTGGTTTAGCGGATCAAAGCATAATGTCCCACAAGCTTTGCAAAGCCTTTCTGAGAGGTATATTTCTCCTGAAGCCTCCAATCAGAGATCCTCCTCCGCCATGGGATTTGAATTTAATGCTGGCATCCTTGATTCTACCCCCCTTCGAACCGGCTGCTACATGCTCCTTAAAGTTTCTTTCCTGGAAAACATTTTTCTTGGTTGCTGTTACTTCAGCTAGAAGGGTTTCTGAACTCCAGGCCCTCTGTGTCCGTTCCCCTTACTTGATTTTTCACAAAGATAGGGTATCTTTAAGAACTAATCCATCTTTTTTGCCCAAAGTTGCTTCCCAGACGAATCTTAACCAATCTATTGATTTGCCAGTTTTTTTCCCTAATTATTCAGACAAAGCTGAACAAAAGCTTCATTGCTTAGATGTCCATCGTCAGCTCAGATATTATTTGGACAGAACTAAACAATTCAGAAAATCTGATCAAATATTCCTTTCTTATGCAGAGAATAGAAAAGGTCTCCCAGTCTCTAAAGTGACCTTATCCAGATGGCTGTCTTCTATCATTTCTTATGTTTATCTTCTTAGAGGCAAGCAGCTATCCTCAAAACCGAAAGCACATTCTACCAGGAGCCTGTCCACATCCACAGCCTTTCAGGATAGGCTACCTATTGACACCATTTGTGCAGCAGCCACTTGGGCCACTCCTCACACCTTTGTCTCTCATTACAAATTGGACTTGGCCTCCAGGGACAGGGCTAGGTTTGGTTCCACAGTTCTCAAGAGTCTGTTCCATTGAGCCACCCAGGATAGAGGTGCTAGGGACGCGGTCCCATCCAGCAAGAATGAAGGTGAGTTTGACAACTTAACATTTAGAAGTTATGTACATACCATAACATTCCATGTTAGTTGTCTTCTCTCGCCTTCTTTCTTGCGTCCCTCCCTCCTTCCCCCTGGCCTGGACTGATCTTGAGGTTGTACCTTCCTTTTGTTGGGGGTGTTGTCACTCTTTCCAAGAGTTCCCAGTAGAAAGAGTCATTATTGTTAGTGGCTATTGGCCTAGTTTCTCCTACATTTAGTAATCTTCTTCCTTGGGAAGAAGTGTTTTTGGCAGGGTTTTCTTCTAGCTACCAAACGAGATCTGAGGTAGTCACGCCTTGCATCATGGGATATAGGGTTGCCTTGAGCTGGTAAAATGAGTTCTCAAGCTTAGCAAGTGCCGAGTTGGAGCCCTCCAGCAAGAAAGAAGGAGAGAGAAGACAACTAACATGGAACGTTATGGTATGTACATAACTTCTAATTTTCAGGAAAGCATCCCTATGAATTATTTATGACTCACTTTGTGCAGGTGTATTAATTGTTCTGATGTGGCTCATTTAGAAATGCTACCACTTGACAATTAAAATCTATTCTGCTGCTGCTGTTGCTTCACAATATTGTATTGAAGTAGCTGTGCCCTGAGTGAAGATTCTTATGAATGTGAATACATATACAACTTTCTGTGTTTTATTTTAACTGAAATAACACCTCTTGTTGAAAATGCTAACACAGCTTTGTTTCATTTTATCCTACCGTTGCAGCACAAGTGAAACAAACCTATGAAGTAATTTAGATTCCTGGGAACTTATGTTGTTTTTGGTTATAACTAAGCCTTCAGGCCCTCACTCTCATTCAGAGTAAGATTCTGATACATGATAAACAGTACTATACTATTTTTTGAATTGCCTGGCAGTTGGTTTAGAGGATAAAGAAGCTCTTTCCTAGGGTCAAGAGGTGCAAGGTTTGGTTCTCCCAGCCTCCACTGCCTAACTGCATGGCGCTGAGCAAGCCATCTAACTAAACAACACTCCTGGGCTGAGTGTGAAAAAGGTCTAATTTTGAGATATAACCAAGAAACGCCCCTTTTGGTTTTCAGTTTTAACAGGTTATGGGAACTGAGCTTTGACAAGGAAATGAAAGATAAGTTAGGAATGAAGCCACATGTAGTGTATAGCAGTAATAGAAATATTAAGAATATCTTGGAAGGGCAATCAAAAATGAAAAGTGTATAGAAATCTTTGATGTACAAATGTGGCTCCTGTAGGTTTTGCAAATATATCAATGATGGACCTCGTGTCTCAGTTAGTGGTTAAGTCCATACCCTGAGTTGCCCGGGCCACTGTAATTGCAATAACATTATGGTTGTATATTTAGCAACCTGTAAAGCATGTCCAGGATTTTATATAGAGAAAACCACATGGAAGCTAAGTGACAGGATAGCAGAACACTTAAGGGACATCAAAAATAAGAATGTACACAACTCACTATTTATGCACAGTATTAAATGTACTTAACAACAACAACAACATTAAATGTACTAATTTTAAAAAATATATATTTTTTGTCATTGACAGGGTTTGTCCTCATGAGAGAGGTGGCAATGGGAAACTAGAAGTGGAAGTTAAAGAGACTAAATGGCAGCTAAGATTGAACGCTACTTGTATACTGGGGTTGAATGACTGTCTCTATGGCTCCCATTTTAAAAAAAAGGGCAAATGTTGTTTAATGTTTTATTGTTATCTCTGTCTTTCTTTTATGTTTTTTGAAATTCAATACATATATAGTTACTAATATAATGTTTTTAAAGTCAAAGGATTTTTTATAATTATGTCTTTTTGATCCATTGTTTTACTGGCTAATGAAGATGCATGATGATATTATGTTTGAATGCTTTGATTGGTTGGTGCACTAGTACTTGGATATTTAAACTGAATGTTTCAACTTGTTTTTTACGACTCTGAAGAAACCAGAATGTTATATGGTGAAAGCACTTAGTCATTTTAGTATTTTAATTAGCTTTATCATTAAAATCAGTCTCCACAGTATTCATTGTTTGTGATATTCTTTATTTTTTATTCAGTTACGTTGTTTGTCACCATTTGGCAGTTGTCAGTTTATTTTTCAGTTTTTATATCCTGCAACGGTTTCTTGTGGTTACCCTCTTTAGTGGAAATGGAAGCACTTGTCGAGGAACTTACTTTATCAGTGCAGAGATTGTCAGCCTATCTAATGGAAGGAAGAAAAATAATGGAACTACCAACACTTTAACCAGCACACAGGCTGAACTTTTCACTTTGCATACTCCGATGTCATGGGGGTTAGTTCTCCTAATGCAGCAACCAATCAGGATCAAAATACAAGGTTTGATATTACAGAATGGTTTCCAGTTCCAAGCATTAACTTCACTGGTGTAAGTGAGGCAGTTAACAATATGCCCTCACTTAAAATCCAACTTGCCAGTTTTGAAAAACTTTGTAGAAAATACAGAACCTTACAACTGGACAATGCTTTTTTTAAGTAACTCCCTTGCATTGAAGCAGGTCCTGAAAGGACTAAGGCTTTGGAAATAACCATTAGGAATTGGCGTACCGTGAGCTTATGGGCCTGTTTCATGGGATTGGTTTTGAGATGATGGACATCATTATTAAAAACAATCCAAGTTAGTCGGTCCTTTTACAAAATAAAATTTCTGTACTTAATCAAAGTATAGTTAATGATTTATTATTTTCTCAACATATCAACAATTATAACAAGGTTTTGTGCGACTTGTACTGTTTTGTTAAAGATAATTTGAACAGGAATCAATGCAAGTTGAATAGAGATACTGATTATGCGAACAACAAAGCATACCCGTCGGGGTTTAAAAATAGGTATGATGAGAATTTGGGGAACTGAACATGATGCCTTTGAATGTAATAATATTCAGAATACCTCTACAATGGATGAAGTGAGGGTGGATGACAGTAGTAGGGAGAATGAACATTTTTTGGATCAAAATCCTCAGCTGAGGAGATCGGAATGACTGAGAAATCAGGGCAACAGGGGTCAGAGAGATTGACAGAGCAACAGCTTTTACAACAGGGGACATTGAGGGGGATGGAGGAGAGCTCACTTTTGACCGACTTGAGTTCTTAAGTTGGTCGTAATGAACTTAATGACATTAATGACTGAACAGAACACTATAATGGCATGTCACATACATGAAAGTGATGGTTTCACCATCTATAATTTTTGTGATTTGTATGTGTATATGATGCATATGCTGAAGAAAGGCATTTCCTTTGTTCCTTGTTATAATACTGACATTGCTGAAGTACTGATTGATTTAAAAATGTATTTTTTGCCCTATCCTGAAAATGCCTGATGTGTTAATAAAGGCAAATACAAAACCATCAATGGACAAAGATGTATTAATTTTGAGGTATAACCAAGAAGCGCCCCTTTTGGTTTCCAGTTTTAACAGGTTATGGGAACTGAGCTTTGACAAGGAAATGAAAGATAAGTTAGGGATGAAGCCACATGTATTGTATATCAGGGGTAGAAATATTAAGAATATCTTGGAAGGACAATCAAAAATGAACAGTGCATATAAATCTTTGATGTACAAATGTGGTTCCTATAGGTTTTGCAAATATATCTATAATGGACCTTGTGTCTCAGTTAGTGTTTATGACCGTACTCGGAGTTGCCTGGGCCGCTGTAATTGCAATACCATTATGGTTGTATATTTAGCAACTTGTACAGCATGCCCAGGAGTTTACATAGAGAAAACCACACAGAAGCTACGTGACAGGATAGCAGAACACTTTATGGATGTCAAAAATAAGAATGTACACAATGCACTATTTATGCACAGTACTAAATGTACTAATTTTAAAAGATTTATATTTTTTGTCATTGACAGGGTTTACCCCAATAAGAGAGTTGGCAATGGGAAACTAGAAGTGGAAGTTAAAGAGACTAAATGGCAGCTAAGATTGAATGCTACTTGTATACCGGGGTTGAATAACTTTGTCTTTATGGCTCCCATTTTAAAACAAAGGGCAGATGTTGTTTAATGTTTTATTGTTATCTCTATCTTTCTTTTATATTTTTGAAATTCAATACATGCATAGTTACTAATATAATGATGTTCATCGTGTTTCACTGTTGCAGTCATGACTGTAGGGTTCTCCCCTGCCAGCAGGCAGCCCTCGGTCGGCCAGAATCCCAAAGTCTGGGTCCGGCGTCGGCTGTTCAACCATGCTTATATTTTTGAAATTCAATACATGCATAGTTACTAATATAATGTTTTTAAAGTCAAAGGATTTTTTTATAATTATGTCTTTCTGATTCATTGTTTTACTGGCTAATGAAGATGCATGAGATAGGATGGCTTAATGATATTATGTTTGGATGCTTTGATTGGTTGGTGCACTAGTACTTGAATATTTAAAGTGAATGTTTCAACTTGTTTTTCACGACTCTGAAGAAGCCAGAATGTTATATGGTGAAAGCGCTTAGTCGTTTTTGTATTTTTAATTAGTTTTACCATTAAAGTCGGTCTCCACAGTATCCTTTGTTTGTGATATTTTTTATTCAGTTACGTTGTTTGTTGCCATTTGGCAGTTGTCAGTTTATTTTTCAGTTTTTATATCCTGCAACAGTTCCTTCTGGTTACCCTCTTTGGTGGAAATGGAAGCACTTGTCGAGGAACTTACTTTATCAGTGCAGAGATTGTCAACCTATCTAATGGAAGGAAGAAAAAGTAATGGAACTACCAACACTTTAACCAGCACACAGGCTGAACTGTTCACATTGCATACTCTGATGTCATGGGGGTTGGTTGTCCTAATGCAGCAACCAATCAAGATCAAAATACGAGGTTTGATATTATGGAATGATTTACTGTTCAAGCATTAACATCACTGGTGTAAGTGAGACAGTTAACAATATGCCCTCACTTAAAATCCAACTTGCCAATTTTGAGAAACTTTGTAGAAAATACAGAACCTTAAAATTGGACAATGCTGTTTTAAGTAAGTCCCTTGCATTGAAACAGGTCCTGAAAGGACTAAGGTTTTGGAAACAACTGTTGGGAATTGAAAATTAATCTTCAGCATACCGTGAGCTTATGGGCCTGTTTGATAGGACTGGTTTTGAGATGATGGACATCATTATTAAAAATAATCAAAGTAAGTTAGTACTTTTACAAAATGAAAGTTCTGTACTTAATCAAAGTATAGTTAATGATTTATTGTTTTCTCAACATATCGACAAGTATAACAAGGTTCTGTATGACTTGGACTGTTTTGTTAAAGATAATTTTAACAGGAAGCAACTCAAGTTGAATAGAGATACTAATGATTATGCGAACAACACAGCGTACCCAGCAGGGTTAGGTATGATGAGAATCTGGGGAATGAACATAACGCTTTTGAATGTAGTAATATTCAGAATACCTCTACAATGGATGAAGTGAGGGTGGATGACAATAGTAGGAAGAATGAACATTTTTTGGATCAAAATCAGCAGCCATGGGGATCGGAAAGGCTGAGAAATCAGGGCAACAGGGGTCAGAGAGATTGGCAGAGCAACAGATTTTACAACAGGAGACGTTGAGGGGTACAGATGAGAGCTCACTTTTGACCGACTTAAGTTCCTAAGTTGGTCATAATGAACTTAATGACATTAATGACTGAACAGAACACTATAATGGCATGTCACATACATGAAAGTGATGGTTTCACCATCTATAATTTTTGTGATTTGTATGTGTATATGATGCACATCTTTGTCTGCTGAAGAAAGACATTTCTTTGTTCCTTGTTATAATGCTGACATTGCTGAAGTACTGATTGATTTAAAAATGTATACTAGGCAGTTGAATCTGTGGTTATTTTTTAAAAATCAGAATTTTGAACCAAATAGGGGTAATGTTATACAACGCAAAAGCTTGTTTATTCCTCCTAACCATCCAGCGATTACAACTTTTGAGAGAATGTGTGAACAGGAATTTAGGAGAATTGAGAATGAGAAAAGGGTCAACTTTAAAAATGTAATGACCACTGAAATTAGTGTCTTAAGAGAATTAGCCAAAAACAAAAATTATAGGATTATGAAACCAGACAAAGGTGGGGGATAGTAATAATGGCACAGATAGATTTTGTGTCTAAAATGTACAATATTTTGAATGACCCTTCAACATATAGTAGGGTTTCAAGAAATTAGTTAAATAGAGCTTATACTAATACTGTTTCCTATCAGATGCTATTTTTCAAGGCAGTATTGACCCTAGTGAATTCAGATTTTTAACAGTTGAGACACCCACGATTCCAGTTCTATTTGGAATCCCTAAGATTTATAAGAACTTGAACAATCCACCTTTTAGACCCATTGTAGCTGCCAGGGGTTTTAAAACTGAATCCATAGCAGCTTATATAGACAAATGGGTTAGCATGGTAGTGAACGATGCCACACACATTCTAAAAGTTTCCTGGCATTGTCTCAAACTTTAGAGGCAAGTGAGGGGAAAAGGTGAATTCTTCTTTCTAACAATAGATGTGATCAATTTGTTTTCTATAATATCCCACAAGGAGGGTTTGGATCTTTTTCAAGAAAGTTTGTTGAAGTGTAGTTAAGATTGATCCACATAAATAAATGTATTAGTGGAATTTATGGAGGTGGTGCAGACAAACAATTTTGTAATGTTTGAAGGCAATTTTTTTCTTCAAACTGCAGGGCTAGCGATGGGAGCGAAGTGTGCCCCTGTATTTGCAAATCTAGTGTTTCAAGAATGGGAGAAAACTCACATTTTTCCTCTGCCTTTATGGCCAACATTTTGCTTTATGTTAGGTTTTTGGATGATATTCTCATTTTATGGCGAGGGGAGGAAAGACAAGCACTTGACTTTGTTGACCATTTGAATGATTTGTCTATATTTTTAAAATTCACATGTAAATGGCATTCTAATTAAATTGATTTCCTAGATATTCATCTTACAAAAAAATAGAGGTGATGATTTTTTGCCAGGTAGCATTTGTAGGAAGGAAACATATTCGAACATGTTGCTCCATTACGATAGTTGCCACCCCGCACACCAAAGGAGAAGCATTATTAAGGGGCAAATGGTTAGACTATTATGTTTAATTAGTGACAACAATTTATTTTATAAAGACATGTACATTTTGATAGGACTGTTTAGGGATAGGGGGTACCCTCTGAAAGTACTACTCAATATTAAGAAAGAAGTCTTTAGGAAGAGAAAATTTCATGATTATGTCTTTCTGATCCATTGATTTACTGGCTAATGAAGATGCATGAGATAGGATGGCTTAATGGTATTATGTTTGAATGCTTTGATTGGTTGGTGCACTAGTACTTGGATATTTAAATTGAATGTTTCAACTTGTTTTTCAGAACTCTGAAGAAGCCAGAATGTTATATGGTGAAAATGCTTAGTCGTTTTTGTATTTTTAATTAGTTTTATTATTAAAGTCTGTCACCACAGTATCCATTATTTGTGATATTTTTTATTTTTTATTCTATGGAGATCACTGCTCTACCCTGGAAAACAAATACAAATAAATGAAAAATCTCCATTCTGCATACTTTTAGAAATGTTGAAACCACAGCATGTTTAGCTAGAATATAACCATGTAGAGTTCTGAAAACATTTATTGTTACCTCTTCTTTTTGGGGTAAACTAAGATTAATACTTCTCCCGAGCTTTTGCACATTCATTTGACTCTCTAACAGTGAGGGGCAGAGTCCTGACTACAACTCAGTTGAGCTGGGATTGGCTGTGAATGGAACACTAGGTGAACTAGCGAGGGAGTGTGGGAATTGGTGACCAGTCCCAGCTCACCCATCATGGTGGGATGGGAGGGTGGGTGGTAGTCCAAAAATGTTTTGCCCACATCTTGAGGAGACTAGAATTATGGCAAGTAGAAAATGGTTCAAGGAAAAGCACCTGGACTTTCAATGCTATGCACATGTGCAGTAGCCCTCAATGCATTATTGTCAGAAGTGTGCTCATGTAGAGACAGTGTAGTAAGCCTTCTGCTGTACCAATGTGCACATCAGCTGTCAGCTTCCAGAGGAGGGACTAAGGACCTAAGTGAAATATCCATGAGTCTTGACACAGATGATGGTACGCCCTTTATGCTCAACTGTCACCCCAAGGAGAACTAATGTGCTGGTGGCTTTCACCCTTTGAGGAACAAATGGGTCCAGGCAGATTTATGGAGCCAAACTGAATTAAAAAAAATGTTTGCAAGTCCTGGATTGTTTCAGTGAGTATCAACCAGTATTCTTAGACACTATTTACTGCACAGTCACTAATACAATGATGAGCTTTTGATAATTTAAACTGTACATTTTTAGAGGGATCTTAATATAGGGATTTTATTGATAATATTGCAGCAGATGTAGTTGGATGAAAGCAAAGTGATTTTCCCCAATTTTATGAAAGAGTTTTAAAAAAATATGACACTAAAAGTTGTAATTCACAAAAGAGTGGTGATTTTTAAATGTACTGGTTATTCCTTATTGTAATATATGTAAAATATTAAAGCAATTATTTTTTAAGAACTGTAAGCAAACAATGGTAGTAGTAGTTTAAAAATCTTTTAGGTAAAAAGCAGAGTTTTGATCATAAAAAAGGGAAGATTAAAGAGAGGTTGGAAAGGGAAGGTGATAATAGAATATTGATGGGTAAGATGACCAAGTTTGGGGGCCTGCAAGCAATGCAGGCTCATAAACAAAACAACTAATGGAACTGTCCCTGGATATGCCAACGTTATACCTTACAAGGGTAATTTTAATTGCCACACAAAAGGGGTTGTATGCATCACAATTTGTGTACTTTGTGATAGATATTTTTTTTAAGTTGGAAAAAAAAACAAAAGTGAATTAAGATACAGAATATATTAGCATGTTTAAGGTATTGACCAAAGATCAAAGAAATACTTTGCCTAGTGATGCTTTATTTTTTATTAATTATTTTTTTGTATTTGAAAAGATTACCCCATATTTGAGGAGGTAATTGGGAATTATACTGGCAACTTATTTTGAATTCCTCTGTTGCACCAGGAATTAATGACATGGTATCCAGTAACTGTGTCTTGTCGATGTTTGTAGCCACATTATGTAAATTTTATACAGTATTTTTACATGAAATTTTTTTAGAACTATTTTATGAGTCAGTTACATTCAGCAGTTGTAATAGTTGTTTTGTTTTTAGAATGGTAGTAAATTATTATGCTAATGTATTTTTAACTGCTGTCTCAATGTATTTGTTTAAAGTTGTAAGGCTCATGTGATTAGTCATATGATATATTTGTGTAATTTCTTGACTATAAAGGGTAAGTGTTTTTTAACAAGCCCATTCTGATGGAGTCTTAGTAATGTAAGTCAAAGTGCTTAATGTATTAAAGAGTTCATGGTACTGGCAGTGTTTTTGTTTAAAATAAAATAAGTTTTGTCAGACTGAAATTGTGTCACTTTATGTGGAAGTTAAAAATCAAAGTTACTTATTTAAAGAAGACTAGAAGAATTTTATAAAATCATATTAAAAAATCTTAGAAATGAAAAATAATTTTCCCTACTCTATAACTAAAAAAATAAAAAATAATACAGTTTCCATTACATTGCATACATTATCATAAAATAACAAAAAGAAGAATAAATAATTATCTATTATAGTGTTAGTAGACCTAAGTGGTAGAATTGCCACACAGTTTATTAAGCAACAGTGTAAATAATGATTACCTTCTTCTCAAATAAAGCCACAAGAGCTTAAGGGTTAATTAATGGACTTTAAATAATAATGAAAGTGCAAATACAGATGAAGTATATGTGGGTTGACAAACCTACATATATTTAATAAAATAAAATAAAAATAGACATGGTGCATACAGAAAATTCCCATGCTCTAGATATCCAGGTTCCCTGGCTATAACATGCAACAGAAATACTGTCCCCAATTATCATAAATTAGATAAATTAACTAGTACTCAGAGATTAATCCACCACAGATAAGACAGCTATATTATCTCAGCTAAATAAGCACACACAGTTATATACAATGTTTTTCTCCCACCCCCCAGTGATCATCTCATTATATCACCTTTCTGACAGTGGAGAAAAAAAAAAGAAGTTATGTTCTTACCATAATGTTCCATCTGTGTTGTTGTTGTTCATTTATCCTTGATGTATACAACTCAGATCCAACCCTCGGAACCCACTCAGCCACTATAACAGCTCATGAGAACCAAAAAATTCTTGAGCTAAGACTCTACCTAGCATACGTCTCTGCAGATTAACTCAGATTGAGTTTGCAGCTATAGAATACAAAAAAACAGCTCTACAGAAACTGAAGAGGCTATGTTGAAGGTCATACATGAGACAATAGATATCCAGGACAAGAGTCCGATGCTCCATGGAGTCTGAAGGAAGGGGAAGGAGGGTGGAAAGCCTAGGATAAATGAAGACTGACAACACAGATGGAAAGTTATGGTAAGAACATAACTTCTTTATCTGATGTTGTCAATCTTCATTTATCCTTGATGTATGGGACAGAGTTCCCAGCTACCTTAGATCTTGGGAAGCCTTGTGGAAGGATATTCCTGAGCACCATAGAGCCAAACGACACTCTCCCCTGGAGACCAGATCCAATTTGTAAAGAGTGATAAAGGTATGAGGAGAAGCCCAGGTTGCTGCTGTGCATATTTCATTCATGGAAGCCTTTGAATGGAAAACAGCAGATATGGCTATTGCTCTAGTAGAATGTGCCCTCACCAGTGCTGGTAATTGGAAATTTTTCTTATTATAAATGAAGGCAATGAAATGTTTCTTATTATAAATTATGGCAATGAATTCTCTAAACCACCTTGATAAAATGATTTTTGAAACAGGTTTACCCAGAGATGGACCTGAAAAAGAGATAAATAAGTGGTCCGACTTCCTAAAATCCTTATTAATATTCACCCTTGTTAGAAAAATTTGGGAAGAAGACAGGTAAATCAATGGATTGATTAATGTTAGTTTCTGAGACTACCTTAGGAAGGAAGGATGGGTTAGTTCTTAGTGAAATCCTATCATTATGAAAAGTTAAATGTGAAGGTTTTGAAGATAACACTTGAATCTCTGAAATTCTTCTGGGGGAGGTAACGGCTATCAGAAAAATGGTCTTCCATGAAAGGAACTTCAGGTCACAAGTTGCCTCTGGCTCAAATGGGTAAAGGACCAAAGACTGCATTACCATAGTAAGATCCCAAGGAGCCACAGGATCTTTACAAGGTGGTTTTAATTGCAGGGTTCCTTTCATAAATAATTTACACAGCCTATGCGAAATTAACAAGTGGTCTTCGAAAGCCATTGTGGAAATTAGAAATGGCAGCTAGCTGGACTTTAATAGTAGAAGTATAAATTCCTTGTTCAAAAAGCGCAGCTAAAAATTCTAATACCTTTTTGACCAGAGTGGAGAAGGAATTAAAACCATTATTGTGTGCCCAAATAGAAAATCTTTTCCACTTACTGTGGTATAGTTTCCTTGTGGAAGGTTTATGGGGAGCCAATAAAATTTTTTGGACTGGAAACCATCCGTTATTTTGCCTGGCAATTAGTGGAATTGGAGGAACCAAGCTGTAAGCTTGAGGTTCTGTAGACTGAGGTGCAGCAGTCTCTGTGGATGGGACAGGAGATCTGGATCTGGGTCCAGAGTCCATGGACAGTGAATTAGGTGAAGCCACAGAAATGGGAACCAGACTTGTTGAGGCCAAAAGGGGGCAAGGAGGATCACCTTGCTCTTCAACCTGATAGCTTTCTTTAAGAAGAGAGGAATCAATGGAAAGGGGTGAAAGCACAGAGTAGTCATGAGGGTCAGTCATAAAGGACAGCATCTCTTGGGGACTCCCCCTGAGGAGGAATTAGGGGGGAGTAGCTGCTGCACTTGTTCCAGGGAAATGCAAATAGATTGCAGAAAAGCTGGCCCCATCAATGGAAAATCGACTCCGCCACTCTGGGATTGAGAGACCACTCATGAGGCAGGAGGATGCATCTGCTCAACTTGTCCGCTATCACATTTGAACTCCCCAGGATGTGTGTTGCTATTAGAAAATGGTTGGATGAAATCGCTCTTTGCCATACTTTGAGAGCTTCTCGACACAGATAAGACCTGGTTCTGCCCTGTTTGTTGAGATACCAGACTACTGACATATTGTCTGATTGAATCACAGTTGTTCCTAGAGGGAGGGCATCTTGAAAGGCCTACAATGCTAATAGGACTGCCATGAATTCCAGAACATTGATATGCAAACTGGCCTTTATCCAATTGCCTTGGACTGTTCTGCCCAGATAATGCCCCCCCCCCCATCTGGGAGGCGTCTGTGGTCACTATGGCCTTGGGCTGAAGCGAAACAAAGGGTCAGCCTAAGAGAATTTCCTCAGATTCCATTCACAAGGATGTCTTTCTTGCAATGACTGATGATGAAAATGGGATGCAGCAAGGGATGAGTCAGAATGGACCATTGGGATGTCAAAAGGCACTGCAGAATCCTTGTGTGAAATGTTGCCAGTGGGACCAGGGTGATGGCTGCCACCATGGACCCTAGAGCTTGAAGAACTATCACCACAGGTACCCTGTCATTGGAAAGAAGAGCTTGCACTTGGGACCTTATCTTCTGCAGCCTGTGTAGAGGAAGGGAAGCAGTACAAGTGGTGGTATTCAAGCAGGCTCCTATAATCTCCAAATCTTGAGTCAGACTTTGCTGTGATTTTGTTTGATACACTATAATGCCTAGACAAGCAAAAAGATGAAGAATAAAGTGTGTTGCTTGATGTAGTAGATGCCTGGTGGGAGCGGTGATGAGCCAGTTATCTAAATATGGAAACACTCAGAATCCATGCAGTCTCAAGTGAGCTGTTACTGCTACCGTACACTGGATGAACACCCTGGGGGCTGTAGTGAGACCAAAGGGCAGCACTCTGAATTGAAAATGACTGGCTCCTAGCTGAAAGTGGAGGAACCTTCTGGAATGCTTGTCCATTTTTATGTGTTAATACATATCCTGAAGGTCTATGAAGCACATCTAATTTTCTTCCTCTAAGAAGGGTAGGATAGACTAAACCGTGACCATCCGGAATTTTGTTTGCTGAACAAACTTGTTCAGAAGGCTAAGATATAAAATCGGTCTCAAGTCCCCTGTCTTTTCTGGCACCAAAAAGAACCTTGAGTAAAACCTGGATCCTATCTGGTCTGGTGGGACTTCTTGGTTGGCAATTTTTTCTAGAAGCTTTTGAATTTCTAAAACTGCTTGATCCCTCTGATTGGGTGGAATATTAAGGATTCTTCTGCCTAATCTTGGAATGAGCATGAAAGGGCTGTAATATCCTCTGGCAATGATCCTTTGCACCCAAGTATCTGTGGTTATTTGTCACCAGGCACTTGAGTGCAAAGACTACCTTCCCCTGACTGCCTCCACAGGCAAGCAATCGGGTCCCCTTTTAGCAGCGCTGGTAGGGCTTCCCTGAGAAAGAATCTCTAGAATCCTGATTTTGTGGGCCACCTCTGCTATGGGGTCAGCATCTTCCATTGGAACTCCCCCCTCTGCCCTGAGGGGAGCCACCACCATGTGTATCCTGAAAAAGCCCTTGGGATTTTTTGAACCACATCTTTCCACTCCTTTTATTCCTGGAATAGGACTGCTGGGGAGCTGAAAAACATGTGCCCACTGCAGGTAGGGTCTTTCCATCTTGCTCACACCTGGCTAGAGTTTCTCTGATTTTGGGGCCAAAGAATGACGATCCTTCAAAAGGAACATTGATGAATGAAGACTTAAATGGATCTGCAAACTCACACAAGCACATCCAGGCATGCCTCCTTATGGCAACACCAGAATCTGCTGTCTTAATCGTCCCTTTGGCTGCATGCACAATGAGCATCATGGATGAGTTGGAAATAGACTTCAGGGTAGTTAGACGGGAGGCCACTTTATCTTGAACTTCCTCAGACACAGCTCCTGCAAGGGTATCTGACAGTTCCTTGATCATATCCCTTTGAAGTCTAGTAAAATGTGCCATAAAATTTAAGGACCTTAAGGCGAAGGTTGATGATGCATACACCCACTTTTCAAACCTGTACAATACACTGGACTCCCGGTTGGGGTATGAACAGTGGAACTCTCTTCTGCAAGGTCCTTCTTGGTGGCCACTCCAACCACCATGCTATCTACTGCAGATCCCTTAGCCCAAATCTGATGGTTCTCTGGCACTGTGAGAATTTTGTCTGGTCTCCTAGTGATTGGCTGTATGGAGCCAGGGGCACTCCAAGCCCAATGGGCAGTCAATTTAATGAGATTGTCAGCAGGTGGGGCCACCCAAGAGGTAAATGGGTGAGCACCAAAGGCTTGCAGGTACACCTACTCCTCTGAGGTAGGGTCTTTGGGCTTCCAGTCAATCCTCTGTTTCAGTATTTCCAGAATGTCTCCAAAGTAGATGCCTTCTGGAGGGTGACCATGGGGAACCCTCCCCATCATCAAAGTCCATGTCCTCTGTGACAGATTCTTCTGGGGAATCTAAGTGCTTCCTCTTACACTTCATCTTCCGGGGCACCTCCTCAGTGGGAAGCTCTGTGGAGGACTCAGAAGAAGAAGAAGAACCCTGCGCAGGGATATCGCAGTTTTGGTGATCACTATCTGGAAGTGGAGGTTGGTGGAAACTCTGGACGAGAAGGAGTCCTGGGATAAAACTCTGATAGGGAAAGAGTCAGCTGAGAACCTGCAGAGGCCAATGCCCTCTCCAACACCTGGAAGGCAGGTCCCCCCCAAAGAGGGATGGGAGCCCAGAAATGAGAAGGACAACATCAGAACCATGGTCCCAACCTGTTCTGATGAAACCACCCCCAAATTCGGAACCAGGGAAGAACCCATATGTGCTCAGTCTCCAAGAGTCAAGGGTGGCTCCAGATAAAATACTGGAGTCAATCCAGGCCCCTTGGATCCGGCAGTGGAGCTACTACCCCAGGAGTCCATTGGCTCTGATGGAGTCGAGAAACTCAAGGCAGAATCTGGAATGGAAGTTAAAAAGATTGTCAGCACCAGTGCAGTTGGAACCAGAGGAATTGGGAGTCATAATCTCTAAACCCTTGGAGGAGGTTAGAGGAGAAAAAGTTGGTGGAGTCCTGGGACAGAAAGCCCCATCTCTAGAATGGAGTGTGGCCTGGGAAGAAACTGTAAGACCCCTGGCCACAAGGAGCTGATCCATCAAACTCACAATGTCGACTTCTGTCAGACTCCTGGAGGAATGGGCAGAAAAGGCTGAGGGAGATTCTGGTCTATCTGGAAAGGGGCTTGGAAGTTGTCCCATGAAAGGATCAATTGAGGGGGAATACCCTGTCCAGGGAAGTGACATAAGACCTGGTTTTGAAGTTATTGGCAGCACTGAGGCAGGTACTGGTTCCAAAATTTTGGAGAGAGCCACCAAGGGGACCAGTACCGATGGAGCAGATTGAACTATCAGTGCCATGGTGACTGGCACCAAGACCTGCAGCACAGAAGTTGTTACTACAGATGGTGCCGAAGAAGTCAGTTCCTTGGATTTTTTGTCTGCCAATTTCAGTTCCGCGGGAAGTGTGGGAGACAAAGATTTGTGCTTCTTGGCTGCTGGAGCCATAGGGGATGCTGGCACTGAGTGACTCCTCTTTTGTCCCTGTCCAGATTTAGAAGAAGAGGGAGATGAAGGTGAAGATATATCAGATTTGGATTGACTGAACAAGGCCTCCTCAAAAGAAGTTTTAATTAGAATTTTAGAATCAGTTTATATTTTCTTTCTACAAGGGCCTAGTGACTGAAGACTTGACAGATAATGCAATCTTCCTGTAAATGCATCAGGCCCAAGCCATAAACACAGGAGGAATGCCTATTGGAGTTGGGCATTTTCCTCCTGCAATCATGACATTGTTTGAAACCAGTTGTTCCCCTAGATTTATCTGCCATATTGTGTAAAGAAAATTTATCAGCTGCAGAAACACTCATGCAGTAGGCAAACACACACACAGGCTAGAAGGGAAAAAGGGCTACTAACAATCGTAGGCCAGAACTAAGAGGTAGGGGAAAGGAAAGAACTACCAACAATGGTAGATAGAGATACCATGAGGTAACAACAGCACACTCACTTGCAGAAACGGAAGTAACAGAGTGAAAACTAAGTTTGAGTAGAGGGAAAAACTACTAACAATGGCAGGAAAGAACACCGAAGTGTGGGGGGAAAGGACAGTGTAAACAAGCTAAGTGGTTAAACTGGGTAGAAATATAGATATATGTGTGTGTATATATATATATATATATATATATATATATATATATATATATATATATATATATATATATATATATATATATATATATATATATATATATATATATACATATATATATATATATATATACATATATATATATATATATATATATATATATATATATATATATATATATATATACATACATATCAAAAAATCCAGCACTGGCACAAAAGCCCACAATCCAAGAAAGGAAGTTCCAATAAAATACACTGTAATAAACAAATCTACAAAGGCAGTGTATGAAGAATTTAATGTTCCAATACACCATCCACAACAGCAATGGCAAAAAACACAAACCGGTTTCACCTAATGGCATTATCATTGACTACTCTTCTTAAAACCTAAAAGATAGTCACCTATAGTTCTGCCCCTCCAATAACCAAAATGACAATTGACATCCGTTTGATTACAATTCATATAAACATAAGATTTTGTCTCAAAAGGAACGTATGTGGATTATAAATCTAGGAGCATTGTTCAAACTGGGGCTGAATGATTATGTATAAATTTTGTATTATTATCTTTTTGATATTTTTGTTAGTTTTTGATTATTTAATATTTGTATTTGGTTGGTATGGTTATAAAGGGAATTGTGCCTTTAACAAATGGCTTTATATGTTACACGAGTTACTTCCTGTTTACACATTGATGATGCCATTGGGTGGAACTGGTTTGTGTTTTTTGCCACTGGTGGTGTGTATTGCTGCCATGGATGGTGTTTTGGAACATTACATTTTTCTTATACTGCCTTCATGGATTCATTTATTACAGTGCCTATTTTACTGGAACCTCCTTTCCTGAATTGTGGGCTTTTTTACCAGTGCTGGATTTTTTTGGTTTCCTGATTATGTTATCCATTTCATTTGCTGGATGTTCGTGCACCGTGTCTGTTGGATGTTTTATATATATATATATATATATATATATATATATATATATATATATATATATATATATATATATATATATATATATATATAAAGTTTTGTGAAGAATTATACAGAAATTCAAAGTACTCAAGAGAAAAATGAAAAATATATTTAGCTGAAGAGAGAATGTGACTGGCACGTGTTTGTAGAAGAGTGGCAAATGATATCTAAGGTAATCTGGAGAGAGGTATTCTGGGTAGAGTCTTAGCTTGAGAGTTTTTTGGTTCTTGCAAGCTGTTAGAACAGCCGAGCCCGTTCTGAGGGTTGGAACAGAGTCCCATATGTCAAGGATAAATGAAGACTGACAACATCAGATCAAAAGTTATATACTCACCATATTAAGTAATCTGTGTTGTCCCTTTCCATTTAGTTCAGCTTGTAAGTTATTGGATCCAAGAATGGCCACACACCACAAACTTAATCCCATCAAGCTCTACCTCCTCTACCTATAATCCTTCACTCCTCAGGATTACCTCAGATTGAGTTTGCCCCACATCACCCAAACTGACAATGTATAATATCTATGGGAAAAAAACACAAAGGATCCCAACAAAGTAGGAAAAAACAACTTTCCCAACGCAGTCATCCCATGGTCAACAGGCTTGCCATAAAGGCAGGAAAGATGGAAGGTTGAACCAGATGGAAAAAGAGAGCAAGAGAACATGGATGTATCATTATGGTAAGTACATAACTTTCATACGCAATGTTGTCTTTTTTGTCTGGATTTATCCTGTGGGACAGAGTCCCTAGCCAGGTAAAACCCTAGGGAGGTATCACAGAAGGATATTGTGCAATACGGTGGAACCAAAGGAAGTTCTGTACCTCGATTGAATGTCCACTTTGTAATGGGACACAAAGGTGTGCAGGCCCAGAAAGGTAGCAGCTGCAGAGACCTCATCCAATGCAGTTCTGGAGAAAAAGGCACAGAAGTAGCCATAACTTCAGTAAAATGACCTTTTGGTTTACCTTGCATGGTCTTTCCTCTCAAATTATACCCACAAGAAATACAATCAGATAGCCACTTGGAGAGAGTAATCTTATACACTGGCATGCCCAACTGGGCTTTTCAGAAGGAAATCAGCAGTTGTTTAGACTTTCTGAAAGATCTGGTTCTATCCAAATAGAACCTCAATTGTCTACGAACATCAAGGCAATGCAACAGAACAGAGATATTTATCATGACCATGCCAAGAGAAGGAGGAGGAAGAATGGACAGTCTCCCGATGGACACCAAGGAAAACTTCAACCACCACTTGTTCTGATTCCGACAGGCTTCTGTCAACAAAATTGGGAACTCCTTCGGATGTACCAGGTAAGACCACTGAACTGCCAATGTCCACTGCAGAACCCATATGTAGCACATCACTAAAGGAACAAAACAAATGGTATCTGCATTGTGTCCCATGAGTCTGAGAACAAGATAAGTTGGAGGTTTTGGGCAAGAGAGCAATGAAAGAGCTAGACCCCACAGGGCTGACATCCTAGAGACTGGAAGTCTTCAATTTGTGAAACTGTGTCCAAGTGGTAGTCTATGAACTCTGTAAAATCAAAGAAAGGCCCAGCAACACAGCAGAAAAATAAAAGCATCCAATTTTAATGTGTAGATAAGTGCTTTCATGACTTCTGGAGCTTCTCCATACCATAAAACAAACAAGCACAATCTCATTTATATACTAAAAAAATTAACTCAATGAATTAATCCATTTAGTTTCAATGCAGGTTTTAAAGGCACAGTATCATTCAGACTAGCATTTTTATCAGCTTGAAGTGTCAAAATCCATTGCAGTTAAATACATTCAGTCTGCATAGTGTAATCAACTCCTCTTAAGTTTCTATCAACAAGTTGTAATACAAAAAAATTAACATAATATGAATTACCAAGGGCATTAACATGTTTGGCTAATGCATTTGATGGCTTATCTTTGCAAATATTGTACATGTGTTCTAATACACATTCTTATACAGAACAGTTCATCTTATCCACACAAAAATGTAAGCATAAAACACATTGGTGCCAGATATATCAAGCCAGTACTTCCACAATCTGCATAAAACTTAGGGTCATAACAAATACCTGTGTCTGGGTGAATAAATCAAGGGGTAGAGTAAAGATATCAACAAGTATTACATGAATTGAATGGGAAAGTACCCATGTGTTCAGACTGTATCTTCTTTCTTTGATTATATACATAACAAAGTTGTCGCTTTAAGGATTTATGATTTTTAAAGCAAAATTGAAGTTCTGTCCCAACAGCTTTTTAAGGGTGTGATCTGCCAACAAACTCTGCCAATTTTTCTTAACAATGTCACATATAAGAGTAACATCACTAGAGAACATAAGTGAAACTTTTGGACAGGTCTTTTTAAGCACAGAAGCGGTGGTGGGTGTATTACTCACGTGTCAGAAAAGAAAGCCTTCACCTATGGTCCTATTTATTTCATGAGCGAGATAACCTCTATTTATAAAGTTATCTCATAATTCATTAAAAGCCTGTTATAGGGTCAAATCATCATTATGTAATCTAGAAACTCTCATGAATTGTCTTTCTGCAATATTTTTATAAATATGTTTAGGGTGCATACTAGATCTATGTAATAAGTTGTTCTTTTTACATAATTTTTTTATATACAGTGGTTCTAGTTCAATCCTCATCATCTAAGAACATCAATATTAGATGAAGTGTAATTCAATGTGAACTTCAAGAAGTTTGTCATACTATGGAGATTCTCCACAAAATCAAATAATTGTTCTACAGAGCCTATCCAGATCAAGAAAACATCAACAAAGTGTTTATAAAATTTAGTGAATTCTAAAAATCTGTTCTCTCTCTCAGGACCTTATTAATTTCCCAAAAAGCTAAAACATGCTGGCACAGCTATTGGCAAATACTGTGCCCATTGCTACGCCAACTTTCTGTAAATAGAAGTTCTCTTTAAATATGAAAGCATTGTTTTCAAAGATCAATTCTAATAATAAATAAATAAAATTAATATCCATATTTACATAGTTACTTGAATGAGAAAGGAATGTCTAGCATATTCAATTACGGTATCATTAGGTATGACAGTAAACAGACAGCAGACATCTAAAGTGAAGAAGAAAAAATCGGAGTCTCTAATGGAACCATTTAAACAAACAGCCCAGTTAGGAAGTGTTTAGTATCTTTTAAAACTAAAGGCACTGTATTTAGTAAAGGTCTTAACCTCTTCTCAACATAAATTGGAATGGATTCTATAAGCCATCCATGGCTAGAGGCTATCGGTATCATAAGAGGTCTGTTGAGATATTTATGAATTTTGGGTAAGCCATAAAAAAATGGAATCAGTGGTTGTTCTATAACAAAAAAAAATATATAAATCATTAGTAATAAGCACACTCATATGAAAACCAAATAATAGTGTATGCATTTTACTAATTAATCTATTAACTTCAAACTAGTGTATAAGTATATATGTATGTTTGTGTCTTTCGTCTTTTCCCGGTTAGGGGTCGCCACAGCTGAACTCCGGTCCGCTAATGATTGGCAGTTGATTTTTACATACCGGCTTGCCAGGCTTGATGCACAACCTTCAACGAAGGTACACCCATTCACACATGTCTCCACGCAGAAGACACTCTAGTTGAGAATCGAACCGGACAGCGTCGTACTGTGATGCAACAATGCTACTGCAGCACCACCACCACATAAGTATATATGTATACATATCAGAAAGCATATTAGACATTTGTTCTAATTAAAATGACTTGTCCATAACAACAATCACTCCACCTTTATCTGCTGGTCTAATTTGAATGAGTGGCAAGTCTTTACATTTTTTAAAGCTATATGTTCATTGATCGTTAGATTAAAAAATGTACTTTTTGTGAGAATTAGATAAGACATTAAAGACATCTGACTCACGTCTTTAAAAATTCCTCCATTAATGGGTGTAATACAGGAACAAAAGTGCCAGGTTTCTTTAAATTAAAACTTTGCATTTGATTAGAAAAAATAAACTTCAACATTCCTAGCAAAAAACTTTAAATCAAGCAATACATCAGTAATGTCTAAACGAATTGCTGGAATGAATGACAGTCCTTTCTGAGTAATGCTAATTGATGTTCATTCAGATGAACAGTTGAAATGTATACCAGACAGACAGTGTTTTGTTTCATGTAAGAACACCTCCGGCTTTCTGAGCAAAACTTGTAATCTTCTGGTGTCTCTTCCTTCCTTGACTCAATGACTGCCCTTCTTTCATTCTTAAAGGGACAGGTAGTGTTGGAAAAAACAATAAAGGGAATAGTATCAATGTCTGTGGTAGACTAGGTTGTTTCTTCCTAACATCAGGCATGGAACTGGACAGTTGTACATCTGTAGATTTTAGTACTTGAACCACTGGACCACAAACAGTATTAGAAAAAGTACTTTCAGTTGAAGTAGATGGGTTATCAATGCAATCACCTTTGCACATGGTATTATCAGTGTCTTTAACTACTACACCTTCTACCATATTCTTAGGCTAGGAGAAAATTTTGCCACATTTAAAGTTAGAAAAATCATGTTCAGTCTTCTTATGTTTTTGATTCTGCAGCCTTGCTTCATACGTAGGTACACTGTTATATAGATTCTCTAGATGATGCTTATAACTCTCAGAAGCATATTTTGTGTCAAATATATGTTGTAATGTATTGATCTCACCTAAGCAACAAATCCTCATTTGGTTTAAAAAAAAAATCAATCAACAATTGCATATAACTGAAGCCTAGATCAAGGTTAAGAATTTGCCAATGTTTTAAAACTATGGGGAATGTATTTTCATAAGGAGGCATTTTAGAAATATATAAGCCTCTAGTTACCAATTTAAAATGTAAGCAAGCCTCTAGATGTAGGTGTTGCCATTGCAACCTCTTATATTTAAATAGTTTATTTTCAAGTTCTTCAAATAAGTTCATAAATCTTTCCATATTAGTGTGTTCTGCTTCAGTATTAAATATAGCAGTTTCTGTAGCACTCATGAGTAGAAGGGGATTACCTTCAATATGTAGCATACAATGTAGTTGATCTAAATGTTTAAAAGACCCAGTGCCATCAGGGGTGTAGTCTAATTCAAAATCACTACCTTCAGCCATGTTCGATGTGTCTAACCAAAGTAAAAAATTGAAGTAAAAATCATAAATAAACAACTTGAATAAATGTTAGTCTAAACAAAGCACTTACCTATACATTAAAATTAGAAAAAATAGCAATAGTGGAGTCACCATGGCAGAAAGCATAAATTTATTAAAACATGGGATTAGCTCTTTTGGAAGTATTCCTTCATCAGATTCATTCAATACAATACAAAAACATTAAAATCTTAAAAATACTGAGCAACCAATCAGCAACTCTAAAGCATAGTCATAAACCAATCAGTAAGCCAGAAGGCAGAAACACCTAATGGTTAAATTAAATAGCAGCAACCAATCAATAAGGACTTTGCATTAAAGAACATTAAATGAATACATTTTATTCATAACAAATAGCATAGAGAAACACTAATTATAATCTGCGAGCTTTTAAAACAGGTTTTAATGGAATAAAACCATCCAAACCAGGAAAAATATCTGCTCGAGGTTAAGGAAATGCATTGGATATCGGATCTGCGAGCAGCTATTCCTCCTGGAATTTGTAGGGTAGCTATGGATATTTTGGGGCCTCTGAGTACCCCAAGCTCCACAGAGAATAAGCATATCCTGGTGATAGTAGATTAAGCTACTAGATATCCTGAGGTCATGGTGGCTCTGTCCTCCATTGAGGCAGAAAAGGTGGCAAATGCTTTGTAAGAGATTTTCAGCAGGGTAGGTTTCCTGAGAGAAATACTGACTGACAGAGGTGCCAATTTCATGTCAGACCTGCTGGCTTGTCTATGGAAGCACCTAAAGACCACCTCCTGCCATCCTCAGACTAATGGTCTTGTGGAAAGGTTAAACTCTACACTAAAGACCATGCTACAGGCATTTGCCTGTTAGTTTGAGAGAGAGTGAGATATATATTTGCCCCATCTGTTTGCATACAGAGAGGTAACCCCATGAATCCAGAAGTTTTTCACCCTTTGAGTTGTTGCATGGGCGTAGGATGAGGGGGGCTTTAGATTTTATTTGTGATGAGAGGGAAGGCAAGTGTAAATCCCACAAGGAGTTTGTTGTGGTGTATGTCCTAAACCTCAGGACAAGGCTTAGGGAGCTCATGGGCTTGGCCCAGGGGAAGCTGGCAGGAACCCAACAGCAGAAAAAGGTCTGGTACGACAGGACTGCTTGAACCCAAGAATATGCTGTGGGACAGCACATTATGGTTCTCATTCCTGTCAGACACAATAAGCTGCAGGCAGCTTGGGAGGGCCCCTTCAAAGTGGTAAGGAAGGTCAGTGATGTTACCTACATGGTGGGACTGCTAGGCAAGAGGCAGGGGCACACAATGTACCATGTTAACATGATTAAGCCTTACCATGATAGGGCCCTGGTGCTGAGTATTTGCAGTAGGTGGCATGAGGGGTCTGAGGAGGATCTGTGGCTACATCGAACCGGCCAGCAAAATGCCAAGTTACTAAGGTGGAGCCTAGGGTTGCAGGCATATGACATGACAGCTCAGCACTATAGTGGAGTCATCAATGCCAGTGCAGATGGGTTCTCAAGACAGGGCATGGGTTAATGTGCTCCCAGAGAGGCCCACTCCTCTCAAGTAACATTTCTCAAGGATCACTTGAAAAACTAGTTTGAGTCTTCAAAGGGGGGAGAGATTTGACAATGTGAGGTATTGACAGCTATGACAGGAGAAGTAGGGCAGTGGATGTGTAACATATGCCAGCACAATTAGCTGGAATTTTGTAAAGAATTATATGTCATTTTATATCAAACTGATTTGTACATATGCTTGTGTTGAAAAATGCATTTGTAACGCTGGTGGTGTTAAAAGTGTATCAACAGTGGGTCCTGCTGGACAGAAAAGAAATATACATGCATGTAATAACTGATTAAATGTACAGATTGCAACTGCATATGATACTGGAAGAGAAGAGGCTAATCTTAATCCACTTGACTTTGAAAAATATTCTGAAATTAAATTACTGAGCCTTGGCCATAAAGATGTTATCTCACAGTTTTGAATGAAGCCAGAGATGCAATGTCTGTAAGAAGCATGGTTTGTTAGTCTTTGTAGGAAGAGCAGACATGTTAAAATTGTTTTACAGCTTCCAGATGCTGCAATAAACTTTAGCAAAGCTTGAGATATTTATTGTAATACATATGTGCTAAATCCTGGCAGCTTCTAGTGATGGGGTAGTGTGGGAAACACAATCAGATGACCAGATGTGATGTCATTTAGTAACCAACAATGAAATAATATTTAGATATTACAGAAAGAAGTCTCTCAGTGACTGAGCACTCTGTTTATGGAACCTGACAAGGAAGGACCATTCACCTACTTCATTTCGCCTTGCTGTAGTAAGAGAACTAGGGAATAGTAATTCTTTACATCTATCAGGAAAATATAGTGAGATTAGTTAAGTGCTGTTTTTCAGTTTTTGTGTGAATCTATTCATCTGTATTATTTTAATATTTCCTGTAATTGAAACTCTGATGTTTATTGCAAATAGATATTCCATATTTTCATGTTCTTTTATTATTTATTATTAAATATATTTAAACTTTTCATTGTGGCTGGTCTTTTAGAGACCATATTAACCATTGAAAATACTATATCTATTTGGTGACACACTGTGGCCACTCCTGAAAGCCTTGCTGCATTGGCCAAACACTATCATTTGTATTAATATTAATTTAATTCTGTATAACTGGGTACCCTTCTAAGAGCCTAACAGTAGCTGGCTTTGGAGTGTCTGATGGAAGTAACTATCTTAGAGTCTGGTTAGAAGGGGGCATAGCTAGTAAATCTATGCCTGCCTTTCCCAGGTGTGTGTGTGTGTGTGTGTGTGTGTGTGTGTGTGTGTGTGTGTGTGAAAATCAAATCTGAAAGAGTGTGTGTGTGTGTGTGTGTGTCAGCTGCTTAGAGCAGGAGCACGAAGCACTGGTTTCAAAGAGAGACTGGTGAAGGACTTGGCTTGGACACTCAGCTGAGGACTCAACTGTATAGCTGTGCCAGTGGGGAGCCTTACTGTGGATGTGGAGAGAGAGGGGAAACCAGCCCCTGGTCTGAGTGTGTTCCCTGTGTTCTCTTAAGGGAAAAGGTGCTTGATGCAGAGAGCTGCATCTGGAAACACTGGGTGTATCCATTTTTGTTACAAGTGAACATCCCTCTCCAGTGTCAGTGGTGAGGATTCAGGCTCCTTGATTACCGGCCAGGAGGGAGGACTTCACAGGGGCATTAATAAAGGATGCCTTGGGATGGGTGAGACTATTGTCTGGGTTCTTAGGGATCAGTTCCACCATACCAGGCTCCTTCCATGCCCTTTGGGACACCAGATCAATAAGGGTGTTTGGGGAGGAACCATCCATGATGTGGATAGGCTCACCCTGAAGGCCTCCTAAAATACTGACTCCTCCAGAGATGGGGTTTCTGCAGTACACTTCCAATGCTGGTGAAGAAGCTCCAAAAGATAAACAAAGGAGGCATCCTGGGGGGAGAATTTGTAAGGACCCCTCTCCTTCCTCAAGGTCAGTATCCCAGGTGAAGGACTCTTAAGGAGAGTCAGGTGCTTCCTTTTGCACTGCCTCTTACCTGAAACTTTCCAACTTGGCATCCAAAGAAAGGGAACAGGCTGGGGGACCCTAAAGGAAAAGCAGACTGGAGACCACCCAGGGTGAGCTGTCCTAGAGCAGGTTGAAGTGTGTCCACAGGTGCAGATGTCGGGGGGCACTGGCTGTACCTGACCACTCTTTCACCTGATGGGAAAACATCCTTTCCATGACATCAAAGGCAAAAAGAGGAGGTTAGAAAAGTCTGAGAACAGTGACTGGAAAAGAAACTTAGAAGGGAACAATGGAAGGACATATGTTTGGCTCCTAAATATGCAACAAAATCCAGACGGTTTAGGATTTTTTTCTTGGAAGTGTTTGCATAGGTATCTTTATACCCCAAGCAGACTTCAAGGCATTCTTCCTCAAGTAAATAGCACAGTTTGAAAGTGTCATGGGGAAGAAACAGGTAACTGTGAACATGTTTGGGGAGTGTAATAAGTTGACAGATTTTAAAAAAAATCACTGCAGAGTAATATAATTATTGGAGGAGGAAATGGATGTAACAAAGGAATTATATTTTGGAGGTGGGACACAGGCTCTGAATAGCTTAGATACATTAAGGCCTTATTACATTTAATTCTGTTGGCTGCCATAAAAGCAGTTACTAGAAAATTAAAATCAAAATTTAAACCAACTGTATTAGAAGTACCGAATATTGTAAAATAGATGAAAGAACTGGAAGAGGAATCTATAGAAAATGGAAGGAGACTATTAGAAATAAATGGAATGTGTGATAACAATACATGCAGATTAATGTTCAGAAGGAGGAGTAAAGTTTAAGAGAAGGCAGAAACTGAGTGATTTATGTACTGCTGGACTTAAAAGACAGTTGGCATAAAGAAAGAAAATGTGTATAATGTCAGTAAATGGAAAAATGTTAATATGGTTGGTTTCTTTTCTATTACTGTATATGTGCCTACGTGTCTTAAGTGATATTTTAATAAAGGTGTTTTAAACTCTTCCACGCCTGTCTAGAAAAATATATCATGCCACCTTGACTTGAACATAACATTACACTTCCAATTTTTTAGAACCCCATTTCATCAAAAATCAGTTGTTAAAAATAACATAATGCTGACCAAGTTAAAATAAAATCTCATTCAGTTTCAGCCTCAATTTGAAATATTATAGCACTTGTTTTCAGTTTTGTAATCTCAACACTTTCTGGTTGCCTAATTTTTGGATGTGTACTTGCATTGCCATTGCAATTTATTTCCTCATTAAGTATCAGAGCAGTCTATTGAGGTATTACATTCTCCTCAGAATAAACCCAGACTCTAATGTAACATGCAGGGAGAACTTATAGTTTATGGCAGGGCAAAACCTGGTCTTCTAAAGTTTCAGATGCACAAACTCACAGAGTCTCTCTCACCCACTCATAGACAAACGTGGTATCTGTCTCTGAGTTCTAGTTTTCGTACTACATGTTCATGTTGCACATTTTCGACAGTATCTTTTTTAGGCAGTAAGAAAGAAAGAAATGATGGACTTCCCTTTCTAGGCAAAAGTGGATATTTAAACACTATAACGTGACTCCTGGCAAAGGCTCCTGGTAGCCAAAAAGTTTGAATAAACGCAAAACCTATGTTTGTTCAACAAAATGTATGGTATTATGTCACATTGGTTTTCCAGTGTCTTGGTGTTGTTATATGGTCTGTAGAAAGCACCAGTAAATGGCACCATTATGCACCCACCAATAGCTTCCATATCATATGCTGTTCACTGAATCACACTTGTCAATTACAAACCCAGGATTTGAGTCTTGAGTTGACTAGGTGATTCGTCATCCATTTGGTTGTTCCTATCATGACATCAGGCACATGTGCAGCTCTGGATGGTCCCAGATGAAACATGTAGCTGTATGCAGCAGTGAAGAGGAGATTAGGATTCTTCAGCCAAATAAAATTAAAACAGAATAAGGCAAACAGTAGATCTCTGCAAAGGATCTCTTCTGAAAATTACACATTGCTTATGCTGTTCCTGTATTACAGTGCCTATGACTTGCTTTTTCTGTGCCACTTGGGAGATCAACCAGATAGTGTAGACTGAGTGACAAAAACATTTTTCTTTAATCCTCTGTGGGACTTGACTACTTTTAATGCTTGCAGATAAAGACAGAATTGGGAAACCTACTTTATCTGGGATTGAAAAAGTAAACATTTTGTATTTTGTGGGAGACATCAGAGATTGTTTAGCAGAATGGGGGTAATCATGGTGAAGGCTGCAGTTTTGTGCATACTACTCACGGCTGTGGGTTCTACAAGTAGTTAGAGGATGGCAATGAGAAAGAGTTCCTGTATGGGGGTGTCTTGCTGGTACTGAAATTATGCAATATCTTGGAGATTTCCTGTGTTAGGTATCATTTACTTGGTGGGGAATGAAGAAAGTGACTCCTACTGTATTGGGTGATGCTATGATAGGTGGGGCACAAGTGAAAAATACTGATATATGAATGAGAACATGAGAGTTGGACCAATTAAGTTACAAAATCACTTAGACTGTAGCTGCAAAGTGGGGTGGGGGGTACAGTTTTATTTCTACAATAAAGGCAACAGTAAAGTGTTTGAAATAGCAAGACTGCTTAGAATGTTTAACATCAGGACCAAATGCACTCTAATGAGTGACCATTTCAGGAATATCAAAAGTGATTGCTCCTAGGGCAAGAACCAGTTGCTCCTACTGCTTCATTTAGGTAGAATCCATTATCATAAGCAGAAAATGCCATCTACTTTCTGATTATGTTTGACATAGAAACAAGCACCCAGGATTTCATTCACTTGAAAAGAAGTTCCAGAGTTAATCTGTGTGCAGCCTTTGAAAATATTGCTATGAGATGGCAGCCTTACATGGATATGGTGAATCCTATATTACCAGACACAACAGATAAAACTGGACTGACTGGACACAAACTCTAGTAAATGATGACTTTAGCGCTAACCTAGATTACCTTAAAAATTCACCTGCAATTGGGCCGTGAGGAAAATGGGGAGAGCTCAGAAAACTCTACCATAATCCTACTAATATTAGTGGTGGTGGTGGGGCAACCACTTCAACCACCCCTAGACGTGGCCTGCTTATTTCCAATAGCTGAAATAACATCCACTATGTCTCAACTTGGTAAGCTTTAGCTGTATTCCAGGGAGGAGAAAGAGTATCAAAGGACAGCCAGTTCCTTCCGCTTACCTGTTTAAGTCCACTACATTGTAATGTAATGCCTGATGTAGTGCTTGGGGAGAGTTACACAGCAGTGGAAAATCAATAAACTTCAGTTGTGTTACAGTGAAGGGGACAGTCTGTTCCTTCTCCTTGATAGCTGTATTTACAAGGCACTATTTGTATGATGAAAGACAGGGTAGATGTGTTAGAATAAGGGAACTTGTGTGCCAGTTTGTATCAAGTATGCTTTAGGAGTTATGAGCTGGATTTAATTATGTACAATGCCAGCTGGTTACAGTTACTCTTAACCACAGCAGATTATGTATGGTTAGTACAACCAGTACACTGATTCTGCATTCTTGTTAAATTAAGCTGATTGCTGTCATGTGACTTAGCTGTTACTCTCAGGGGACACAACTGAGTTGAGGGCTTCATGACAACTGACAATGAGCAAAGTAAACAGAAACTATCATAGTAAAAGTGAGTCACTGCCCACCCCCAGCAAAGTCATAGCACATTACTGATGTTGCCAAATCACAATTCCAAATTAAGCAAAATCTTAGGAGAAAAGGCATTTTTTGGCAGTTGATCAGATGTAGTGGTTACTAAGAAAGAAACACCTTAATGGAAGCTAGTTTTGGTTGTTTCTTCCAATGCAAACTTGTTCACATGCACACAGTAAACAGAAATGAAGATGATTAATAGATGGGATAAATAAATGCAATGGATCTGACAGGGACACTAAGAGCCAAAATCTATCTATTTAGTCTACAAAAAAGTCAATTAATGGCAGCATTTGATGCGAGATAGTTGAAGTTCACAAAATGCTGCTGTTTTCTGAGTCAATATTTCTTAGCATCTTTTCCATGGTCTGAAGGTCCTTTTTTGTTTATCTGTGCCCAACTTGATTCTTAGCATTTTACTTGACTTGGTTATGTAAATAAAAAGATTCAGCAGCATGCTGAATACCTCACTAAAATAATCACAGGCCTAAAGCAGATGCCCTACACTGACCGCCTTAAAAAACTCCAGCTATACTCTGTCGCATATCGTCTACTCAGAGGCGATCTCTGCTTAACATACAAGGCCATGTCAAACCCAGAGCTGTTGGACATGCTACACTTAAAGAAATCCCAATCCCTCAGAGCCACACGCTCCAGGGATCTAAACCTTGTCATCACAATAAACAAAACATGCTGGAGGGATAGGTTCCTGACCCAGAGATTCCCCAGACTCTGGAATAGATTGCCCATACATGTCAAGCGGAGTGCCTCTTTGGCCCTCTTCAAAAGGTTGGATGGGAGAAAGGAAATTCACCCCGGGGATCACGTCAGTCACCCTGCTAGACAGGGGTCCAGGGAAGTAAAGAGTGTGGGAAGAAATAGCCAGGGAATTGTTATGGCTAGGCTTGTATAGGCCCTAGGGCTGATAGCCTAGTACCAACCAATGAACCTATGAACCTATATGCAGATCCGCCTCATTTTGAAAAAACTTTAGCCTGGAAGTTACTTACACTTAATTTCATTGTGTCCACAAAAATCAGAGATTGCATGCCTGAGTGCAAAGCCAAAATCCTTAGCGTCAAGGATCTCTCTACACACCACAGAACAGTTAGCCCTCTCACTGATGGAACAGAAGTCGTATGTTCCTAGTTCTGTGGCTGTTGTCATATGAAAAGATTATGTGGTACAAAGAGTAAATGACATTGTGAAGCAAAGAAGGAGCAACTATTGATAATGCCTAATCCAGAAGAGAGGATACAGCTCCTCCCTCACATCAAGACTGCATACAAAGGGAAACTACAAGTCAAATACGGTTAGCATACTATACAAGGCAGCTGAAGTTCACAGTATGACATATTTGTTTAAATATTACTTTACTTAACAGTTCTGTGTTGTTCTAAGGTTCATACTTTCTTGATCAATGTCAAACATGGACTTAAAGCATGCTGGTCAGATTGATTATATAAGCATGCACTATCTGTAGCATTCTGGTTAAGCCTGCAGTGCAGGTCCAGATAGATGCAAGTCTGAAATCTTTACCACTAACAGTCCTGATGTGCTTACCTATTATAGGTAATAGCAGAAGAACTCAGTCCCAGTTTGCTGTGCTCAATGCATGCCTGGACGAGAGCCAGTGCTCCACATTGCAAGCAGCACTGGATGTCTCATTCCTATAATCAAATATATAGTCATCCTTGTAAGTTTGGACAAGATATACAATAGTTTACTGAATAAAATGAACTTCTGATGATGTCATCCATTTTTCCCTATCTTATTGTACATACATAATCCTTGTTTAGCGTTTTCTTGTTTATCATTCCAATTTCCAATTATAGCAGCAAGTGGTAGTTATGAGTGTGTGTGTACTGTGGATAGCAGTGAGAGGTGCTGTCCCTTTAACTCAACCTCCAAAGCCACTGAGACAATTTCATTCTGACATCACACACGCCTTCCGAGCCAGATGACTCTGACTTGTTTCATTCTCACATCTTACCTGAAACTAATCTGACAGATGTTAACCTTCAGAATGGCAGTCAATAAAACATTTTTTATTTTTCTGCATGGATGCTGTCTTTCTGTGCATCTTGCTTGCCATGGCTCTCCCTTTTGATGCAAAACATTCATAGATTTCAGGCACTGAGTTGTCAGTAAAAGTAGGTTTACAGCAGTAAGAGCTAAAGTCAAGTGTTAACTTAAACTGATGTTCAGCATAGGCCTTTAATTTTAAATTTGCTTCAATAAAATACATTTTGGGTAGTATACAGCAGTTTTGTAATAGGCCACAGGCAGACCTCTCAACTGTCCCTATTTTGGAGGAAGGTTCCTATTTTCAGGCTTGATTTACCCCTGCAAAAGACGTTCCTATTTTCAGGCTTGATTTATCCCTTCACACAATTTCTGAATGCCCCTCATCATACATGATTTTTGGAAGCTGTCTTGTACTCAGAAAGTACAGTTGTGTACACTTACCATAAATGTAGATGTTCGAGTGTATTCACTGTTGAAGTCATCACATTTGGGTTATCTGCTTGCAGTAGCCCTCAGTCTTATCTGCTTGCAGTAGCCCTCAGTCGGCCTGATTAACAAAGTCTTGGGTCCTACATCGGTTGCTGTCTTCTCTTCCGTGATGTCAGGTCGTCAGGGGTATAAAACATGCAGCTGACGTCAAAACATCAGTTTTTCTTGCCCCAGATGTCAGGTGCCCCCTAATAGGAAGCAATTAAATCTATAAATATACAAGGTTATACCTCCAACAAAAAAGCAAATACACCAAAAAGCTTTTAAGCATTGTAAAGGAGAGAAGAAGTAATGCCAAAGGAAGTCAGGGGGCTGGAGGGAGGGTAACCAGGACTGCAACAGTGAATACACTCGAACATCTACATTTATGGTAAGTGTACACAACTGTACTATGTTCTTTGTGTTTCACTGTTGCAGTCATCACATTTGGGTAGATTCCCAAAGCTAAGGAAGGGAGGGGGAATTTAGATAGCATTAGGACCAGCTATAAGGCCCTGCAAGACTGCAGTGGCAAAGCTAGCTCTGGATTTTTTGAAAATTGGCAAATGGTGATGCTTGGTGAAAGTATGTACAGAACTACAGGTAGCAGCTTCTAGGATGTCCCTGGGAAGGACACCTCTGAGAAAGGCTGTAGAGGTAGATGCAGCCCTGGTTGAGTGGGGTCTGATCCCCTGTGGGATAGATTTTCCATGGTGCTTATAGCAGAAATTAATGCAATGGCCTATCCATTTGGAGATGGTTTGCTTTGAAATAGCCTTCCCCTCTGTCCCTGCAGCAAATGTCACCAGCAGTTGTTCAGATTTCCTTTGAGGTTTAGTCCTGTCCAAGTAGAATCTAAGTTGTCTGTGCACATCTAAGGAGTGCAGTATCCGTTCCCCTTTATTCTGTGGATTAGGAAAGAAGGTTGGCAAATGAATGGACTGATTAAGAGCCACATTGGATACCACCTTTGGCATGAAAGAGGGATTGGTCCTGAGGGACACCCTGTCCGCATGAAAAATGATGAAAGGCTGCACGGCCATAAGGGCCTGTAATTCCGATACCCTTGTTGCTGAAGTGATTGCTAAAAAAAAAGCTGTTTTCCAAGAAAGGAATTTTAAATCTGCAGTAGCAGCTGGCCTGAAAGGAGGAAGGGTGAGTTTCTCCAATACAATGCTAGGGTCCCAGGCTGGAGTAGGAGCTCTCCTGGGTGGTCTTAAATTTTTGGCCCCTCTAAGGAACTGCTTGAGCAGTGGATGACAGAAGAGGAGAGGTTCTGTGTTATAATGAGCTGAAATGGTTGAGGCGTGAATTTTTATTGAGGAAAAAGACAGGCCCTTGTGTAGAATCTCAGTTAAGTATTGTAAAATCTGAGGTAAATTGGGCACTGCTGCGCTCATCCCTGTGAGAATGGCTCCAGGCACAGAATCTTTTCCATTTTTTTAGCATAAGATTTTCTAGTACTAGGCCTCCTTCCCTCTAAAATGATATTCATCACTGGTTTACTGAGGGATGGTAAAGGAGAGACTAGGTAATTAGCCAGGCTGCTAGGTTCAGTGTTTGAAGCTGAGGGTGCAGAATATGGTTCTCCTGCTGAGACAGCAGGGTAGGAGTCTGAGGCAGGTGCCATGGGGCCCACCAGTGGCACACTGCACAGGAGAGGGTACCAGTGTTGTCGTGGCCAGTCTGGTGCAATCAAAATCGTCCTTGGTTTGTCTTGTTTGATCTTTAGTAGTACTTTGGAGAGCAGAGGCTGAGGAAGAAAGGCATAAACTGTTAGGTTTTTCCAGCTGAAGGGCACAGCATCCACTTTCCAAGCTTGTCTGTGGGGGGTCCTTGTGCAAAATTTTTCCAATTGATAGTTTTGGGGGGAGGCAAACAGGTCTATATCTGGGCTCCCCCATTTGCTTGTCAAAATGTTGAAAATCCTTGGTTCCAATTTCCACTCATGTGGGTCCATGAGATTTCTTAGTCCGTCTGCCAGTGTATTTGGTTTGTAGATGCACTTGGTAGCTCAAGGCTGTGTCCACAATGCCATGGCTAGTCTGCAGAGGGAGTAAGAATGCATACCCACCTGCTTGTTTATGTACCACATAACAGTGGTGTTGTCCGTCTTTACCATTAATTGTCCTGGAAGAATGTGGTCCTTGAAGGCTGTCAGAGCATTCTGTACAGCTAACATTTCTTTTAGATTGATGTGCAGATGCATTAGACTTGGGTTCCATTTTCCCTGAATGCACTTCCCTGCCAGGTTCATCCCCCATGCATAGTCTGATGGTCTGTTGTTAGGGTTTGGGCAGCAGGGGGTATTGTGAATGGTAGTCCCTTGTTTTGGTGGCAGGCCTCTGCTCACCAAAGGAACTCTAGGCGTAGGCAAGGTATAATAGGAATCACTGCTTCTAGATCCTGAGAATGTTGACACCATAGGCTTTTTAGATACCACTGTAGTTTCCACGTATGCAGTCTTGCATATGGAATTAGAAGAATGCAGGAGACCATGAACCCCAAGGCTTGTAGTATTTGCCTTGCAGATAGCATGGTTTTTGTGGCCATTTGTTTGAAGAAGGTTGTCAAGTGAATTTGTTTCTCTGGTGTGAGGAAAGCCATCTGGGAAGTTGTATTCAATCTTGCTCCCAGGAATATAATTTGTTGACAGGGTACCAGGTGTGATTTATTTTCATTTATGGTGTACCCCAGACAAGTTAGCACCCTTTGTACAAAAGCCATATGATTCAAAGTATGTCCTGGTTTTCTGCCTGAATTAGACAATCGTCCAAGTATGGGTATATTTGAATATTTATTTGCCTGCAAAATGCAATGACTGGTGCTAGGCACTTTGTGAATACCCTGGGCACAGTAGATAAACAAAAGGGCAGTGCAGAGAAACTGATAGTGCGTGTAGCCTGCTTTGATTAGATTCCCTGATTAGGATGTGTAGGTATGCTTCCTTTAAATCTAGTGTTGCCAACCAGGCATCTTTGCCTAGCATAGGAAGCAATTGGTGAAGAATCAGCATCTTGAATTTTGGAATCACCAAAAAGATGTTTAGAGTAGACAGGTCCAGGATCAGACGACATGAATTGTCTTTTCTGGGTACCAGGAAATGTCTTGAGTAGAAACCTTGTCCCTTTTCCTCTTCTGGTACCAATTGAATAGCTCCTATGCTTAAGAGAGAGAGTACTTGCTTTTGGGCCTCTGCCCACTGATTTGGAGGTAGATCCAGCCAACTGCTTGGAGTTGGTAACGTGTGGAAGTGAAATCTGTATCCTTGGGACACTATCTTTAAAATCCATTTGTCCTGGGTAATGAGTACCCAGTTCTTTGCATGATGTGCAATCTTTCTCCGCAAAGGGGCAGTCAATTGAGAAGTGCTTAGAAGTTTTAAAAAGAAGTAATTGAGACAGTTTACCATAGGGGGAGTTTTATTACTCCCAGGTTTGGAAGTGGAGGCCACCACTGCTTAGTCCTGTGCGTACCCTGGGTCTGAAGCCTGGATGCTCTGCTGGATCTGGGTTTGGACTGAGAAGGTCTGGAACAGGCAGGAAAGGACCAATTCTTAGAAGACCAATGCCTACTAAATCTCAGACATTGTACTTGTAAAAAATCTTTAACGGTTTGCATAGATTTTGCTTTTTCCTCCATCTTTTTAAGAAATTTTTCTGCCCTGTTGCCAAACAGGCGGTCCTGATTTAAGGGAGCATCCAGTAATTTAGCTTTAACATAATCTGGCAAGGATTGCTCCTTAAGCCAAGCATGCCTTCTAAGTACAGACCCAGTTATAGCAGCCCTACAAGATGCCTCTAGTGAATCAAAACCACATTGCAACATATGTTTACCAACTTGTTCAGCAGAATGCATTAAATCCTGTAAATCCTTATTTTTAGCACAATCAGGAAACAACATAGTTTTCTGTTTAAGCAATCCAATAATATGCTGCTGATACTTTAACATACGAAACTGGCAATTCAAGGCCCTAATGGCCAAAGTTGCAGAAGTGTATAACGTTTTACCCCATCTATCCAGCACCCTGGAGTCTCTATCAGAGGGGGTAGGCTTTTTGACAGTAGAAGCTTTAATGCCCTTGGGTCCCTGTGAAATGGTTTCAGGATCCGCAGTAAGATTTTTGAAAAGTAACTTGTGAGAATCAGGAACCCTGTAATATCTATCAGGTTTTCTGGGAGCAGGAGGTAAAGAGTCAGGGGCCATGCTAGATTCCAAAAAGTCATCACCAGCAATGTCCAGTACAGGAGGTAGAGCTAAAGGCCTGTGCTGGGGCAGGAGTAAGAAATCCCTAAGCCTCTTTTTAGAATCAGAGAAATCCTGACTTTCCCAATGAAAATGCTCCCAGAGAGTATGCAAGGTTTCACCAAAAGAGAAATCCTCTGGGGAGAAGCAGAGGGAATAGAGTCCTCAGCATCAGAATCCTCATAGGTAGATAAAGGTAAATCCTGGTCATCAGAGGAAACAGAAATTTCAGAATCCTGATCAGAAGTATCATAAGCAAACTCAGTCCTAGGTCTCTTAGAGGGGGAAGGTTGGCTTCCCCTGATTGAAGTAATAAGGTCTTCAGTCATTCTTATCAATAGTTTTTTAGGCATAGAGGCCTGCGCATGTGGTCTGGGTATCAGTTTTCTAGGCAGGGTTCGAGTTTTAGGCCATGAAGAAGAAGATGGTGTTGGTTTAATATGCAAGTCAGTAGACCTGAATACACCCTCAGAAGCTGGTGCTTGCACAGCGGCTCCGGACCCATCCAAAGTAGAGACATCCGCAGGTTCCATAGCTGAAGCATCTCGGGGCATACCGGACCTGCGAATCTGAAGAAGTGGATATCAGGGGCTGCGAAAGCGCCTCACTGAGTACTGGCACCTCGGTATCCTGTCTCTGTCTTTATCTTTGCGTTTTTTCAGAATGTCGGTAGTCGGATGGCTTACCGAAGACATATATCGGGATAATTAAACCGAGCACCAAAATATTTAGAAGTGAAAAAAATCTACCAATGACGGATAGTCCGTGGTTTAAATAAGGCACAAAACCGACAATGAGGTACGTCAAGGTCAGGGCCTAGGCAAGGAATACAGTACGAATGAAAAATCTTTATGAGTTATTTGCTTTCCACAATAAATGCAATTATTTACTTTTACTGACATTAGTTTAGAGCAAGAAAAAGTTTCCCCAATGGGGTACTTAGCTTTTAGTTGAAGACTTCGGTTCTGAAACTCAGAAACAAAAATTTCAGGAGTCTAGCACTAGCGAACTGCTTCTGCTTTGGGCACCGCACAGCAAGAAAGACTGATGTTATGAAGTCGGCTGCATGTTTTATACCCCTGATGACCTGACGTCACAGAAGAGGAGACAGCAACCGACATAGGACCCAAGACTTTGTTAATCAGGCAGACTGAGGGCTACTGCAAGCAGATAAGGCTGAGGGCTATTGCAAGCAGATAACCCAAATGTGATGACTGTAACAGTGAAACACAAAGAACATCACTACACTGCATTATCAACATACTTGTGGCAACAGTAATTTATAAAGGGGACACATATTTTATCTCCCCTTTTCTTAAGAGAAAATACATGACCTTGTGCAGTAGCATTTTGCAGTACAGTTCACTGAAGTCCACAGATTTCACACTGTCTCTTTGATAATGTGCTTATATTTTTTCCATCATTTTTATCACTCCCTGTATTTTAAATGTGTTTCTGAGTAGTATCTCACATTTCTACCAGAAATGGCAAGAGCTATACACCATTTGGTACTCAGGATGTATGCTAACAGGATATCCAGATCTTTGGCTGGATGTTACTACTTTTTAGGGTCTATATTAGAACATCGAACTTTCAAAATTTCGAGTGTTCTAATATCGAACCATATTAATCAAAAATTTAAAACATCGAACGTACAGAACAGTGAATTTTTTCCTAGGGAAAAAGTTCACTGTTCCAAAACACATACACACAAGCACATCAAACAAACAGCAATCTACACACATACACCTAAACTCTTACACCTAACCCTACACTAAACTATACATACACCACTAACTATCCACTTACCTTAACCCTAACCCTAAGGTCCGTCACTATCGAACAGTCACCTCACCTGCGCCCTACCCTAACTCACCTAACCCACCCTAACCCTCACGTCCACACTATCGCACACTTACCTGAACCTGACCCGTAACTTTCCACCACAACACTGAAAATACCGAAGTAACAGAAACGGACAACCAAATTCTTTCCCTAGGAAAAAATTCGGTTTTCTGTTTCTTTGATATTTTCAGCATTCGCTGAAATCGGGTCGATATTAGAATACCCGAAATTTTGAAAGTTTGGTGTTCTAACATAGACCCACTTTTCACTGGCCTTTGTTTTTATTTTCAATATTTGCAGGTTGAGAGGAATGGCCATGTGTACCCTATATCATTATACAATCTGTGATAAATTCCTACATATTTTAATAAGACTGATATCTTAAGTGGGTATTTCGCTATTCGTCTATGCTTTGTTTTATAGCAGTAACTGCTGAAGGAAGAGGACTGAAAGCAGGTAGTCATCATTACTTGCGATTCCTGTTATTAAATAAGACTTACTCAGACACTGGCTCTGCAGAGCAATATTACTACTTCCATAATGCCAGGCTTTAATGAATGTTGTGCTTTGTTAATATTACGAAAAATGCATCCTAAATACCAGTCCTTGTAAACATTCTGTTCTTTCTGCCTTGCATTATTTGCCATTTGTCAGAAACAGCAATGTCAGCTAATGCCCATACCAAAACAATACTCAAGCAGGTTCTTATTCATTTAAGATGGAATCATGTGGAAAATGCAGAAAAAAGGATTTTTTTTTCCATGCAGTTTAACAATTCTCAAGGGTATTAGTGGTTTTCTACAATGCAAGAATAAATAGGAAGCACATTATTCCACCCACAGTTGTGAGAACAATGAGTTTCTTTTATTTTAACACATAACACGGCTTTTAAATGAAACTGTTTGGATAATAAACAGTTAGCAGCAATGTTCACCAAGTGACAGTAAAATAACTTTTTCCAAATAAGGGGTTATAAAACAATCTGCACACCTGGAGCAAAACTGTAGTCTTACTGAAAACATCAAAACTGCAAAGTAATGTCACACTTGAATTACCATATTTGCATAATGTTCTACTACTAAAGCATCATTACACAAATTATGGAATTGTCACGAATAGATGAAGATAGTTTAGTTTATATCATGTTAGAAGCATGGAGTTTCTTATGCAGTAGAATAATGGCTCTGGCACAATTTAATATTAATGCAGAAGTTAGCACTATTTCATTTTGATTTTTTAAAATTTTCTATTCTTATTTAGTGAGTCTGCAACAAGTTTCACCTCCATGAATGTTGTGATTGATTTTGAATAAGCTGATAGTCAAGGGCATATCAGGAATTTTGGAACTGTATGCCAGCATCCAGACTCTAGCCCCCCCCCCCACCTCCCTTCCCAAAAGCGTATTCCATCCTGATCCAAGATGGGGCAAAATTTAGCATAAAAAAAGCCAATTAACAAAACAGCCATAAACTATGAGTGTGCCACTTAAATAAATTCTGACGTCTCCATGCATAATATATATATATATATATTATTTTGTGTGTGTGTGTAAAGTGTATATCACACTGTACATGACATTTGTCCATCTATATTTCAGTCCTGTCAGAAAAAAATATTGGGTTTATATCATTATACAACCCCAACAAGTAGCACAGTCAATCCCTCTAAAGGGAAACAGGCTCCCTACCAAATTAAGTCATACATTTAAATTATACAGAAGGGACAAAATTAATGTTCACTGGACAAAAACTGCCCTCTTCCCCCTAACAAACTGAATTTTAGCTCATTATCTTATTCCTTAAGTTTCAAACTGATGGGGCACACCCCACCCCCGAAAACCTAAGCTATTCCACAAAACTAACCATCTCAGTGGCATAGATGGCTAAAGCCCTGAGTTCAGCACAGGTGACTACAGTTCAACTACTGTCTCGGGTGCCTGGAGTAGCTAGCTAGCGAGGCTGGAAAGCTCACCCATCCTGAAAAGAGGGAGTTGGCTCTGGCCTGCCTCACAAGTAACAGTTAGTATGAACACAAGAAGTTCCAACTGACTGAGTCTGCCCTACCACAGTACACATGCACTAAGCAGCCAAAGAGGAAGGAGGATAGGGAGGCACAGTTCTCCACAAGAGATAGTGATCACATGTTCAAAGGCGGCATCAAGTCAGAAAAGTCCTTCCAGGAGAACATGGTAGGCTGCTCCCCAGGATTAGCAACCTGTCTCATTCCCCTACTACCCAACTCTCATTGGGGAAGATAGGGCCTTATGGGGATTATCAGGCAGAAATGAGTAGGTCATAGGGCTAATGACTAGCCAAGGAATAACAGTCTGCAAATATTTTGCAGGAACAAATGGACCAAATTAATGAAGGTACAAAATCCATCAGGCAGGAGCATGGGGAGGGGAAAAATATTTCTACAAAACTAGCAAGAAAGCTTTATTTCAAAGATTTCTCCAGGCTTGGACCAGCACTACATAATGCCTTTCGGGATAACTTAAGAGGAACTGAAAATCAAACATCATTTCACTTTAATTTTGAGGATTATTTTGATGACTAATAATATAGGAAGAGCAATCAATCTTTTTGTATTAATCTCTCTGCATTCAAACCAATACTAGTATTAAGCAAAATGTGGCCAGCATTAGTCAGTTCCCTAACCTTTTCTCCCCCATTCCTAGGCATCCTATTCCTCCTTAACAAATATGTCTGATGGCTTCATATGCATAATAAAGAGGAAACAATTTCAACCTTCATTAAACAAAAAGTTTGCAACTGGCTGGTTCTAATAGTTTTAATATTAGTTATTTCATTATAGTGATACCAACCTTATTATAATTCACTTCTTGTTCCACAGTAAAGTTTGTTCTTAAAAGCAACAGTTGCATCTTTATCAAGACTACTATTACTGCCCAGTACAGAATTAATATATTTGGGTGTCTACTTGCCAGTTATAGCTGTGTGGACATTCCTACCAATAATGAATCCAGGTGTCTAATAATGAAAAACATGACACTCGATGGCTTAGATCACAGCTTGGATTCTTACTATGTATTTTGTGGTTAAAGTTCAGCTTTATGAAACATACTAATTACAATGGCTTGGTTTCCTGGTTTCTTATATTTTATGTATTGCCTT